>NW_028270158.1:11571006-11879532 GCF_037043375.1 Chiloscyllium plagiosum | reverse complement strand
AGCATTTGTCTGGCAATGCTTTTTATACAGAAATCTGTTCAAAAAGGACCAAGAATGGAATGGAACTGTGTGCAAGCTTTGACTGGGTGAAAATCCCTTCTGGATGTTCATTTTAAAAAAATAATCAAGAAGGGTTAGAAATATGTTTACAGCAAACTCCACAACAGCTGCACCAGTTCACTAAATACAATCGCCTTTCCTGAAGTGAAGTGACAAATGATAAAGCATTCAAGCCTAGATTTTCCTGAGTTTGTATCAGGGGTTCCTTACCAATTTCCAGCACATGGTGGAAAATCACAGGCAATCCAAGACCCCCACTAAACCTTGAAACGGTCCTGGATGTTGCTCACATAGAAAAGGTAACTACTTTTTAGGACTGTCATGGTGCCTCAGTGGTTAGCAGTGCTGCCTCACAGTGCCAGGAACCCAGGTTCAATTCCATTCTCTGGTGACGGTCAGTATGGGGTTCCTGCAGATGCTCCGGTTTCCTCCCATAGATGTACTGGTTAGGTGGATTTGTATGTTAAATTACCCCGTAGTGTCCAGGGATGTGCAAACTGGGTGGATTAGCCATGGGAAATGTGGGGTTACAGACATAGGGTAGGCTTGGAATGGATGGGATGCTCCTTGGATGATCAGTGCAGATTTGATAGAGTCCACATATTGCAGAAAGAGGCCATTTAGTCTATGATTCTACTTGTAGTGAAGTACAAGATATGTTGAATGCTTTAAATTTGTAATTAATGAAAGAAATTGCTTCCTAAACAGGAATCCAAGAACACTGTGCCACTCATCAATCTGATGTAGAAGCAACCGCCTAATGTATCAAAAGATTTTCTGCAATCTGCTGAGCGAATTTGGCCAGTGGAGGAAACCACAGCTGAAGCTGAATTTACTCTGACTGCATATTTTCAGTTTTCATTCGTAATCTCTGAACTTCAAGATAATTCTTTGCTATCTTGGCTCTACTGCTATACTCAGTGAAGCTCTCATTTTAGATTTGTTTAAATTACTTTAATGGAATAGAATGATGGACATAAGGATTTCTAATAAAGAGTCTTTTTATATTTGTTGCACTGCCAGTGGAGAAAGACATTTTTGATTGAGTGGTCTAATCATGATGCAAAGGGGAGTTAAATATAGAATTATTTCCCTTATTTAGCCATACCCTAGTGTATAGTGGGGGGAACCAGTGAAGGAAAAAGCAAATTGTACTCAGGGCTGCCCAGATATAATGCCCTTTCAGGAAACAGCAATAGAATCACCATACCAAGCCTTTGACTCAGCGAGCAGGAACTCTATACTCAAATACAACACAGAATTTTACTCCTCTGCTTTCTGCTGGGTTTTGTGACGATGTGTTGAGAGAAAAAGTTACATGATAGCTACCTTCTAGCTACAATGTGTTATCTTCACATTTAAATCTGCATTTCAGCTCTCCGTCACCAGTAATTTTTGATATTGCTGCTGAGTCTCTGATTGTGAATTATATATTTAAACAACTCCTCAAGAGCTAATTTGAACCCCAAAGGAAGACTCTGGTCTCCTTCAATCTCCTCCAATAAAAGCCAAATTACTCATTTGATTATAGTGGCTTTTTTGTTTCCAAACTGACAACATCCTTTTAGAAAATTGTTAATACTATTTGGAGTTTTCTTCAGATGTCAATGCTAAATACTGTTTACTTGATTAATGCAATTTTGATACCTCAAGTCAAAGCAGTTCCACGTGATAAATCTGTGTTAGTATGATGTGGAAATAATTGTGTTAATAATGATTAAAAGCTTCACTTTTATCGCTGTCCTCACTATTTTCAGTTACTTTCACTTTGTCCAAATGTTGAGTCAATTAGGCTAAAGCCCAAATCTTTGATTTTGTGTACTGTTTGTGTTTAGATTAGATGATTAGCCAGTCTGCAATCTGACGGATTAAGTGGATCCCAAAATCTGTGCTCCATCCTGCAAGATACACGACAAAGTTGGATTCTCAGTTTTGTTAAAATGTTGTAAGATCATAATAGTAATCGTGTAAATTAATGTAATGTACATTGAACTTGTATGTTGACACTTTAATAAACCTGACCTCAGAGGTGAGAAAGGCACTGTGCTTTCAGAACAAAGTGTTTTTCAAAATTTACAACATAAATAAAATATCTTTAGCTTACATATCTACTCTTGGCATTGGCATAATTATCACTTGCAGTCCCATTCAGAACATATGCATTGTGGCTACTACAGACGATTTAGAAACAAATCCATCTGGTTGATGCAGTAGATTAATCTCCATGGTACCAAACAAAACTTATTTGAAGGACTTCTGTTTCTTGTCATTGCTGTTCCAATGTGTCTGGTGTGGAAAGAAATAGCAAAAATGATTAGACCCTTTGTGATGAGTTTTAATTGACTCATTGTTCTGATCAGAACAGACCATGGAATTGGTGCTGATGTTGTAATGAAAACCTGTGTCTAACTAGATAGTTTTTTTAAATACAGAATGTTCAACAGAATGGTTCCACTGGAGTAAGAGTTCCTGAAATATTTTTCTACTGGTTGGAAAACTGATTTGGTCTCAACACTACAGCTATACTATTTGAAAAGAACCAATATATAGTGGAGTTCATGAAGAGATTAAATCCATTTCTCTACAGATCTTTGTACACAGGGTCCTATATAGCCCCATAGGTCATACTGGGTAAGGGGAATTAGTTTCCTTCCCCAATGGGGACCAGATAAGTGTTTACGACAATCTGACAGCTTTTTGTTCCAGATTTATTTATTTAATTAAATTTAAATTCCCTTGGCTACTAAGTGGGGTGCTCTAGAACATTAATCCAGATTACAATTGAAAAATACATACGGTTGTTTCAAGATAGTGAATAAAATCAACCTTAGTACTGAATTGATGGATCTTGTTCAAATATCCAGCTAAGTAAATAATGCCACTAGTGGGGTTGGGGTATATATCCTACCGGTAGCAGCTTTGGACAAACTAGTACAGCGGTGGCAGAGATATTTTAAGAAAATAGCAAGTACACTATCATATCTAAAATAAAATTAGGGCAGTCTGGTTAATTATCATTTCGTCAAACATCAATCTCCAAATCATGAATTTTAGTAAGACAGACTGTTCAAAAAATCAGTATGGCAAACCCATGCAGCTGCTAGTGCTGGCAATGTACTAAGATGAATTTAAAATTGGGTGAGTGATCAAAAACAGGCTCTGAACAGGGGTAGCAAGTGGAACCCTGCAGGACCAGGAATCAATCTTTATCAATGATACACAGTTATCACATACATAGACTTTAAGGTGACATCATGGAGGGCAAGAAGGAAAGACCTAGATCATTTGAGGAATTGGGGCAGCTTAATAGAAATAAATGTTAAATAAATCATTTTCCACGAACGATAATGGATTTCTTCAAGTGAATTGTTATCTTTGCCATTACTTCCTTTCTGCCAACAGAAATAGCCCTGCAGTGTGTTGCCCTCTTCTCACTCAATCCTGGTCACATAAGAATCCATAAACCTGCTCAGTCATTCATTATGACTGTAGCTGATCTTATGCCTCAATGCCATTTTCCTATGTCCCCACCTCACTTTCCCTACATTTGACTTCATGAGGCCCCAAACTTCTCAGTATTGAATATAGGGTATCTGTAACCCTGTCTCCAAGGCAAAGAATTTCATAGATTCACAACATTTAGCAAAGAAAACTCTCTGCTCCCTCCTAAATAATCAACACATTATCCTGAGACTGTGCTCAGTGTTCTAAATATCCCAGCTAGGGGAAACAACCCTCCATATGAAAGTCCCTTCAGAATCCTGTATGATTCAATGAGGGTGATTACCTTTCATTCTATTACACTCCAGAGCAAAAGCCCAATTTGTTCAGTTTCTCCTCCTAGAACAACCCTCTCATCCTATGAAACAATTTGGTGAAGACTCTGCTTTATCAATTCCAAGGTAAGTGTATCCTTCCTTAAATAACAGCAGCAAAATTGTATGGTATTTCAGGTGGAGAAACCTAAAACTCTACACAATTGCGGCACAACGTCCTTATTAATGTCCACCTATCCCCTTGCAATAAGGTTACATGTTAGTTGCCCTCTTAATAGCTTTCTAAACATGCACATTAACTTTGTGTTCTTGGGTTCAAGTCCTACCTGCTCCAGATCTGTGTCGTAACATGTCTGAACAGGTTGATTAGAAATATCTATCCTAATTCTGCATATTTCTTCAGAATTCCTACCTGTGACTAGCTGTAAAAAAACACAACTCTTGAAGCTCTCAAACAGAGGCCAGTTTGCTGGATTGAGTATTGGGATCCAGGAGAGAGATGCTGAACTGACATTAACAATTTACTTGTATTGAACAAATTTTTAAGTTATAAATCAATTCAATTAACGATCAGCAGGAAGCATAAGCTGAGTTAGTACTTTGTGTAAACATTTAAGGTCAATTTTTGTTCTAATGATTTACCTGGAGGTTAGAACTCAGTAACAAACATTCTATTAATTGTTATTTAATTTTTAGGCATGAGCAGCTTAAATTTCCCTGCTGACATCTAAGGATGAGAAAATGTGAAAGTCAGCTGATGACCAATTATAGAAGGAAACTCTTAGATATTTAAGTCATTCTTAAAGTATTGTACAGATATTTCATGAGAACGAATAACCGATAAATGTATTTTTATAGGAAGTATTTGCTCCATTTATAGAATTAATTACAGCTATATTTGGAGTGGGGGTTTTGCATTAACGATCATTACTTTGAATTACAAAACTTTAAAACTTTCCAGTGCTTCAAGACACAAGCAGTTGGTACCCAATATAAAATGTTGCCAATCTACTAATAATCTAATTTTCTCGTTTATAAATCCTCTGGTGTTTGAAAGGTGAGAAAGGAAAATTATGCAGTTTGTTTCTCTTCCTCAACTTATTTTGCTTCATTTCTTTTTCTGAATGTTAACATTTCATAAATTTATTTCTGAATTCATAAATTAATCGTGCTTTAGTGTTATTATCAGACACTAGTCATCAATTGCACATTATCCATGCAATATCTTTGCAAACAGAGAAGAACTGGTTTTGATCCAAATGTGATTAACATTCTTTTGCACGAATATGTTGATTATATAAGCAATGTTGTAAAAAAAAAGAAAGTAATTTTAAATTGAGGGTAAAACTGGAATAAAACTGATTTGGAGTTGACCTCAAATGAAGTTTATTGTTTCTACAGGCAAATCACTTAGAACTGCTTCTCCTATATTCCATCAGATGCCAAACTAACTAACAATTCAGATTCTACAGTAAAGGTAATTTATGCAATATTTACTTATCCTCAGCATGCACTTTAAAGAGGTCTACAGCACAGAAAAAGGTCCTTCAGTCCATCATATTCACAATGGTAAAAAACAACCATATAACTATTTTAATTCTATTTTTCAACACGTCCATAACCTTGTAGGTGTGGGCATCACAAGTGCAGTGAACACAATGGTAAAACCAAAAGTCATAAGATATAGGAGCAGAATTAGTTGAGTTGAGTTAGCTCCGCTATTTGATCATGATTGATATGCTCCTCACCCCCGTTTTCCTGCCTTCTCCTCAAATACCTTCAACCCATTACCAATTAAAAATCTGTCAACTCCTTAAATTTACTCTCTAGCCCAGCATCCACCGCACTTTGGGATAGCAAATTTCATAGATTCCCAACTCTTTGGGAGAAGTAGCTTCTCTTCAACTCAGGATAAGGAGTAGCAAATTTAAACCAAAGTCTATGACCTCTTGCCCTAGACTGTCCCACAAGAGGAAGCATCCACTTCATGTCTATTTTATCCTTGCCTTTTATCATCTTGAATACTTCAATTTGATCTCCCCTCATTCTTCTAAATTCCAGAGAGTATCAGCCTAAACTGTTCAATCTCTCTTCATACGACAAACCCCTCATATCTGGGATCAATCTAGTGAACTAGGAGAAAGTGAGGACTGCAGATGCTGGAGATCAGAGCTGAAAAATGTGTTGCTAGAAAAGCGCAGCAGGTCAGGCAGCATCCAAGGAGAAGGAGAATCGACGTTTCGGGCATAAGTCCTTCTTCAGGAAGAAGGGCTTATTCCCGAAACGTCAATTCTCCTGCTCCTTGGCTGCTGCCTGACCTGCTGCGCTTTTCCAGCAACACATTTTTCAGCTCAATCTAGTGAACCTCAATCTAGGGAACTTTGTCTGAAGTGCCTCCAATGCCACTACATCTTTCCTCAAATAAGGGGACCAAAGCTGTGCACAGTATTCCAGGTGTGGTCTCACCAATGCCTGTATAGTTGCAACAATACTTCCTTACCTTTATATTCTATTCACTTTGGGTCCAAGGACTGAACCCTGTAGCACCCCACTAGTTATATCTTACCATCCAGAAAAAAATTCATTTATCCCAACTCTCTGTCATCTGTCCATCAGCCAGTCATCTATTCAAGGTAATAAATTACCCCAATCTTATATGATGCAACTTTGTGAATTAACCTTTTGTGCGGTACCTTATCAAATGCCTTCTGAAAGTCCAGATATATTACATCTACAGGATCCCCATTATCCACTTTGCTTATAACATCTTCAAAGAACTCAAGCAAATTAGTCAAGTATGATTTGTCCTTCATAAAACCATGCTGACTCTGAAGATAGCGTTTTGACTTTCCACATGTCCTGATATTGCCATCTTGATAACTGATTTAACACTTCCCATCAAGATGTTAAACGAACTGGTCTGTAATTTACCACATTTTGCCTGCCTTCCTTTTTGAATAAGGGCATTACATTAGCATTTTTCCAATCTATTGGAACGTTTTCAGTGTTCAAGGAATCTTTGGAATATTGTAACCAATGGATCCACTATCTCCTTCACCACTTCTTTTAGTCCCAAAAGTCATGGCAACCTCTGTAGCTTTGGACCAAACCAAAATATTTAAATACTCGATGCAAAATTATTTCTCTGTCACTGGAGAAGTGCTTCACCCATCAATAAAACCAAAAGTAACACCACGCATAGCATAGAAGAACAAAGGTCTCTTTGCACATTCTTAAGGAAGTACAAAGCACAGGGGTTTTGATGGGCAAACTTATGAAAATATCAAAGGCATTTTTCTCAGCCAGAGAAGATCCCAAGAATTTTACAGTAGCTTAAAGAACCTGACTTAGTCACTGTTGTAAATAGTAGCTTGTTTGTGTATAGTGGGGTCCCAAAAACCGAAATCTGATGACAGCCAGTTAATCAGTTTTAATCGGTGATTATGAGATTGAAACAAAAAACTTTCATCAACCTGTTCAGAGGTGTAGATAAATAATGGCCAGAAATACAGGAAAATCTCTCTGCTCTTTAAATCTCCTAGGATCTTTTACATGAGACTTCAGACAGTTTAATGGCTCATCTGAAGCACATTATGCTTGACAGTGCAGAATCCCTTAAAACGTCAGCTGTATGTCCACTTAGACTGCGTTCAAGTCTCTGGAATGTTACTTGATGCCGCAACTTTCTTAATGCTGAGAGTGCTACTACTAAACCCCAAACTTATTAGAAAAAATGTTAAAACAATAATGCTATTGTTCTGTCGAGAGGGGATATAAATGTATTGATGTATGCACACAATTCTACTTGATTTACATCTTTTTGATTTAGCTGATTTTCCTAGGTCTCCACTAATGAATGAAACATGAACTTAGTCCCTTTTGTTTATCTATTCTCACCAGCACTTTTTCCCCCACAATTTATTATTGGGGTTTTCTCAGGGATAATATATCAATCAATAGATGATACTCTCTTGCATTCTGGTCTTTTTCTATTATTTCAATGTTGTATGGGAACCATTTCAAGTCACATAGTTTTGTATTAATAAAAAAATTCCTATTTGGAAAACATTAACCAAAACGCTTAGCTGCCAAATACCTTTGGGGTGTCAGAACAGAATTTTATACTAAGTTTCTATTGTGACACAAAGCTATCCCAGAATCTATATTATTTGAAAAATATCTGCAAAATAAATAGATTTTTTAAAAGAATTATGATTTTACAAAAGAATAAATAGTAAAGCTAGGGTTAATCTAGGCTACATGGATTATTGTACTTTGATACTGGTGCTTTTGATGGAGAATAAAATAGTTTCCATACACATTAAAAAATGATTCTCTCATTCTTGTTATTTATGTTTCCACATATGCTGAAGTCACTGAGTACATAACAGATATTAACAGCTATTTCATGATTGGAAAGAAAATACTGGAGATATTCCACAAACCTGGATGCATCTGTAGAGAGAGAAACAATGCAAGTTTAGTCTGCTATTTCTTGTTCAGAACTGGACAAGGCTGGAAAAGTTTCTTTTTATGCTGTTGGATAGTTGGCAGGAAGACCAAGTGGTGAGATGCCAGACCAAAAGGCCAAGGGAGTGAGATTAGTAATAAATATATATGGATGAAGAGTCAGTGTTAATAATTAAAAATAACTCAGTTTTGCCAAGTGCAAACCATTATAATCACGGTGGCACAGTGTTTAGCACTGCTGCCTCATAGCGCCAGAGACCCAGGTTCAATTCCCATCTCAGGCGACTGACTGTGTAGAGTTTGCACATTCTCCCAGTGTCTGCGTGGGTTTCCTCCGGGTGCTCCAGTTTCCTCCCACAGTCCAAATATGTGCAGGTTAGGTGAATTGGCCACGCTAAATTGCCCATAGTGTTAAGTGAAGGGGTAAATGTAGGGGATTGGGTCTGGGTGGGTTGCGCTTCGACGGGTCAGTGTGGACTTGTTGGGCCGAAGAGCCTGTTTCCATACTGTAGGGAGTCTAATCTAAGGGAATCTAAAAAAAAATCGAAAGAACTGTAGGTGCTGTAAATCAGAAACAAAAACAAATTGCTGGAAAAGCTCAGCACGTTTGGCAGCATCTATGGAGAGAAATTAAGAGTTAACGTTTTGGATTCAGTGATCCTTCTTCAGAACTGTTGGTAGCGAAGAAAAAAAGTTAATTTTTATGCAGATGATAGGTTGGGGGAGCAGTAAGGAGTAAGCACTAAGTGGAGATACAGCCCAAGCAGAGAAGAACAGTTTTCTGCTTGAGAATTCAACAGCCTTCTGGACTCAATATCAAGTTCAACTATATTCGGACATGAGGCACCTTCTCCCATGTCCTTACCCTAATTCCTGCACACAAGGCCTTATTATTACATGGCCTGCTGTTACACACAACCCATTGCTGGCCACTAATTGTCTTCATTAGTAGCTATTCATTCTCCAAGGTTGACCATTACCCACTCCTTTGTCCAACTGTTCTCTCTCTTGGAGCTCTATCTCCCCCCACCCTATCTTATGCATAAAACCAACGTTTTCCTAGATACCATCACTTCTGAGGAAGGGTCACTGAACCCTAAAAGTTTAATTCTGATTTTTCTCCTCAGATGCTGCCAGACCTGCTGAGTTTTTCCAACAGTTTCTGCTTTTGTTTCCATACAATCAAAACAGTAAGGTGGGGAGCGGGGATGGTAATCAAAATTGAGCACAGAGTTCATGGTCTGAAATAAATGTTGAGTTCTGAGGATATAAAATGCCTAAGAGGAAAATGAGGCTGTATTCTTCCAGCTTGTGTTACACTTCAGTGGAACACTACAGTAGCTGAGAACAGAAATGCTTCTCTCACCATAGCTGACCCCAATCTAGCTGAGTTTCTCCAGCATTTTATGTTTTTATTTCATATCTCCAGCCATGCAGTGATTTAATTTTAATGAATCATGTATCATTAATCAATTAGATTATATCATTATCTATTACTTAAAGACTGCAGTGAACATAAATATGATATTTAAGCTTGCTGGGAATTCTAAGGTAAGCACTCAATGGTTTGGTTCACATTTTTAAGTCATGTATTTGGCTTAGACTAAAATTTTTGAAAACATTGATTCTTACCTTAACATCACTGATAGCATTAGTTAAAATGAAAAATATACATTAGACAACAAAAATAAATGGTGCACTTGATAACTAATGGGTTTATACATTATTGTACATAGTTGGAAAATACCATTACTTCTGTGATTAAGAACTTACACTTCATTAGCTCTGTAAAACCACAATAATCATTCAGGCTCTTGTTTTCTATTGACAATTATGAAAATAGTTATAACCATTCAAAGTTCATGATTCATGTACAGATTCTAATTTAAATTATCACCCTCCTTGCAAACCATCCTTGAATTCTCTAGTCTTGCCAACTATCACCCTTATCACCAACCTCCCATTCCTTTCCAAAGTGTTAAATGTGTTGTCAGCTTCAAAATCTATGCCATCTCATACCTAAACCTCTCCAGTTTACTCTCCACCACTCCCATTGCACTGATGTGGCTCTGACCAAAGTCAGAAATGACATCCTCTGCAACTAGTTACAGAGTGTTATCCCTCCAAATCCTTGCCACTATTTTGCAGAATTTGACACTGTTGTTCACACCAAAATCCCCCACGTCCAGCTGAATAGAATTGTCTTTGGTATCACTTTTTCTTGTACTGCCAAATATGTCGACTCTTCTGCTCCTCTAATGCTGCTTGACCTGCTGTGCTTTTATGAGCTTCACATTTTATTGACTCCGACTTTCTAGCATCTCCAGTCCTCACTATCTCCAAGTCACCCAAAGATCTATCCTTGCTTCCCCCCACCTCGTCCTCGCCACTTATCTAATGCTGCCTTTCACAGAATCAATCAGAAAACAGACCAAGTTTACATGTGTGCTGGTAACATCCTGTTCTGTTTCATCACCTATCTCTCTCAGCTACTACAATGTCTCAGATTTGTCTGATCTCGAAAGCTACAACAGAGAAACAGACCATTTGCTCAACTCATTTGTGCCAATGATAAAATTCTAAATAGAAATTCAAATATTTTCCAATTAAATACTGGGAAGACTCAAGTTATAATCTTCAACCCTGTGCTACTCTGTGACCTAGCCACTATCTCAGGTTGATCTACGGTAGATTATTTTCAAACTCAACATCATATTTAATTGAATCCAATTTCCTTATTACCACAAAGTGACCCTTTGGCGGAAGGGTTACTCAACCTGAAATGTGAACTCTGATTTCTCTCCACAGATGCTGTTAGACTGCTTAGCTTTTCCAGCAATTTCTGTTTTTGTTCCTCATTACTATTTCCATATCACCCCCGCCTCAACACATCTACTGTTGACAGCCTTGTCCATGGCCAACTATCTCAATACTGCCCTGATCAGTATGACATATTCTATCCTCTATAAGATGGAACTAATCCAACTGACTCTTCAACCAGTATAATAATTCTCACCGAGGCCTGCTCACTCACTCACCTGGACTTGCTGATTTAAACTTGACACTTTTCAAAGTACTTATTCCTCCATGACCAATGCCAACCCAAACTGGTACCTTATCCAACTCTGCATTAATACTGGTCTGTTTCTCCACTAAACAAACTCAATAGAGCTCAAAGCTTTGAAATTCCATCCGTAAACCTCTCTCTTTCACTGCTTCTTTTAGATGTTCTTTAAAATAGACCTGTAATATCTCTTTCTTTGGTTTGTATTAAGTTGCTGTCTAATTGTTATCCTATCAAGCACCTTTGGATAATCCACCAAGACGACTGAAGATGTAAAAGGTCCCTCGTTCAATCCCAGATTTTGGCAAAAAGAGCATTTCCTGACAGTGCTAGCCTTTGTTTATGGGCAGCATGGTGGCTCAGTGGTTAGCACTGCTGCCTCACAGCACCAAGGACCCGGGTTTGATTCCAGCCTCAGGCGACTGTCTGTGTACAGTTTTCACATTGTCCCAGTGTCTGGTGGGTTTCCTCCAGTTGCTCCAGTTTCCTCCCACAGTAGTGTTCAGGCACGTGTAGGTAGGTGCATTAATCAGGGGAAAATGTAGAGTTATAGGATAGGGGAATGCGTCTGGGTGGGTTACTTTTCGGAGGAGCGGTGTGGACTTGTTGGGCCAAATGACCTGTTTCCACACTGTTGGGATTCTATGAAAATGCAAGTAGTTGTTGCACTGTGGCTAGTACTCATATCTTTGAGTTCTTTCTGTTTTTTTACTTTCCCGGTGAGTCTCCGCAGCTCCCTTTCCCTTCTGATTTGTTTTTGAGTTCTCTTGTTTTTCTAATTTCCATTCATTTGTTGCTCCTATAGGTCAAATAGTCTTTTGTGTTTTTCATATCGGTAAGGAAGAATCTCAAAAATAAAGTCTTTAGCAATAGCAAGCTCTCCTTGTATTTTTTGTTAACCCATGAATGTCATTTATCGTGAAGTATTTTGGACGCAATCTTTTATTAATTATAAATTACAATTGAAAAGCAAGCTCTGACTTAAGATGGTGAGAAAGTGATATCAATTAAGAATCTTATTCAGGAAATAAAAGCCCCTCTGTTTTCTGTAATTTTTCTCTGTGGGCAAGAGTATGTAGGCAAGGAATGTTAAAAGTTGAGAACAGCACAGAAAGATGGTGTATAGATTAATGCAAATTTTAAATTTCACTCTTTCAAGCTATCATAAACACTGGAAAATATAGTAAGCTCTCCCGAAAAGTAGATCTTTCACTTGTTCAATGTGATTGATTTCACTGAAGCAATATTGTGTAAACCAACACTAACCTAAAAATGATCCTCACTGCTTAATATAAGATACACATTTGAGTTCTGGACAATGCTACCCATTAAAAGGTAATCAGTCATTTGACAAAATCATGCCATGTTAACTGAATTTAAATTAGTTGAACCAAATTTTTATTTTAAAAATAGTTGATTCTTTGCTTCACCTGAGAGAAAAGTGAGATGTCAACACTAACTGGTGCATTACCTGTAGTTTACAGCTCTCCAAATATGATGTCCGACTGAAAAAAATGATCAGAATTAGTGACATGGGCTGTTCAGATACAAGAATTTAGTTAACACTCTTCTGGAAATTTTCTTTGTCATAGGTTTATATATTATGAAAGATATTCAGAATACAATGCAGACATCAATACAAAGCTGACAAAGACATTAATCACTCTCCTCCAGGGAAATCTATTCTACAAATTTGCCTGTTAATGACAACCCTTTATGATTCTTTTAGTGGCAACCAGTACTTCTGGTCTTCCTAAGCACAATCAGACAGGTGTTAGTTATATTAAGGATAGCACCATTTTTCACCTGCAATAACTCTGTTGCCCATTTCAGATTCTTGTGCGCCATCTTTTGAAGTTAAGTTGAAAGCAACCTTGCTCAAAGTGTGTAAAGAAGAAAGGAATAAACGACGAGGAGTATGGGTAGATCAATGCAGGACATATATGCATCTGACCCTGGGGGCTCTCTTGAACATCTCTACTGTATGTTGATCAAGATGTTACAAATAAACAACATCCCCACAAATAAAGCAACCTTCGCAGGATACGTAAGTACAATCATAATGTGATTTCCAAATACTCAAAACAGGTAGGCAGAGTGTTAGAAACCCTGAGGTGGTGTTGCTAAAATCACATTCAGGCATGGTAGATGACTAAATAATTGAACTGAAACAATCTTTAAACTCACTATGGGTATGAACACTTAGTCTTCCTGACAAATTTGCTACATACCTAAGTACAAAGTCTTTCTGCAAATGTCCCTGAATCGTTTGACACTTGCACTAACACCAACAAACATGTATGTATAATGTTAGTCAGAGCATTCTATTTGAGTAATTGAATAGGTAGTACAGGAAAATGATCAGTTTAATCAATTAAGAGAAGTACAGTATTCCATTTTAGATGCTTTTGATATACATTAAGCATAACTTGGCTTCTCATCATATTAGAAAATACAAAAACACGAACTCGGAGCAGGAGTGGGACGAACAGCCCCTTGATCATAGCTGATTTGATTGTAAATCCACATTCCCACCTACCCATGATAACGTTCTGTCTCCTTACTTAAAAGTAGCCAGCCCACCTCTGCCTTAAAAATGTTTCATGGACTAAGCTTCCTTTTCAGGAAACATGTTCCAAAGATACTCAACCCTCCAAGAGAAAAACATTTTGTTTCATTTCTGCATTAAATGAGCCACCCCTGATTTTTAAACAGTAATCCCTAGTTCTAGATTTTCCCACAAGACCAAACATTCTCTCCACATTTACCCTGTCAAGACTCCTCAATCATATCACCTTAATATTCTAAAGCCCAGCAAATACAAGCCTAAGCTGTCCAACATTTCCATATAAAATAGCCTCCCCATGCCAAGTATTACTCAAGTAAATCTTCTCTGAACTGCCTCCATACTTCCTCAAATAAGATAACCAAATACAACACACAATATTCCAGATGCAGTCTCACCAGTGTCCTGTATGATTGACAGATAACATCCCTACTCTTATATTCAATTTTACTTGCAATAAATGATAGCATTCCATTTTTTTCTTTTTCTTTTTTTGCTTTTCTCTTTCTCCTGCAGATGCAAGTGCCACCTATATAGGTACATTTCCCCTGCTGAAATAACAGGCCAGCATACAACCACCAAGTCATCCTCTATTTACTTGTGCAGTGTACTGGCTATGATCAGCCAGCGCAGAGTCAGTCCTCTGAACTGAGGAGATTCTAAATCCCAAGTTAATTTTTTTTCCCTTTCTGTTTCTATTACCCCCACATTACTGTCTAACTGCGGTAGTGCTTATTTTTTCCCCACACCCATGTTGTGTGTGTGTGTAGGTGCGAGACACAGTGAAAGACACAAGGTGCACAAATTTTTATTCAATTTCCACCACCAGGAAGAAAACAAACACCCAAGTGGCCAGTGACAAGCAGTGCCCTTCACATCAAAGGGCAATGCTGTGTGATCGAACAGTGAAGGGGAGGGCAGGGATTAAATCAAAATAGAATTGGACGGGGAAATAATACACTCCACTCACTGCGACGCCCACCTCTTCCTGAACAGCTCAAGGGTGTTGGTGGGCACCACGTGCTCCTTCTCCAGAGACACCCGAACTCTAACGTAATTGCAGAAGAGGGGGCAGGCAATCAGCCCTAACGACCCCCCTCTCTGGACCTGTTTATGGCCAGTTTGGTAGGTAAAAACAATGACTGCAGATGCTGGAAACCAGATTCTGGAGTAGAGTGGTGCTGGAAAAGCACAGCAGTTTAGGCAGCATCCGAGGAGCAGGAAAATCGACATTTCGGGCAAAAGCCCTTCATCAGGAATACAGGCAGAGTGCCTGAAGGGTGGAGAGATAAATGAGAGGAGGGTGGGGGCGGGGAGAAAGTAGCATAGAGTACCATAGGTGAATGGGGGTGGGGATGAAGGTGATAGGTCAGGGAGGAGGGTGGGGGAAGGTAGCAAAGAATATAATGGGTGGATGGGGTGGGATGAAGGTGATAGGTCAGAGAGGAGAATGGAGTGGATAGGTGGAAAGGAAGATAGGCAGGTAGGACAAGTCATAGGGACAGTGCTGAGTTGGAAGTTTGGAGGTGGGGGGGGCAGGGAAATGAGGAAACTGGTGAAGTCCACATTGATGCCCTGGGGTTGAAGTGTTCCGAGGCGGAAGATGAGGCGTTCTTCCTCCAGGCGTCAGGTGGTGAGGGAGCGGCGGTGAAGGAGGCCCAGGACCTCCATGTCCTCGGCTGAGTGGGAGGGGGAGTTGAAATGTTGGGCCACAGGGCGGTGTGGTTGATTGGTGCGGGTGTCCCAGAGGTGTTCCCTAAAGCGCTCTGCTAGGAGGCGTCCAGTCTCCCCAATGTAGAGACCGCATCAGGAACAACGGATACAATAAATGATATTGGTGGATGTGCAGGTAAAACTTTGATGGATGTGGAAGGCTCCTTTAGGGCCTTGGATGGAGGTGAGGGAGGAGGTGTATGGCCAGTTTGACCAGGCCCAGGAGCAGACCCACAAGAAGGTCCTCAGACCTGCCTTCCCCCCTCTGTACCGGGTGCCCAAAGATCAGGAGCGTGGGACTGAAGTGCAACCAAAAACAGAGGAGGTTTTTAAGAAAATCAAAAAGGGACTGCAAGTGCCCACTCCCAATATATACATGGTTCACAGACTCCACAGCACCACAGAACAAGCAGTTGGGCCGGGGGTCCGTGAACCACTGCAATCTGCGGTTGCAGGGGACTGCCATGTGCAGCACCCTCCACCCCAGATCTCCAAGAGAAAGGGGGAGGACTCCCGCATAGAGAGCCCTCCACTGGGGATCCCCACCGCCCGGTGGTAAATGGGCACGCCAAGGCATGTCTGGGCGGTGGATCAGGGAAAAGATGTGGACTGTGTGCAACAGCAGTCTGTACATGGCCCGCCATTTTATGCCCCTAAAAGGGACAAAACTAAAATTCCGGAGGTGGCTCAGGTTGTGGGGCAGAGGTTTCCGGGGGAAGTACGGGACCTTTGGGCCAATGTGAAATTCCGTCCGGGCAGGGGTGAGCGCAAATGGGATTCTACCACACACCTGAGCATCCGCCAACTGATGCACTACCTCAGGTCCAAGCACCGTCATTTTAAGGCGTCGAATGGCAGTGGCCACGGATTGGACGTCTACCACTGCCCTGATCACTATGTCCTGCCACAGCGTCCAGACCAGGCCCCCGTCACCCAATGATTGCCTTCTATAAGCTTTCTTAATTACATGCTGCACTTGCAATCATTTTGGGATTTAGCAACCGTACCTTCTATTCCTTCATCTAAATTTTGTTCTTTTTAACCTATTCTTCTAATCAACTTGTCCAGAGATGTCATTACACACTTCTGGAGCAACTGGAGCTTGAATCTGGGCTCCTGGTCCATGGGTAGGAACACTACTGCTGTGCGACAAAAGGACCCATCCCTTCATCAAAGTCATTTGTAAATTGACATCACATGCAGCCCCAGCACCTGATGCCTATTCTTTGCTTCCTGCTAGCCACCAGTTATATTTCTATCTAGCTTTCTCTTAAACACTAATTTTTCCCTCTTTATTAAATTTTCTGGTCATTCTTTTCTGTGTTTATATTCTGTCCTGCCACCTATTTAAGCTTTTTCTTTTAGTTAGATACTACCTTTAACATTTCTATTTAGCCATGGACAGTAAGTCAGTCCCTTGGAATTTTTCTTACTTGTTGAAATCTATTCCTTCATACTGAAATATTCCCTTGAATGTCCACTACTGCAGCATGAATTACCTATTCTTTAACTTAATTTGCCAATTCACTTTAATTAGCTCTGCTTTAATGCCTTCATAATTCCCCTTATTTAAACTTAAAAAAAAGTCTCAGACTCACTTCTCTCTCTCAAACTGAATGTAAAATTCAATCAAATTAGGATCACTGCTACCTATGGGCACTTTCACCATGGAATATTAATTAGTGCTTTCTCACTGTACAGGTCTAGAGTAGCCTGTTCTCTAGGTGGTTCCAGAACATGCTATTCTAAGAAACTATCTTGAAAAAATCCCATGAATTCCTCATCTAGGCTAACATTACCTAACTTTTATAGTCTATTCAGAGTAAATTCTCCCTTGATTTTCATGTGCCTTTCTGACAAGCTTTCATTATTTCTTTAGGCTCTACTCTAATGTGTGGTTATTGTTAGGAGGTCTGTACACCTCATACAAGTCACTCTTATCCTTATCATTTCACATTTCTCCTTAAACTGTTCCCACATGTTGGTTTCCTGAACTTAGTCATTTCTCTTCATTGAGCTAATGCCATCATTAACTCACAGAGTCACTTGTTCATAGTTTCCTATCATTCCTAAATGTCCTGCACCCTTCGATTCAGGTCCTAATTCATTTCATCCTGTAGATATGTCTCTGTAATGGCTACCAGATTGTACTTATTCATTTCTGTTTAGCTGTTTTGTTTTGAAATGCCATGTGCATTCAGATATGGAGCCCCTAGTTTTTCCTCTTGCTCTTTGTAAATTCTAGACTTACCTGATGGTTGCCTCTTAGATTCCAAACAGAAACCAATTCTCATGCACCAATCTTTGAGTCATGCAGACATCTCTCTAATCTGATTTACCCTATCCTAATTTGCTCTTGGATCAGGTAGTACCACAGAGACTAAGACTTTATGATTGTGCTGCTTAATTTATTGCCTTGTTCCTCATCTGGACTATGTAGAACCTCCTTTATTAGTACTTATATGGATCATAAAGGGATCCTACCCCTCCTCTTGCAAGTTCCTCTCCATACTTAAGTATGTGTCCTAAACCCTGGTACTGGGCAGGCATAACAACCATCTGGACTCCATTATGAAGAAGGGTCACTGGACCTGAAACATTAACTCTGACTTCTCTTCACAAATGCTGCCAAACCTGCTGAGTTTTTCCAGTAATTTCTGTTTTTTGCTTTGGTTTCCGAATTCCAGCATTTGCTTTTTCTTTTGGTTTTTCATTCACATTCCTTACTGCAGAGAACAATGTCACTACCCCACACTATACTGTCCACTGTTACTGCATTCTTTCTTACTTCCCCCTCAAGGGGCTCGCTGTACCACAATCCCATGGAAAGTTAGCTCATCCCCATTGTAGTCCCAACTGTCATTCGGACAAGCTGAAAGAACCTCAAGCCTGTGGAACAATTTCAAAGACTGAGGCTCCTGTGCCCCTACCCTCTGGGTCCCTTTACTTGCCTCACACTCTCCTGTCCCTGAATACTGACCAAATTGAAGGATCCAATTCTTAACTGTGAGATTGTCTCCGCTTCAAGAATCCAGGTAATTCCTTCCCTTCCTCGACATGTCACAATGTCTGTAGTTCAGTCTCGAGTTCACAAGATGTGAGCTGAATCTACTAAACTTTAATCACTTGCTGCAGACTTGCATGCTCTTCAATTTGATTTATTCATTGTCATGTGCATTTTGTTACAAAATACAGTGAAACATGTTGTATACTCTGCTCTGAACCAAACTGGAATGCCGGAACTCCAACATGAGGCAATTGAGATACATCACCTATCCTGCCAACCTAATGTGTTTTAATCCTTAATTATTTAATCAGCTTTATATTTAGCTATGTTTTTAATGATCTTATTAACCTAACCAGCAGTTATTATGCTAAGTTGGACCTTAAAACACTGCATAGAGTCATACAGCATGGAAACAGACTCTTTGGTCCAATTTGTCCTTACTACCAGATATTCTAAAATGATCTAGTCCCAATTGCCATAGCTTTTCCAAGGCTGGAATACTAAACTCTGTATTTGGCTAGTACTTATTTAGTTGGAAGGAAAGGTTAGTTTGATCCATGCATGTCTGAGCACTCACTGTTAGCATTATTCAGGTCACAGACAGCTGGAGAAATACTTCAACAGAGAAAAAGATTTGACTTTTTGTTTTCAATAAATCACTTTAACTCAAAAAGTTACTGTTTGAAAACAAACAACTTATGTCATGCCCTTGACATAATAAAATATCCAAAAAATGGAACTCACTTGGAAGTTGGAGCTTAAGCTTATGTTCACCAGTTTAAGATAATCTCTAACTCTCAACTTACTGGCTTCGAATATTTTGGCTTTCAATATGATACACTTTTTCTAATTTAATAGGAAATTCTGCTGAGAGCACAAAATTCTTTAAAAACATCCATCAATGCTAATTAAAATTAATAATTTTAACCTTACCCTTTGGAAGAGTTGTTGGCCTAGATATGTTGAAGCTGCTTTTGTAACGTTCTTGTTTCCCCCAAGCTTGCAACGGATATATCCATATAGATTAGCAGCTTGTAAGGAAAGTCCTGCTATCACCAAGGCCTACAAGATAAAAGCACATTAATTAATGGAAGATATAGAAGTCAAATGAAATAGCAACATATTAAATGTTAAATAAAATCAAATGGACACAATAGTTCATTCCTCCTTTCATTAATTAAAGTCAATGCAATTTCTTCCTCTGAATATATGAAGATCAAATGCAGCAATACAATTAAACAGAATCCTTGCTTAGCAAATCTATTTGAATATCTTAGAGATCAGTCAAGTACGCATAAAGAGGCCTCCTAGAAATTGTTTCAATAAGAATAGATGGCCAAACACCTGAGTTCTCCTGCGCTCATTTGGAAAGCTGTTCAATGTTTTTAACTTTTTAAAATCCATGAATGCCAGTACAAAACGTTTGACATAATTACACTTTGCTGAATAAGATAATTACTTTGAGGCCCAGGACAGTATATCTCAAGTACACTTCAAATGATGATTACTAAGAGATAGAAGGTCAGACTAATGTGATAAGCATTAAATGATGCAATGTAGCTTAAAAGGTGAACACAACAATTTCACAATTTTACATCATCTATGGCCAGCCAATGACTGAAGGTTGGTGATGGGAGAGTGAATTAAAAAAAAAAGGCAAATTACCAGCTATTGTACTTTTTTTTATTCTTTGATGGTGTATGGGCATTGCTCAAAAGGCTAGTATTTACTGCCCATTTCTAATTGCCCATGTGGCCTGCTAGGCTACTTCACAAAACTGGTAAGAATCAACCATTTTGCTGCAGTCACATGTAGGCCATAGGAACAAGAACATTGATCATTCAACTCATTGAGCCTTCTCCACCTTTAAATACAATCATGGCTGACCCAACTCCTTTTACCTCCATTATCCCCATAGCCTTTTATACCATTGGTAATGAAAAATCTATCAATCTCTATCTTAAACATATTTGAAGACTGAGCTTCCACACCTCTCTGTGGTAAAGAATTCCAAAGATTTACAATCCTCAGAGTCAGAGTCATAGAGATGTACAGCACGGAAATAGACCCTTCGGTCCAACTTGTCCATGCCAATCAGAAATATCCTATCCTAATCTAGTCCCACTTGCCAGCACCCAGCCCATATCCTTCCAAACCCTTCCTATTCATATACCCATCCAGATGCCTTTTAAATGTTGCAATTGTACTAGCCTCAACTTCCTCTGGCAGCTCATTTCATATACATATCAACCTCTGCGTGAAAAAGTTGTCCCTTAGGTCTCTTTTATATCTTTCCCCTCTCACCCTAAACCAATGCCGTCTAGTTCTGGAGTCCCCCATTCCAGGGAAAAGACTTTGTCAATTTATCCTATCCATGCCCCCCCATGATTTTATAAACCCCTATAAGGTCCCCTCAGCCTCCGACGCTCCAGGGAAAACAGCCCCAGCCTATTCAACCTCTCCTTATAGCTCAAATTCCTCCAACCCTGGCAACATCATTGTAAATCTTTTCTGAACCCTTTCAAGTTTCATAACATCTTTCCGATAGGAAGGAGACCAGAAATGCATGCAATATTCCACAAATGGAATAAACTTCATCTCCTATTGCTCAGCCCATTGGCCCATCTGATCAAAATCCCGCTGTAATCTGAGGTAACCTTCTTTGCTGTCCACTACACCTCCAATTTTGGTGTCATCTGCAAACCTACTAACTATACCTCTTATGCTTACATCCAAATCATTTACATAAATGACAAAAAGTAGTGGACCCAGCACCGATTCTTGTGGCACTCCACTGGTCACAGGCCTCCAGTCTGATAAAAAAAACCCTCCACCACCACCACCTTCTGTCTTCTACCTTTAAGCCAGTTGTGTGTCCAAATGGCTAGTGCTCCCTGTATTCCATGAGATCTAACATTGCTGACCAGTCTCCCGTGCGGAATCTTGTCGAACACCTTACTGAAGTCCATATAGATCCAGTCTGCCCTCATCAATCGTCTTTGTTACTTCCTCAAAAAGCTCAACCAAATTCGTGAGACGTGATTTCCCAAATAGAAAGCAATGTTGACTATCCCTAATCAGTCCTTGCTTTTCCAAATACATGTACATCCTGTCCCTCAGGATTCCCTCCAACAACTTGCCCACCACCGACATCAGGCTCACCTGGGTTGTCCTTACCACCTTTCTTAAATAGTGGCACTGCGTTAGCCAACCTCCAGTCTTCCAGCACCTCACCTGTACTATCGATGATACAAGTATCTCAGCAAGGGGCCCAGCAATCATCTTCCTAGCTTCCCACAGAGTTCTAGGGTGCACCTGACCAGGTCCTGGGGATTTATCCACTTTTATGCATTCCAAGACATTCAGCACTTCCTTCTCTGTAATATGGATTTTTTTTAAGATGTCACCATCTATTTCTCCACATTTTATATCTTCCATGTCCTTCTCCACAGTAAACACTGATGCAAAATACTTGTTTAGTATTTCTCCATTTCCTGCTGCTCCACACAAAGGCTGCCTTGCTGATCTTGGAGGGCCCTATTCGCTCCCTAATTACTCGTTTGTCCATAATGTATATGTAAAATCCCTTTGGATTCTTCTTCACCCTATTTGCCAAAGCGATCTCATGTCCCCTTTTTGCCCTCCGGATTCCCCTCTTAAGTATACTCCTACTGCCTTTGTACTCTAAGGATTCACTAATCTATCCTGACATATGCTTCCTTCTTTTTCTTAACCAAACCCTCAATTTCTCTAGTCATCCAGCATTCCCTACATCTACCAGCCTTTCCTTTCACCCTAATAGGAATACACTGTCTCTGGATTCTCAATATCTCATTTCTGAAGGCTTCCAATTTTCCAGCCATCCCTTTACCTGCGAACATTTGCCCCCAATCAGCTTTTGAAAGTTCTTGCCTAATACCATCAAAATTACCCTTCCTGCAATTTAGAACTTCAACTTTTCGATCTGGTCTATCCTTTTCCATCACTATTTTAAAACTAATAGAATTATGGTTGTTCCAGAAATTTAAGAGAGGTAGATAGGTAGTACAGGAATCTTCTACAATAAGTATGCTGTTTTGGAAAATGTAGGGAGTGATGGATTCTGAGGGGAAGCATGAACAGCCAAGTTTCTGGTATTGAGACTGGCTCTAATGCAATGAGGGGTACATCAGGTTCCAAGAGATTGATTGTGTTAGGGGACTCTCTACAGCAAGGCACAGACAGACGTTTCTGTGGCCAGCAGTGAAAAATCAGAATGGTGTATTGCCTTCGTGGTGCCAGGATCAAGGATGTCTCAGAGGGTGCAGAATGTTCTCAAGGGGGAAGTGTGCCTAGCAGGAGGTCATTGTACACATCAGACTCTTCTTCAACAAGATTGTTAATTAGCCCTTTTACATTACATAATATTAAATCCAAAATAGGTGTCCCCTAGTCAATCCCTCAACATCATGCTCTAGAAAACCATCCCTAACACATTCCATTAACGCATCCTCCATAGCTTTATTGCTCAATTGGTTTACCTATTCTATTTGAAGATTGATGTCACCCATGATTACTGTGTTGCCTATTCTATATACATCTCTCCTCTTCTGATAAATACCATTCCCACAATTTCACTACTAATTAGTGGTCTACAAATAACTCCAAGCAGTGCCTGCTTGGCCCTTGCTGTTTCTTATTTCTACCCAAACAGGATTGACACATTGTTTCCTTCATAAACATTAAATATCTTTATTATTCAGTTCCTAGTCACCATGCAGCCATGTTTCTGTAATAGCAATTAGATCAGATCCACCTTTATTTCAGCCTCTAGATCATTTACCTTGTCATAAATGTTGTGTGCATTCAAATGCCCTCAACTATGTCTTTTTGATTTCATTCTGCTTTCGAAGCATACTCACTGCTTGGTTTTATTTCTCCTGTGTTCTAGTCTCTATGGCAGCTTTTATATTTCCGGTTACCAACTTTATTTCCTCAGAGTTATTTCTCAGACTCCCATCCCTCTGACAAGATAGTGCTGTTGGGATGGGTTTAAACTAACAAATTTCTTTGCAAGAATATCTGATATCTGTTCCAGTCCTGTTACAATGTACAAGCCCCACTTGTTCCAAAGATGGTCCCGATGCCATCCCGAAATCTGATGCCATCCTTCTATAGCAGTCTCCAGCCATGTATTCAATCAACCAATCCTCCTGCTAGTATGCAAATTAACATAGGACACTGCAAGAAATCCTGAGACTACTGCTCTTCAGGTCCTGCTTTTAAAATTTTCTTCCTTAATCCTTAAAATCTGTTTTCAGGACCTCATCCCCCTGTTTCACTGTGTCAAGGTCACAACCTCTGGCTGACTTCCCTCTCCCAAGAAGGATATCCTGTAGCTGCTCCATGACAACCTGGACCCTGGCACCAGGGAAGGCAACACACTATCCTCGAGTCATGTGCCACATAAAGCATTTCAATGATTCCCTGGCAGTGGAATCCCATAGCACTACAGTCCATCCATTCTTCTTTGTACATCCCTCCCCCAACTTCTCCATATAGTTGAGACATCCATTCCCTGATCAGTAACCAAACTGAAATAACCAGTTAGCAAGCAGAACAGACTCAGGGGACGCCTGCACTACCTGCCTGTTTCTCTGAGACTGCCTGGCAGTCACCCATTTCATCTCTACCCGCATAGGTATGACTTGTAGTGTGACCAGCTCTGTATACCTGCAAACCACATAGGCCTCTGCCTTATGGATGTGCAACAGAGATTCTAGCCACTGCTCAAGTTTCAAAACCTGAAGCTCAATCTTGTGCAGTCAGTGACATTTTGTGCAGATGTGTCTGCCTAGGACACAGGGTATGTTCACAACTTGGCTCAGCCGAGCTGCCATCCCATAACTCTAAACACTATTGGCTACTCTTATGGTAAATTAAAAAAAAACTCCACCTACATTTGCTCAATTTTCCTTCAGTCTACTTTATTATTTTGTTTTGACTTGATTTAACTTTGCTTCCCTTTTGGTGGTGCTCCTTACTGAAATCCCAAGTAGCAGCTACTTCTTTCTAAATTATACATTGTTCTAGCTTTAAACTATTTAACTCTGTCCTCAACAGCAACTTCTCGGCAATGATACACCTACATTTTTCCTATGATGTTACTCTTGGTTTTCGGTTCACAATCAGACCGGCTGCCAAATCGCCCCAAGTAGAGGTGTCTCCTGCAGGTCCGGCTGTCTCCTTTCCAAGAATGTGAACCAGACTAAATCTGGATAGCAGATTTGCTTCCCTAAAGAACATCAATGAACTTGGTTTTTTTATGACTACCAAGTATTTTCATTACCACTATTAGACAATTATATTTCATATTCTCTCTAATTAAATTGAAATCTGATAATGTGCCACATAAAAGATTATTGCACAAGGCAAGAGCTCATAGTTTTGGGGTGATATATTAGCAGATGGAGAATAATGTGGGAAAATATGACGCTGTTCACTTAAACAATAAAATTTTTAAAAAGATTATTTAAATGGAGATAATCCTCATAATGCTACAGTACAAAGGGATATAGGTGTCCTTAAACATGAATCACAAAAGGTTAGCATAGAGAAATAACAAGTAATGAGGAAGACAAATGGAATTGAAGCCTTTTATTAAAGTAGGGAAGTCTTACATCAAGAATCGAGAGTTTTGGGGAGATTGCACCTGAAGTAATACTCTGCACAGATTTGGTCTCCTTCATTAAGGAGGGCAATACTTGCTTTGGAAGCTATTCAGGGAAGATTTACCAGGCTGATTCCGGAGTTAAAAGATGTTATTTAATGAGGAAAGGTTGAGAAGATTGGACATGTACTCATTGGAGTTCAGAAAAATGGGAGGTGATCATTACATTACATTACATTAGATTAGATTACATTACAGTGTGGAAACAGGCCCTTCAGCCCAACAAGTCCACACCGACCCGCCGAAGCGTGACTCACCCATACCCCTAACCTAACACTACGGGCAATTTAGCATGGCCAATTCACCTGACCTGCACATCTTTGGACTGTGGGAGGAAACCGGAGCACCCGGAGGAAACCCACACAGACACGGGGAGAACGTACAAACTCCACACAGCCAGTCGCCTGAGGCGGGAATTGAACCCAGGTCTCAGGCGCTGTGAGGCAGCAGTGCTAACTGCTATGCCACCGTGCCGCCCACCAAATCTTATTGATTTGTCTGCCAGACCACACAGAGAGGTAGGGTCTATCCAGTAGAGATGAGAGAAGGTAATTGCATTCTTAAAAGAACAAGAAAAAATAACAAATAATTTGGTTCATCTTCCTCCAACATTTCTTTTAGAATGTCTTACCAGCCACTTCAGCTTCAGGGAGAACAAAGTACTGAAAAGAAACACGGTCCATATTAGGGGACAGACAATTAGGCCAAGCCAGAAGATCTGAGCTTCTGCTTCAGTCGATGATGCTCTATTTTTAGGGGTAGTCTGTGAAGAAACAGAAGAGTTTAGTATATTGACTATATTTCTCATCCCAAATTTAAAAATGACAGAATGAATACCTGAGGGAGGCAAAGAGACAGAAAGGGAGCATATACAGAAATGGAAAAGAGGAGAGGAGAGCCAAGGAGAGGGAAGAAAAGATGGACAGCATGGGTTTGGAGAGATCGAGCGCAAGGAAGTGAAGAAAGATCAAGCAAGAGGGATGAGAGAGCAGGGTGGGGACAGGTGACATTAACAGACTATCCCAAGGTGAGGGTTGACATGAAAAGAGATATCAAGAATGTGTAATAAGATGGAGAGAAAGGGCTTGATTGATCAAGGATGGGTGGTACGAGAGATCACAATGGATACTTGCTAAACCCATTGGGTTTCTTCAGAAAGTAATTCAAAGGAGAAAAGACTAGGGATAGTTCTTTTTTACTTATAATGATTCTCTTCTATGCAAGAAAACGACAGCACCATCATCTTTTCATAAAACATCAATTTTATTGCTGACAAAGAGATCCTTGAATAGAACCTAATTTTCAATTTGGCTAGAGTTAATTACCTGGAGTGCCAGAGAATAGCGCTATCGTAAATGTACTGCGCTGGGATTTCACATTATCCTGTAATTCTTTGAATCCTTACTTACACAATGGGACTATGATGAAGCTGTATACCTTTTTGGCTTCAAAAAGCCAGTGGCTTTTTCCATCTTCATCAATCTGGTTCCACCAGCGTAAACCAACCAAGAGCCTTCCAGTTATATTCTACAGAAACAACACATTATAAATTCACAAAAACTCATCCCTTTTTTCATTATGATCCCTTAATCTTATACGGAGACGCAGCCAGAAGGATTCATTCAGTTAGTAATGCTGGAAAAGGGTTTGTATCTATACACAGTAAATGTATTTAGAAATTATTTGTTCACTCCCACAAGTAGCTCTGTATCTGGCAGTTGGCAGAGAAACATTAACTTAATTCAAGTAATTTGTAGTTCAGTGAATAATTCTACAGGTTTTCCATATAGGACCATGAGGTTCCAGGCTTAACTTTATTAAGTTGCACAACATCAATCAAAATATTAACACACTGATAATAGCAGAGAAACAATTTTATTTTCAAAACTCAAAATAATATTAAATATTTTAAAGCAGTAGTTTCCACTAGGTTGTATAATTTGTTCAGTATATTTTAGTATTAAGTTAACCAAATCAGTGCAAAAACAGTGCAAATACCAACGAATTTACAGGTACAAGTTACACATAAATTGAGCTTCTGCAATCTTTTGCACTAGTTTAAAAACATTTTCTAAAAGCCAGCTCTGTCGACTGTAAGATCAGATGAATCACTATTGCGAGTTTCCATTGATTGCATTCGGCTGTTGAACTTCAAGGAGGCTCTTAAAATTCAGTTTCTATTTAGACTTGAGAGAACCATTGCACGTTTTTTCGTTCATAGAATGTGACTGTCACTGGCCATTGCCCATTCCTAATTGCCCTGGAAAAAGTGGTGGTGAGCTGCTTTCTTGAACTGTCACCAAAGATTAGATAAGACAGATTTTTAATTAGTAAAGGGTTGAAGAGTCATAGAAAGTGGGCAGGGAAGTCAAGTTGAGGCCAAGATAAGATCAGCCATGATTGTATCAAAATGTCGGAGTAGGTTCAAGGGACTGAACTACCTACTCCTGCTCCTACTTCTTAGTTGTGGTCCATGCAGTGTCAGCCTGGTGACTGACTTGGAGGGGAATTTAGTTGGTGGTGTACCGATACATCTGCTGCTCTCAACCTTCTAGGTTGTCAAAGTCATGGGTCTGAATGATGCTATTAAAGGAGCCTTGGGGAGCTTCTGCAGTGCATCTTGTAAATGTTACACACTCCTGTCAAAGTGTGTCGATGTTGAAGATGATGCATGACTAAGGTGGTGGAATAAATGTCCAATGTCCAAGGATGGGATGTTAATCAAGCAGGATACTTTGTCCTACACGGTGTTGAGCTGGAGCATTATCAGAGCTGCCAGGTGCCCATCCTGGCCAATGACAAGCATTCCACCACACTCCTCACATGAGCTGTAGGCGATGTACAGGGTCTGGGGAGTCAGGAGGTGAGTTACTAGTCTCAGAATTCCTAGATGCTGACCTGTTCTTGTAGCCATTAAAGACTAAGATGAGCAGGAAATTCTTCAAAGCATGATGCATTCTCAAATCCGAGGGGGCTGTGGAAGCTTCAGTATTGAATATATTCAAGACAAAGATCCATAGATTTCTGGAAACTAATGACATCACAGTGTACTCGTGGGAAAATGGTGTTGAGGTAGATGATCAGCCATGATCTGGAACGGCAGAGCAGCTTGAAAAGTTAAATGGCTAACTCCTGCTCCTATGAGCCTGTTCTCTGATTCAGCGAGATCATGGCTGATCTGTGATGTAAATTCAGGTATCTGCCTTTGCTACACACCTCTTAATAGTATGTTTACAAAGACTCAGCCATCTATTTTAAAATTAATCACCTGTCCTCATGTATAGAAGTAGAGTCCAATTTCAATGCTGTAATGTCTGAAATTTAATTTTTAAACAATGTTTTTGAGTCATAAGCTGCCAACCAGTACATGTAGAAACTGTTGATCTTAACTGGTCTTGTCAATTTCTTGACAGCTTGGATCAAAATCACCCCTTAGCTTCCTTTGGGATTTGGAAATTCCAGCATGCCAAAGACTGCAGAAAAGTATTCAAATTCAGGATATAGGATACCTGAATTGAGGTTTTTGAGATGCAAATTGATCACAGTGGTTTGGAAAGAAATAGGAATGGCACCAGTGAATCATTTGCAAGTATGAAGGTCAGGAAAACTGGTTACTTAGTCAAGATTTGAGTGGGATATCAAGAGAACAACTGGTTGTGTTTACAAAAGAGATATGCTTAGAGAGATTAGAGTGTGGGCATAAAACTGAAGGATCAAGTCAAGGTAAATGGAAGATTTTGTGGGGGTTACATTTGGGTGAGGCATAAAGATTGCAGTTGAGGCAACCAATTCAACCAAAGTAGATAAACTAGTACTCGTCCTCATTATTCTTTGTGGAATCTTACTGTGCATAAAAAGCTTTCAAGTGTTACATACTCTCAGCATTTTGAAGTATGCAAAGCACTTTAATAATTTTTGTAGAATTTTGACAAAGTGCATCCTAAGTTTTGTACTTCTTATAGCAGAGATATAAGAAACTTTAAATCCATAGATTCACCAGCAGGATAGATTTAAAAGATGGGATTATGGTAAGGTTTTGTGAATTAGAAATAATTACAAGTTATCACAAACATATTTGAATTCCGTTATGTTGTCTAGAGGAAATATATAAATCAAAAGTTATTTTTCAAAGAACACAAAACTGCATTTTTCTCCCAATGAATAGTCCGTGAGTAAATGGGCAGAACAGGTGGCTCAGTGGTTAGCACTGCTACCCCACAGTGCCACGGACCCGGGTTTGATTCCACTGAACACCACTGTGTGGAGTTTGCCCCTGTCTCTGCATGAGTTTCCTCCAGGTGCTCCGATTTCCTTCCACAATCCAAAAGATGTGCAGGTCAGATGGATTGGCCATGCTTAATTGCCCATAGTGTTAGGTGCATTAGTCAGAGGTGAATATAGGGTTGGGGAATGGGTCTGGGTGGGTTGCTCTTCAGAGGGTCGGTGTGGAGTTGTTTCCATACTGTAGGGAATCTAATCTAAAGTTATGAAAGAATTATTAGTTTTGAATTAAATATTTGAAAATATGGATTTTTAAAAATTGTTATTAAGGCAAGAATTTTACAATCCATTTGCCCGTTTACTGTATAACTAATAACATGATAAAATTGTTCGTGGGTGCGTCTATTTTCATCACTGAGTCATGTCATCTACTGCTTAGCCAATAGGTGGTAGGCTTGTTGTACAATGGAGAATTTGTCAGTTTTGCACCTATCAAAAAATATCAGCTTATCGAGGAATAAAAAAAAACTACTAACTGGATAAGTAATAGCAGGCCCCTCACCATGGCAAAAGCAAAGTCAGCACAAACAAGCTGCCAGTATTTGAACCCAGAAACCAGAGGTCAGTGTTTTCTTCTGTATGGATAATGTTTTGGGTGTGGCTTCTGGCTGCCAAGGAACAGTTGTCCCTGGAATTGTGTTATTACTTATGGAACTTCCTGCCAGAAATTAAGGCAGATGTCGAATATTTCAACCCATGTATGGACAGTGAGAGCTAATTATGCAGTAACAATGAGAAAAGATCATCTGGCATATTTTCATGAATGTCATAAGCAGCAAAACTAAGGCGAAGTTACAAAATAAAAGGAACGTCTTGCCTAGTATGCTCAATCACAAAGCCAAGATGGCCATATTCCAGTTCAGCAGTACCCATGGTTATAGTCCGTGTCCCCATTGTCCCAAGGGTAGAGTTTTGGAAAGGCGATGCTGGGGGCTCATCTTGAATACTTTTAATTCAAAATATTTCTGACAGAGGCCTCATCACACAAAGAAATAGAGTGGGGAAGGGGAAGGAACACTGGGCTTGTAATCAAAATTGGTGATCCAGAATTTCAGAATAACATTGTGGGGACATGGCAGTTGAATTCAACATAAATCTGGATTAAAGGATAGTCTAATGGTTACTATACAACCATTGTCAACTGTTACTAACGCCTATCTGGTTCATAAGAGAAAACTGTTGCCCTTATCTACTTTGGCATCTATGTTACATGAGCAACGTGGTTGACCCTTAACTACCCTCTGTGATGACCTAGCAAGCTACTCAGTTCAAAGCAAAAACTGACCAATTTAGTGATGCCTACATCCCATTAAAAAAAATAAAAATCTCAGCAAGGTACTTTACTGCCGTGTTAGAGTATGTAACTTTACATCTCTCTTTTTGGCTAGTAACAGAGGAATTCTTATTTAAACCAGATTACCAAAGACCACCACAGCTGCAGATCACATTTAACATAAGTACATAAGCTGTGGCATGTAGTCATCAGATCCATATTTCTTACCTTTACTGACCAGAAGTCAAAGGACAAGAGGAGCAGTATCATCACAAAACAGGCAACAAAGCTTCTGCTGAACCAATCACAGAAGAGGTAAGTAATGATGGCACTTACACGGAAAAACAGGTGGAAAAATGTTGCCAGTGGATGTCTGAAAAAGGTTCAAGATATTAAAATATTAACAGCAGGGATTCAAAGAATAAAAAAAAATTCAAAATGTATTTCTGTATTTCAATCTCTGGATATCTATTACCACAATCATTTACTATAATAGTGAGGACTATTATTCCAAATTATGTTATATACTACTTGTTATAATTTATAACATACAAAATTTATGAAGAGCACCTACAATGTTATTGATGCAGAGCAAGGTTTTTAATTTTGTTGCCACTTTCCAACCTAAGTATTTATTATAAACATGAATGTAAAAAATGTCCACAATAACTGAACTAAATTAGATAGTACCAGTAACATACAGCTGATCAGTCAGCATTGTAGAGAGGAAAGACTAGTTGTTTACATTTTGGTGTCTACATCATCATCAAAATTGAAGAATAATGGAAGAGTCACACAAAACTCCAATAATTATAATAAAAACAGAAATTTTGCAACAAGTCTAGCAGCATTTGTGGAGAAAGAAAAAATTCTGTTTGGAATTAGTAACCAAGTGTCTGCAAAATTTCAACATTTCTTATTTTCAATTTGAGTTTTCTCATGTTTGTTGCTTCTTTTAAGTCTCATCATTTGCTAGATTCTGTATCCACAGTGCCTCGAGATTGTTTGTGTCTATTTTTGTTAAGGAAATGTGAAGTTGGACTAGGGAACTGAGATATTTCATAGCTGTTATAAATTTGATACACTAGAGCCAAGTTAAAATCAATTAAATGCTGACAGCAACACTCCCTGGTATATTTTGCTATTACAATATTTCAGCAGTAGCAGATTTTTCTCTGTAAACATTCTTCATTACCCTTTTGAAACAATTAAGTATTTCTCACCTGAAACATTCATTTGGTGACTAATTTAATAATATTGCAGAGCAAATATAATGATTACGCCTAATAAGGTCCCAGATAAATGCTGATTATCATGGTAAAACTGAAGAAACAGGATAGTCAGCCAAAATTATTCTGATCTGGTTAATTACAAGAACAAATGTTGTGATTTGTTTGTCAAGCATATGTTTTGTGAACACAAGTGCAAGGTCATAAGCAACATTGGATCCTCTATTGTTGATGAGACAGTGAAAAGTTTAATGCTTGGTCGAGTACTATGTGAGATGATAATAATATAAAATACTTTTGTCTGCTATTTTATTAGTCAGTAAGTTGATTATCATTCTACAATAGTGCACAAGCAATTTTGCAGAAGCCGGTTGTTATGGTAGTGCTGCATTTTCCAGCATCTGCAGTCATTGTTTTTACCTCGATGGTAGTGCTGCAGATAACTTAGAGAGGCCAAGTTGCTGTGGTTACACACACTCTCACAGGTTAGGTGTATTCAGGGAAAATTATATTCCGTAAGACTATAAGACATAGGAGTGGAAGTAAGGCCATTCGGCCTATCGAGTCCACTCCGCCATTCAATCATGGCTGATGGGCATTTCAACTCCACTTACCCGCATTCTCCCCGTAGCCCTTAATTTCTTGTGACATCAAAAATTTATCAATCTCTGCCTTGAAGACATTTAGCGTCCTGGCCTCCACTGCACTCTGCGGCAATGAATTCCATAGGCCCACCACTCTCTGGCTGAAGAAATGTCTCCGCATTTCTGTTCTGAATTTACCCCCTCTAATTCTAAGGCTGTGTCCACGGGTCCTAGTCTCCTCTCCTAATGGAAACAATTTCCTCGCGTCCACCCTTTCCAAGCCATGTATTATCTTGTAAGTTTCTATTAGATCTCCCCTTAATCTTCTAAATTCCAATGAATACAATCCCAGGATCCTCAGCCATTCCTCGTATGTTAGACCTACCACTCCAGTGATTATCCGTGTGAATCTCCGCTGGACACGTTCCAGTGCCAGTATGTCCTTCCTGAGGTGTGGGGACAAAAACTGGACACAGTACTCCAAATGGGGCCCAATGAGAGCTTTATAAAGTCTCAGTAGCACAATGGTGCTTTTATATTCCAACCCTCTGGAGATAAATGACAACATTGCATTCGCTTTCTTAATCACAGACTCAACCTGCATGTTTATCTTTAGAGAATCCTCGACTAGCACTCCCAGATCCCTTTGTACTTTGGCTTTATGAATTTTCTCACCGTTTAGAAAGTAGTCCATGCTTGTATTCTTTTTTCCAAAGTGCAAGACCTCGCATTTGCTCACATTGAATTCCATCAGCCATTTCCTGGACCACTCTCCCAAACTGTCTAGATCCTTCTGCAGCCTCCCCACTTCCTCAGTACTACCCGCCTACCCACTTCGTATCATCGGCAAACTTTGCTACAACGCCCCCAGTCCCTTCATCCTAAATATTCCTAAATAGGTAGCTGGATTCCAATTGAAGAGAGGCAAAGTGAGCTGCTAGAACTAGCTATAAATATTCCAGAGAATACTAGCTTCCTCTTATAAGGGGAAGTAATAGAAGTGACTCAAATCATGAAGAATCACAAGGAACAGTGTACTGATTTTAAAATTGCCATTTTCATTAAAAATATGGTCAAAATTGTTTAAAATGATGAATGCTGATGGCTTGAATTAAAGTAGCACTGAGCCTCAAGGTAATTAATTGAATTAGCACATTCAAGAAGTTTGCTCATGTTCCATAAACTCAGTTGGCAATTCTCCAGATACTGAAAGGACTATTCAAAACTCCTTTAAATAAGAATTATATACAAGGCATACTTTTGCAGATGTTTAAGTCAGTGCTGAACTAACCCATGCAGACCAAGATTGCGCTAATTTACATGATCTCTGTCAGGGTGGCAGTAGGAGTATTAACAAGAGTGTGTGTGAATTATCAGCTAAACTACAGAAAACACTTATTTCAAAAATATACTTTATTCATAAAAATATCTATAAGTACATGCAAAGATTCTAAATTATATCTGGACAGTCTTTGCAGAGAGGAATAAAACAAAACACTGGAATATTCCCATTTCTCAGAGTTTTTTTTTAATAGAATCCCTACAGCATGGAAACAGGCCCTTTGGCCCAACAAGTCCACACCGATGCTCCGAAGAGTAACCCCCCCCAGACCCATTCCCCTACTATTTTACATTTATACTAACGCACCTAAACTACACATCCTTGGACACTAGGGAATTTAGCATGGCCAATTCACCTAACCTGCACACCTTTGAACTGTGCAAGGAAACCAGAGCACCCGGTGGAAACCCACACTGATATGGGGAGAATGTGCAAACTCCACACAGACAGTCACCCGAGGCTGGAATCGAACACGGGTTCCTGGCACTGTGAGACAACAGTGCTAACCACTGCGCAATCGTGCTGCTCCAAAGTTTCTTTACAGTTGAAAATAAATAGGCATTTCCTACTTATGTATGTAACTATTATGATCATTTTGAGGCACCAACAGAGGTTGTCAACTGAACAGACCTCCATTATACTTTGGTAGAAAGACCCTAGACAGCAATCTTTCCCCAAGCTTTAGCACATCCCTCCACACACAATCCTGGACCTTGGAATGTGCCAATCTGTCACGTTTGATTGAGGTCAACTCTTTACACTGAAAGACCAACAAGTTTTAGGCAGACGGAAGAGCGTGTTTCTCTGAATTGATGGTATACACCAGGTGAAGTCTATGTTTGTCACAGTGTGTGTTCTGGGAACAGCCCATAGAGCACAGAGTCCTGTGTCATGAAGTTGCCTGGGACAAATCTCAACAATAATCACTTGATGGTTGATCAGTGACCTCTGTTAGATGCGGTCATTAACTGATGGCAACTGTACTATTCAAGATCAGAGACGGTTACAGAGAGTGGTGAACTCGATCAGGACAATCACAAAGGTTGATCTCCCATCTATCGAATCCATCTACCAGGCCCGCTGTCAAGGAAAGGCCGCCAGCACTCTCAAAGATCCATCTCGCCCTGACAATGCTTTTCTACAACCTCTATCATTGTGGAGAAGGTGCAGAAGCCTAAACACACGCATCAGCCATTTTCGAAACAGTTTCTACCCTACTATTGTTAGAATACTGAATAGACTCACAAAATCTTAGCATTCGCCTGTACTTGTGTCTTCGTTTTTGCTGCTGTTTACCTATTATTTACTTATCTGTGCTATTTAACTGTGTGATCTGCCTGTATAACTCGCAAGACAAGGCTTTTCACTGTGCCTCAGTACACATGACAATAAATTCAATTCAATTCAATTCTGCATTTGCTAACCAAGTGTGAACTACGTTTCAAAGATAATTCAGTAATTCCAAAGTGCTCTCTGAGAGAACAAAAAGAGAGTGTTACAAACTGTTGATGATTCCTGCTTTCTATTTATATGTTTGGATTGCTTTGGGTTGGTGATGTCATTTCCTGTTCTTTTTCTCAGGGGGTGGTAGATCAAGTTAGACATATAAATAGAAAGCAGGAATCGTCAACAATGCTTCGCCTGGAGGCCCACTGAAGATGTTACCTAGTAGGGTTACGAAACATCTGGAAATGAACCTTCCAGCTCAGCAAGCAAACCTACATCCAGAACCTCAACCTGAGCTACAAATCTTCTCAAAACCCTCTATTCTCAACAATTACTTACTTATTGAACTATTCTTCTACCAAATAATAAGGATTTTTAAAAACAATTCAGAAGAACGTTGCAACATTCTGGCTATTTTTGCTCTTATGACAATGGCTGAAAGTTCATTAGGGGATTACCAGTTTAGTTCAACTATTTGCATCTACCTTAACCTTGCTAATCCAGTCTCCATAACCCCCAATATGAACCAAAATCAAGGTTATTTCCATTGGGAAAGTTTGGTTCCACATCTTTTCATTCATTGTTTTCTCTCATATTTCCACTCAATATGCTTTACATTCAATTTCAGTGAACTAAAGAACACACCAGGGACTTTTAATTTCTACTTCTCATGAGAAGTTTGTAGATTACAAAACTTAGTTAACCACGAAAGGGAAGGAGGTTAAGATAGTTGGCTACAATACAACACACATTGCTAAATAGCACCGGCTGAGAAAAGATTAAGACATTCACTATTTCATAGCACTCCTGAGGGTTTCATAAAAGGTGCTTGCTTAGATGTTCCAATCACCTTGACGTCTCAAGGAATACAAACGGAATACATTTCCCTTCTTAAGCAATAAGTTGTTTCCTTGACGATTCAGTTGGTCAATAAATGATTCATAAAAGGAAAAAAACCCATGCTTGACACTTAATCTCAATAAGCTTCAACCAGCTTCAATGCTTCCTGGACTAGCGAGGGAAATATAGGGAGGCTTCGGATATTATTTTTAACTGCTTGTAAGGACTTCAGCCCAGAAGGAAATTGGATTTCAAAAACCAGAGTACAGCATTCTGTTTCAATGAACAGGTGTTTTCATTTGTGTAATATCAATGACTTAGTCTCAAACGTGTTTACAGCAAGCCTCTTAGATTGGTCAAAAAAAATTGAAGAACTACGGATGCTGAAAATCAGAAACAAAAACTAAAATTGCTGGAAAAACTCCGCAGATGTGGTTGTATCTGTGGGGAGGAAAGCAGAGTTCCTTCTTCAAAATTGATTTTAATTAGGAAAACATGGTATATATGCTGAAGGTGCAGTGGTAGGAGTGGGCAGAATTAGACAATAGGTGGAGATGAAACCCAGAGAGAGAGAGAAAAACAGTTGTGCTTACTAAGGAAAGGATAGAGGTCAGCTTGGGAGAATGAATAGCCGCTAGTGGACGCCACTAGTGGCTGACAATGGGTTGTTTGTGGTAGTAGCCTATTTGATGACAAAGTCTGCTGTTTGGGGGTTAGGGTAAGGACGTATGAGAAGGCAATTAGGCCCTAAATTTATTATAGGAATTGGGAGGTCATTTTGTGGCTGTACAGGACATTACTTAAACCACTTCTGAAATATTATGTGCAATTCTGGTCTCCCTCCTATAGGAAGGATGTTGTGAAACTTGAAAGGGTTCAGAAAAGATTTGTAAGGATGTTGCCAGGGTTGGAAGGTTTGAGCTATAGGGAGATGCTGAATAGGCTGGGGCTATTTTCCCTCGAGCGTCGGAAGGTGACGAGTGACCTTATAGAGGTTTATAAAACCATGATGGGCATGGATAGGATAAACAGATAAAGTCTTTTCCCTGGGGTGGGGGAATCCAGAACTTGACAGCATAGGTTTTGGGTGAGAGGGGAAAGATATAAAAGAGACCTAAGGCTGACAGTAAATAGTTTAGTGGGAATGGATTTAAACTTGTATGACAGGGAAGTGGGTTGAAGGGGTAGCACAATGGTTCAGTGGTTAGCACTGCTGCCTCACAACACCAGGGTCCCAGGTTTGATTCCAACCTCAGGTGACTGTGTGGAGTTTGACTATTCTCCCAGTCTCTGTGTGGGTTTCCTCCAGGTGCTCCAATTTCCTCCCACAGTCCAAAGATGTGCAGGTCAGGTGAATTGGCCATGCTAAATTTCCCATAGTGTTAGGTGCATTAGTCAGAGGGAAATGGGTCTGGGTGGGTTTCTCTTCGGAGGGTCGGTGTGGACCGGTTGGGCCAAAGGACCTGTTTCCACACTGTAGGGAATCTAATCTAATCGAACGAATGCTTCCTCTTGTGGGGAATTGTAGACGAGCAGTCATAGTCTTAGGATAAGGGCTAGCAAATTTAAAAGAGTTGAGAAGCTACTTCCCCCAAAGGAATCTGAATCTGTGGAATTCGCTGCTTCAAAGTGTCGTGGATGCTGGAACAGTGAATAAATGTAAGGAGGAGTTAGAAAGATTTTTAATTGGTAATATGTTGAAAGGTTAAGGGAGAAGGCAGGAAAATGGGGGTGAGGAGCATATTAGCCATGATCGAATAGAGGAGCAGACCCGCTGGGCCGAATGGTCTAATTCTGCTCCAATATCTTATGAACTTCTGAAATATCTTTTAAACATCATTACTGTTTCTGTGCTGTATGATTATATAATTCTAAGACTATGACTACCCAGGGCCCTACCATTAATTGTGTAAGTCTTGTCCTTGTGTGTATTATTAAGAAGCAATATCTCACATTTATCCAAATTAAACTCCATCTGCCACTCCTCAGCCTATTGACCTAATTGATCAAGACCTCTTTGCAATCTTAGATAACCTTCTTCACTGTCCACTATATCACCAAACTTACTAACCATGCCTCCTCTATTCTCATTCAAATCATTATATAAATAACAAACAAAATCAACACTAGTCCCTGAGGAACACCGCTGGTCACAGGCCTCCAGTTTGAAAAACAACCCTCCACCACCAACTTCTGACTTCTACCTTAAAGCCAATTTTGTATTCAATTTGCAAGTTGACCCCGAATCCCATATGATCTAACTTTACTATTAGTTTACCATGTGGAACCTTGTCAAAAGCTTCACTAAGTAATCTAGATGAAGGTACTAAGGGCATTCTGGCTTGGTTCACAGACAATACAACTATAGTGGGACAGGTAGCATTGAGGAGGTGGGGAGGCTGCAGAAGGATTTAGACAGGTTAGGAGAGTGGGCAAAGAAGTGCAGATGGAGTCAAACTGAAAAGTGTGAGATCATGCATTTTGGTAGGAAGAATAGAGGCATGGACTATTTTTTAAATGGGTAGAAAATTCAGACTCTGAAATGCAAAGAGACTTGGACATTCTAGTCCAGGATTCTCTCAAGATAAATTTTCAGGTTGAGTCAGAAGTTGGGAAGGCAAATGCGATGATGGCATTTATTTCACGAGGATGTATTTCTGAGACTCTATAAGGCCAGGTCATTGAGTACATTTAAGACTGAGATAGGTAGGTTCCTGAGTATCAAGGGTATCAAAGGCTATGGGTAGAAAGCAGGAGAATAGAGTTGAGAAACTTAGCCATGATTGAATGACAGAGCAGATTCAATGGGCTGAATGGCCTAATTTCTGCTCCTATGTCTTATGGTCTTAAACATATGCTTGGACTTTAGTAAGGCATTTGATAAGGTTCCCTATGGTAAACTAATGGAAATAGTGAAGTCACATGGTGTGCAGGGTGTTCTAGCTAGGTGGATAAAGAACTGGCTCAGCAACAGGAGACAGAGAGTAGTAGTTGAAGAGGCTTCTCGAAATGGAGAAAGGTGACCAGTGGTGTTCCACAGGGATTAGTGCTAGGGCCACTGTTGTTTGTGATATACATAAATGATCTGGAAGAGGACTCTGTTGGTCTGATCAGCAAGTTTGCAGATGACACAAAGATTGGTAGAGTAACAGAAAGCAGAGGGAACTGTCAAAGAATACAGGAGAATTTAGATAGACTGGTGAGTTGGGCGGAGAAGTAGCAGATGGAGTTCAATGCAGGCAAATGTGAGGTGATGCATTTTGGGAAATCTAATTCTAGAGTAAATTATACAGTAAATGGAAAAGCATTGGGAAAGTTGATGAGCAGAGAGATCTGGGAGTTCAGGTCCATTGTCCCCTGAAGGTTGCTGCACATGTGGACAGTGTGGTCAGGAAAGCATATGGTATGCTTGCCTTCATCGGACAGGGTATTGAGTATAAGAGCTGTTAGGTCATGTTAAATTGTATAAGACACTGGTTCGGCCACATTTAGAATATTGTGTCCAGTTCTGGTTGCCACATTACCAAAAGGATGTGGATGCTTTGGAGAGCTTGCAGAGAAGGTTTATGAGGATGTTGCCTGGTATGGAAGATGCCAGTTATGAAGAGAGGTTGAGTAGGTTCGGATTGTTTTCATTCAAGAAAAGGAGATTGAGGAGGGACCTGATTGAGGTCTACAAAATCATGAAGGGTATGGACAGGGTAGATAGAGATAAGCCTTTTCCCAGGGTGAAGGATTCAATATCAGGAGATCACGCTTTCAAGGTGAGAGGTGAAAAGCTTAAGGGGGATGCATGTGGCAATTACTTTATACAGAGGGTGGTAGGTGTCTGGAAAGCATTGCCAGCAGAGGTAGGAGAGGCAGGCATCATTTAAGATGCATCTGGACAGATGTATGAGTAGGTGGGGAGCTTAAGAACTGGGCAACAGGTTTAGACAGTGGATTTAGATTGGCTCAGGCTTGGAGGGCCGAAGGGTAAAACAATGACTGCATATGCTGGAAACCAGAGTCAAGATTAGAGTGGTGCTGGAAAAGCACAGCAGTTCAGGCAGCATCTGAGGAGCAGTAAAGTCGACGTTTTGGGCAAAAGCCCTTTATCAGGAAGGCCGAAGGGCCTGTTCCTGGACTGTAAATTTTCTTTGTTCTTTAAAGTCCAAGTAAACATGTCTACCACTCTGCCTACATCCATCTTTTTGGTTACTTCATTAAAAAACTCAATCAAGTTTGTGAGACACGATTTTCCTTACACAAAACCATGCTGACTCTTAGAGCAAAGAACATAGAAAAGTACAGCACAGAACAGGTCCTTAGGCCCACGATGTTGTGACGAGACTTTATACGAATGTAAAATATAGTAACTTAACCTACACACCCCTCAACTCATATGCATGTCCAGCAGCCGCTTAAATGGCCCCAATGACTTCGCTTCCACCACCTCAGCTGGCAATGCATTCCATGCATTCACAACTCTCTGCATAAAGAACCTACCACCAACACCCTGGAGTTGTTCAGGGAGAGGTGGGCGCCGCAGGGAGTGGAGTGCATCATTTCTCCCTCCAATTCTATTTTGATTTAGTCCCTACCCTCCCCTTCACTGGTTTGATCACACAGCACTGCCCTTTGATGTGAAGGGCAGTGTTTGTCACTGGCCACCCGGGTGTTTTCCTATCTTCCTGGTGGTGGAAATTGAATAAAGATTCGTGCACTTTGTGTCTCTCACCTGCGCACACACACACCATGGGTGCTGGGAAAAAAAAATATAATAAGCACTACCACACTTAGGTGGTAGTGTGGGGGAAAAAAAAGGAAAAAAAAAATAAAGAACCTACCTCTGATGTCTCCTTTATACCTTCCTCCTAATATCTTCAAACTATGACTCCTCATACCAGTCAATCCTGCCCTGGGGAAAAAGTCTCTGGCTATTGACTCTACCTATTCCACTCATTATTTTGTATACCTCGATCAGGTCTCCTTCTCTCCAGAAAGAAAAGCCTGAGCTTATTCAACCTTTCGTCATAAGGCAAACCCTCCAGTCCAGGCAGCATCCTAGTAAACCTTCTTTGCATCCTCTCCAAAGCCTCTGTATCTTTCCTATAGTAGGGCGACCAGAACTGGACACAATATTCCAAGTGTGGTCTCACCAAGGACTTGTAGAGCTGAAACTCGATACCTCTATCAATGAAAGCCAAAATACCATATGCTATCTTAACAACCCTATCCACTTGGGTGGCAACTTTGAGGGATCTATGTACTTGCACACCCAGATCCCTCTGTTCCTCCACACTGCCAATAATCCTGTCTTTAATTCTATATTCACCATTCGAATTCGACCTTCCAAAATGCATCACTTCGCATTTATCCAGGTTGAACTCCATCTGCCGTTTCTTAGCCCAGCTCTGCATCCTGTCTATGTCGCATTGCAGCCCGCAGCAGCCCTCTATACTATCAATGGCACCTCCAACCTTTGTGTCATCTGCAAATTTACTAACCCACCCCTCAACCTCCTCATCCAAGTCATTTATAAAAACGACAAAGAGCAGAGGCCCAAGAACAGAGCCCTGCGGGACCCCACTCAACACGGTCTTCCAGGCAGAATACTTTCCATCTACAACCACTCTCTGCCTTCTGTCAGCCAGCCAATTCGGAATCCAGACAGCCAAATCTCCCTGTATCCCATACTTCCTGACTTTATGAATGAGTCTACCATAGGGAACCCAATCAAATGCTTTGTTGAAATCTACATACACCACATCCACTGCTCGACCGTCATCAACCTGTCTTGACACCTCTTCAAAGAACTCAATAAGATTTGTGAGGCATGACCTGCCCCTCACAAAGCCATGCTGACTGCCTTTAATCACACTATGCTTTGCCAAATAGTCATAAATCCTATCCCTCAGAATTCTTTCCACAACTTTGCTGACCACAGACATGAGACTGACTGGTCTGTAATTGCCAGGGATTTCCCTATTACCCTTCTTGAAAAGTGAAACAACATTCACTTCCTTCCAATCCTCCGGTACGACTCCAGTGGAGAGTGAGGAGGCAAAGATCCTCGCCAGCGGCTCAGCAACCTTTCTCGCTTCCCAGAGCAGCCTAGGATAAATCTGGTCTGGCCCTGGGGACTTATCAATCTTAATGTTTTCCAAAATTTCTAGCACATCATCTTCACCAATCTTGACCTGGTCAAAACTGTATCCTAGCTCCTCTAAGTTTTCATTCACAACAAGTTCCCCTTCCTTGGTGAAAACATAAGCAAACAACTCATTTAGGGCTTCCCCTATCTGCTCAGACTCCAGGCACAAGTTCCCTCCGTTATCCCTGATCGGCCCTACCTTCTCCCTGATCATTCTCTTATTCCTCACGTATGAGTAAAACGCCTTTGGGTTCTCCCTAATACTTCTTGCCAAACCTTTTTCGTGCCCCCTCCTGGCTCTCCTCAGTCCATTTCTGAGCTCCTTTCTAGCAAGTCTGTAATCCTTTAAAGCTGTGCTGGATTCTTGCTTTCTCCACCTTACGTAAGCTGCCTTCTTCCTTTTGACGAGAAGCTCCTCTATTCTCGTCATCCAAGGTTCCTTAATCTTACCCCTTCTTACCTGTCTCAGAGGAACAAATTTGTGCAACACTTGCAACAACTGCTCCTTAAATAATCTCCACATGTCTGTTGTGCCCTTTCTGTGGAACAATTGATGCCAGTCTGTACTTCCCAACTCCTGTCTGATAGCATCCTTTTCCCCAATTAAATATCTTCCCTCAGTAACTACACCTTTCACACTCCAAGACTATGCTGAATGTGAGGCAGTTGTGATCACTTTCACCAAAGTGCTCTCCCACCGCGAGATATGACACCTGTCCTGGCTCGTTGCTGAGCACCAAATCCAAAATGGCCTCTCTCCTCATCAGTCTGTCTACACACTGAGTAAGGAAACCCTCCTGAACACACCTGACAAAAATGGCTCCATCCAAACCATCTGCACTTAGGAGGTTCCAGTTGATATGGGGAAAGTTGAAATCACCCATAACAACAACCCTGCTACTTTTGCATTTTTCCAGAATCTGCCCGCCGATAGATCTTCAATCTCTCTACTGCTACTAGGTGGTCAGTAGTAAACCCCCAATGTGGTGGCTGTTCCCTTTCTGTTCCTAACTTCCACCCAGTAGACTCAGTAGACAAACCTTCCTCAACAACCTTCGTTTCTGTAGCTGTGATACACTCTCTGATTAGCAATGCTACACCTCCTCCTCATTTTCCACCCTCCCTGTTCTTTTTAAACGTTCTAAATCCTGGAACATCAAACAACCATCCCTGACCCTGTGAAACCCACGTCTCCGTTATGGCCACAACACCGTAGCCCCAAGTACTAAGTTTACCACTCTTATTCCGGACACTCCTTGCATTAAAGCAGACACACTTTAACTGATCCCTTTGTTTCATCACACGAGAAACCTTCCTGATAGATTCAATATATCCTGTCACTGTCCTGTCTGCAACTGACCCCCTCTCAGAAATGTGGCTCCGATTCCCCCCTGCCAAACTAGTTTAAATCCTCCCGAATCGCATGAGCAAATCTCCCACCCAGGACATTTGTACCCCTCCAGTTTAGGTGCAACCCGTCCTTCATGTACAGATCCCACCTTCTCCAGAAGATATCCCAATGGTCAAGGTATCTGAAACCCTCCTTCCTGCATCAGCCTCGCAGCAACGTGTTAAGTTGCATTCACTGACTGTTCCTCATCTCACCATCTCGTGGCACCGGTAGCAAACCCGAGATCATTACTCTACTCATCCTGCTCTTCAGCTTCCATCCTAACTCTCTGTAGTCACTCTTCAGATCCTCAATCCCTTTCCTGGCTATATCATTGGTGCCAATATGTACCACGATTTCTGGCTGCTCCCCCTCCCCCTTCAGAATCTTGTAAACCTGATCAGCGACATTCTGAACCCTGGCACCAGGGAGGCAACTTACCTTCCGGGAGTCCCGCTCCTGACCACAAAATCTCCTGTCAATCCGTCTAACTATCGAGTCCCCTACCACTAGCGCTTTTCTATTCCATCCCCCTTCCCTTCTGAGCCACAGTGCCAGGCTCAGTGCCAGAGATCTGACAACTATGGCTTTCCCCGGTAGGCTGTCCCCACTAGCAGTATCCAAAATGGTATATTTATTGTTGAGGGGAACGGCCACAGAGGATCCCTGCTCTGACCGTCGGTTCCCTTTCCTCCCCCTGACAGTAACCCAGCTATCCTTATCCTGTGTCTGGGGAGTGATCACCTCCCTGTACATCCTCTCAATTTCCCCCTCAGCCTCCCGGATGATCCATTGTTCATCCAGCTTCAGCTCCAGATCCCTAACTCAGTTTTCGAGGAGCTGGAGTTGGGTGCACTTCCTGCAGATGTAGTCGACAGAAACATGTGAAATGTCTCTCACCTGCCACATTCTGCAGGATCTCACCCACTTAAAAACTCCCCAGAAGTCCTTTGCTCCTCCCTCACACCTCTCGGCAAATGGAGGCCCCGACGCCTGCACTAAGGTTTTTAAACCATTAGACTCACCTTCCCAGAAGTTCTTCGCTCCTCCTTCTCACCTCTCGACTCTTTTTAGTCAATCCTACCTCTCTAAATGCATGTAAATACTACCTTTCAGAATCATCTCCAGCAACGTACCCACCACCAACGTCAGACTCACAGGTCTTTAGTCCCTAAGCTTCTCCTTACAACCTTCCTTAAACAACGGCACAATATTATACCCTGGCGCTTCACTCATGTTTACAAATGATACAAATATTTCTGCTGGTCTCTACAATTTCCTCCCTAACTTCCACAACGTCCTAGGATCAGGCCCAGGAGATTTATCTACCTTTATGTTTTCTAAGACTTTCAACACTTCCTCTTTTGTAATGTGAACTGTTTTGAAAACATCAATATTTATTTCCCTGAGTTACCACTGAGCTAATCTACCACCTGAACTGGACAAAACCACCAGCCTTCTATGGTTGATTATTTGGCAAATAATTACTCCACTAAATCATTTAGCTACTCACAGAAATTAATTTTACTTCTGGGTTCAGTCCAAGTTTTTCATTTTTTAAAGAAAAACTCTGGAAAGGATAGCAAGCAACTTGATATTAGTTTCAAGTTTCATTTGTTCCATTCATTTAAAAGTAGAATACATCAAAATAATAAAATAACCAGCAAAAATGTAATTGTAACAAAAATTACTTGTTAGAAGGTGGGATGAGGTGTTTGGATTACTGTTGTTTGCTGGTGACATAAATGATTTGGGCTTGGGAATCAGAAGCAAACACACCTGCCCATTTACCTACTTCTTTGGTATCCAAGGGCCCAAACATACCTTCTAGGTGAAGCAGCACTTTGCCTGCACTTCTCACAATCTAGTCTACTGCATTTGCTGCTCACAATGTGGTCTCTACATTGGGTAAATGAAGCATAGACTGGGCGACCACTTCACAGACTGGGTGACCACATCTACATTCTGCCTGCAAATAAGACTCTGAGCTTTCAGTTACCTGCTGTTTTAACAGACCACCCTGTTCTCTGGCTAACATCTCTGTCTCAGGCTTGCTGCAGTGCTCCAGCGAAGCTCAGTACAAACTGGAAGAACACCACCTTGTTTTCCGCTTGGGGACCCTGAAGCCCTCTTGACTCTATCAAGTTCAATAATTTTAGGGCCTGAATTACCCCATGACCTCGCCCCCTGCCACTAACATTCACCCTCCCAGTCAGATCGTTATCGATTCCTTTGTCTATCCAACTGTTCTTCCCACTTTTTGGGCTCTATTCCTACTTAACATTTACTCCTTACCCCCTCCCCACTCCATCTTCTGCATATAAACCAACATTTTCCTAGCTACCATCCGTTCTGAGAAAAGGTCACCGGACCCAAATGTTAACTTTGATTTCTCTTCACAGATGCTGCCAGACCTGCTGAACTTCTCCAGCAACTTCTGTTTCTGGTCACGTCCTGCCCTTTGTCAGGAGTCAGTGAATTCATTCTTGTTGGAGCTAATTTGTGCAAACCAACATGCAACTTTGTGGGTGGCACGGTGGCTAGCACTGCTGCCTCACAGCGCCAGAGACCCGGGTTCAATTCCTGCCTCAGGGAACTGTCTGTGTGGAGTTTGCACGTTCTCCCAGTGTCTGCGTGGGTTTCCTCCGGGTGCTCCAGTTTCCTCCCACAGTCCAAAATGTGCAGGTTAGGTGAATTGGCCATGCTAAATTGCCCATAGTGTTAGGGGAATGGGTCCACGTGAGTTGCTCTTCGGAGGGTCAGTATGGACTTGTTGGGCCGAAGGGCCTATTTCCACACTGTAAGTAATCTAATAAAAAATTCACAAATGATTAATTGTACTTGTACATAGATAGTGGGTTGTTGCTGGGTGTTGACCGTCCTTTATTCTTCAGAAGGTGTGGTGAGCTTCCTTCTTGAACAACTGTAGTCCTTGGGGTGCAGGGACAATTACAGTACTGTTTGGAAGGGAGTTGCAGAATTTTGACCCAGACCCTTGCCCTTTTAGGTGGTAGAGATTGTGGGTTTGGAAGGAGCTGTTGAAGGAGCTTTGGAACACTGCTGCCATTGTGTGCTGGCGGTGAAGGAAGTGAATGGTAATATGATGGGTGAGGCGTAAATCAAATTGGTAGCTTTGTCCTGGATGATGTCAAACCTCTTGATTGTTGTTGCATGCTTTGTTCATTCAGGCAAGTAGACAGCATTTCATCACACTCTTAACTTGCAATTTGTAGAAAGTGGAGACACTTTGAGGAATCAGGAGAGAAGTTATGCAGGATTCCTAGCCCCTGATCTGTTCTCATAGCCACAGTATTAATATGGCTAATTCAGTTCAGTTTCTGGTTAATGGTAACCTCCAGGATGTTCAATAGAGGGAGATTCAGCAATCATAATGCCATTGAAACTCAAGGGGAGATGCTTAGATTTCCTGTCCACATAAGCCTAGTCAATGGTACTGAACGTTGTACTGTCAGCATACATTCTTATTTTGATGGAGATGTCATCGATGAAGCAACTGAAGATGGTTGAGCCGAGGACCCATCCTGAAGTATTTCTACAGTACTGTCCTGGGGCTGGAATGATTCGCCACCAACAAAACTATTTTCCTTTGTGTTAGGTATAACTCTAACAGAGAAAAGCTTTCTGTTCTATTTTTTTATTGACTCCAGTTCTGCTAAGGATCCTTGATGCCACACTTAGTCAAATGCTTCTTTGATGTCAAGGTCAGTCAGTCTGACCTCACGTTTGGCACTCAGCTCTTTTGTCCATGTTTGGACCAAGGTTATAATGAAGTCAAGAGCCAAGTGGTCTTGGCAGAACCCAAACTGGGCATCAGTGACTAAATTATGCTTTTGCAAGTGTTGCAAGAGTTAAATCTGGCTTACATTAATTCTGAGAGGAAGGCCACAACAAGGCAACATTTAAAAAACTCAGAGTGGACATATAGATGGAAAACTAATGTGAAATGGCACAACTTTGAATGAAAAATAAGAATCTAATTGCAATAGAGGTGCAAAGTGATTCAGGGTACAGATTCAGAAATCATTACAAATAGCAATGTAGGTTAGTAAAGTCAGAGAGAGTGCAAATAAAGCACTGCAAAAGGACAATCTTGATTGCAAAGTACCACTTCAAGCACCCATTCCTGAGAGATGTGTGCTACCTGTGGGCCCTAGTGGATTTCTTCATTTATATAATTAAAGAAACAGGTGTTAGTCACACAGCTAGTGGCTAAGAGCTTTGTCTCCACCTGTCAAATCATCTACTCTCTGTAGTACTGTCTGAAGCAGCACTACACAATTAACCTTTCTTCTGAGATTGCATTCCTAAAGGATAAGAATTTGAAAGTTATGTTAAACAGGTGTAGAATTGTGGTTAGGCCAGACTTAGTGAGTATAGTTCTGGTCTCCATATTACAAAAGATCAAGGAAACAATGGAGAGGACATAAATAAGATGTACAAAAGATGACACAAGAACTGAAAGAATGCAACTTTTCTTCTGGTATTTCATTTCTAGAAGATAAGAGTTTGAAAATTATATTAAACAGGTGTAGAACTGTGGTTAGACCACACTTAGTACATATAGTTCTGGTCTCCATATTACAAAAGGTCATGGGAACAAAGGAGAATATCTAAACACGATATACAAAAAATGACACAAGAACTGACAGAGTGCAACTTAGTATAAACTAAACAGGCTGAGGCTCTTTCCTCCACAGAAGAAAGGCTGAAATGACCTAATTTAAGTCTTTAAATCCATAAATGGGTTCAATAGAGTGGACATGGAGATGCTTCCACTGATAGGGGAACCTAATATTTAAATCAATAAATACAATATAGTTATTAATAAGTTCAATAAAGGAATTGAGGAGAAATTCTTTACTCTGGGGATAGTAAGAGTGTACAACTCAATAAAACATGGCATGTTTGCGGTTAATAGCAGAGGTGCATTTAATGAAAAACTGGATAAGTACATAAGAGAAACAAAATAGCAGGTAATAGTGATAAAGCAAGAGGATGCAAGGTTGTAAGAGGCTCATGCAGACCAAAAACACCAGCTTAAAAATGTTGGTCGGAATGTTATGTTTCTGTGCCATCTGTGCAAGCAAAAGGGGGAATTTCTACTGTTATACGATGGTTATCGCAATTTCACAAAATGCAGAAACAGATAGTGCATATGGATATTCTGAGCATTTTTAAAGAAGTGGAATCATAAACCATTAGCCAACGTAAATAATGTTACTTCAGCATTTTATATAATGCTTCTGTATGAGATTTAGTAAGATTAAAACCAGCTTGATGACCAGCCACCTTGTTTTTCAATGTCAACTTATTACATCTTTTTCCTTCTTAGAAATTAATATTTAGTTCTCCAAATTACATTGCAGCATTCACAGACATAATGGAGCAGCCAAGCAGCATTATGTTCCAAGTTGTCATCCATGCTGTATTAAGCAGCTTTCAGGTTTATTTCCACATATGCCACTCACTGCATTGCGGAAGTTGGCACTGAAAATAAAACGTTGCTGCACCAGTTCCCAGGCCAATTTACATAGTTGATTATTAAAACCAAAGGTGCCACAGCTAAGTTGCAATGCCACAACATAAATGTATTGCTAATTATTGCATGGCTGTATGATAAAACGTCTATGAATTTAATTTCCTCACGCCTCATTTCTTGTTCACCATTCCACATCGAGGGGAAGGTGAGTACTTTCACAAGGCAGAGTTTTACAGCTCTTTACAAAAGCAATGTACAGTAGCAGTGGGTAAAAATGTAATAGTTTACTCCTCTTTCTGCTGAGTTCCTGCTCACAATCTTAATGGAGAGAGAGAGCAAATTGGCAAAGGTTTCAATGGAAAGTCAGCTTTGTGCAACTCCTTTAGAAGCTAGCTAATGAGTAATATCGATGGTGGACTGGAAGCAAGTCACTCATTCACAAGAGTGTTTGACATAGTAAGATAAAGAAGTGACCAGAGAACAATTCTTATCCATTGAACACAAGAACGTATGTGCACTATATATTACCTCTCTAGGCCTCACAAGTTCATAATAAATACACCTTTACCCTCAAAACACTACAGCTTCACCAAGTATATTTCATTCAGCTCTCCTCATTTGACACATTGGTGCTCGATGCCTAACTGTAGCACAGCCATAAATGTGACACCACAGGTGTACATTCACATACCAGTTAGTCTCAAGTCTTTCCAAGGAATAGAAATATGAAATAACTTATTTTTATAATGGGACAGATGCAGACTCCCAAGTCCTTGATTGTTAAGTCTCTAAAACACGCTAATTATATTGATAAGCACTCTATTATATTGGAAATGTGTTGCTGGAAAAGCGCAGCAGGTCAGGCAGCATCTAGGGAACAGGAGAATCGACGTTTCGGGCATTAGCCCTTCTTCAGGAATTCCTGAAGAAGAGCTAATGCCCGAAACGTCGATTCTCCTGTTCCCTAGATGCTGCCTGACCTGCTGCGCTTTTCCAGCAACACATTTCCATCTCTGATCTCCAGCATCTGCAGACCTCACTTTCTCTTCTATTATATTGGGCAAATTACTGGAGAGGATTCTGAGAGACAGGATTTATTATTATTTGGAAAAGGATAGTTTGATTAGAGATATCCAGCATGGTTTTGTGAGGAGCAGGTCATGCCTCACAAGCCTTATTGAATTATTTGAGGATGTGACAAAACACATTGATGAAGGGAGAGCAGTGGATGTGGTGTAAATGGATTTTAGCAAAGCGTTTGATGAGGTTCCCCATGGTGGGCTTATTCAGAAAGTAAGGAGGCATGGAATACAGGAAATTTGGCTGTCTGGATCCAGACTTGGCTGGCTCATAGAAGACAAGTGTGGTAGTAGATGGAAAGTATTCAGACTGGAGCTCGTTGACAGTACTGTTCCGCAGGGATCTGTTCTGGGACCTTTGCTCTTTGTGATTTTTATAAATAACTTGGATGATGAAGTGAAAGGTGGGGTGGTAGGTTTGCCAATGACACAAAGGTTGGTGGAGTTGTGGATAGTGTGGAGGGCTGTTGTAGGTTGCCATGGGACATTGACAAGATGCAGAGCTGGGCTAAGATGGAGTTCAACCTGGAAAAGTGTGAAGTGATTCATTTTTGAAGGTCAAATTTGAATGCAGATTACAGAGTTAAAGGCAGGATTCGTGGCAGTGTGGATCAACCGAGGAATCTTGGGGTCCACATCCACAGACCCCTCAAAGTTTCCATCCAAGTTGATAGGGTTGTTAAGAAGGCATATAATGTGTTTGCTCTCATTAGCAGGGGGATAGAGTTTAAGAGCTAGAAGGTTATGTTGCAGCTCTATAAAGCCCTGGTTAAACTACAGTTCGAATATTGTGTTCAGTTCTGGTCATCTCAGTATAGAAGGATGTGGAAGCTTTCGACAGGGTGCAGAGGAGATTTACTAGGATGCTGCCTGGACTGAAGGGCATGTCTTATGAAGAAAGGTTGAGGGAGCTCAGACTTTTCTCATTGGAGCAAAGAAGTATGAGAGGTGACTTGATAGAGGTGTACAAGGTGATGAGAGGCATAGGCAGAATGGATAGTCAGCACTTTTTTTCCTAGGACAGAAATGGCTCTCATGAAGAGGCATAATTTTAAGGTGATTGGAGGAAGGTTTAGGGAGATGTCAGAGGTAGGTTGTTTACACAGAGAGTGATGGGTGCATAGAATGCACTGCCAGCAGTGGTAATAGAGTCAGCTACATTAGCGGTTTTTAAGCAACTCTTGGATAGGCATACGGATGATAGTAAAATGAAGGGTATGTAGCTTAGTTTGATCTGAGAGTCGGATAAAAGATTGGCACAAAGGTACTGTGCAGTACTGTTCTATGTTCCATAACCATTTAAAAGACCATTACGGCAAAGATCAAGATCATCCACATTTTGTTAGTTTTAAACAAATGTGGGAAATTCCAAGGTGCTAAATTACATCAGATGGTGAGGGGTGATGTTCATTTTTCTGTCATTCTACAATCACACTTGTATTGAAAATAAATAGTCCATTAAAAATAGCTGTGTCCTTTTACATTCCACACAGAAATTTATTAATTAAATTTGTGATGATACTTGTGCATAGTTATTCTATCACTCAACCCATAAGGAAGTATCATTTTCTGAGAAAATATAATGCAAATATTTTCAGAAGACAATAGTTTCCATGCATTTTAATCTTTTACAAGACAGACAAATATTGCCTTTTCCATTTTAGTATGCTTCCGCACAGAGTTATGCTGGAAATCGAGGCTGAAATGCATTCATAAAGTACAATTTACAGACATTACATTTTCTGCTAGGTTACTTACAACTTAATTCAATTAGCTTATTCAAATCAGCATCAGATAAAATGCTGATTTTTCTTTTAAATCGCCTACAGATTTAATAGAATAGAGAATTTTCAGCAGCTGTTGTTATGCTGCAGCTGTCTGTTTGAAATTAGGTGTGAGAGAAAATGTTGGTAGTACCCTTATGAATATCAGAGGCTGAGCAAGCATACACCAAAGAGACAAGAATTTCCATCATTATAAATGCTCAAGAAACAAAATAAATTACAAACAAGAATTTTAGTTAACATAAATGCTCAAGAATCAAAAATCACACCAAGAAGGCTTTCTAGTTATCAGTCTTAAAACATAGAGATACTATGAGATTAATGACTGTATCACTCAGATTTCTCCTCTTCCTAGGGCAGTGATTCAAGGTGAAACTGTCAGCAATAGTTAGCCTTTAGTATGCTGTATAGAGGTGAACAATGATAATAATTAGGCTAATTCATGGATACGGTGGGAGGAAAAAATTATATACAGCCAAATCTGATTACATTCTGACCCAACGATCACCTTCATGCAGAGGTTCCCCACCTTGCCACCCCACTCCCTCTGCCATCACCTGAAAGACAAAGAACTCTGATTGAGCCCCTTCCGTAATCCATGTACCTTAAAGTTAATTACAATACTTTCGCATGGAAGCTGAAAGATGTCAAGTAATTTTGATAAATATTTACATGAAATGTTTGACGACAATCATCTGAACATTCGAAAAAGGTGTATCACCTATTTAGCTTATTGTAGCTAATGTGATTGTAGCTTTTCATTTCCTGTCTACTCCCTATACCCTGTGACCCTCTTGTAAAATTATTTTAAAACATAATCACAACTACCACAATGCCTACATGCAGCCACTGTTCTGACAAAACCTGAAATGTTAACTAAAAAAGTTAATATTCTCCATCCACAATATGCATACTCTTTTGAATATTTCTATCATTTGATTTTTTTAAATTTTTGTATTGTTTTAAAAGCATAAATTATTAAAAAAACAGAAATGGTTCCAAATTTGATTCTTACATTCCTCTAGCCTAATACATCCATTAACAATTACTCTAAGTCTAAAGCCAACCTTTTATCCATTCTGTCACATTCCCTTTATTGTACACCTCGAATTCAGTAACATACTGCTAAACTTGGAAGAGTGCAGAAAAGGCTGCTGCCAGGACTGGAGAGTTTGAGTTATTGGGAGAGGCTGGATAGGCTGGGGTCACTTGCCCTGGAGCATCGGAGGTTGCGAGGTGACATTATAGAAGTTTATAAAATCATGAGAGGGCATTTTTAGGGTGAATAGCTGAGGACTTTTTCCCAGTGTGGGAAGTCAAAACTAGACTGCATAGATTTATGGAGAGAGAGGAAAGATTTAAAAAGGACCTGAAGGGTAACATTTTCACACAAAGAGTGGTGCTTTATGGAATGTGTTGCCAGAGGAGATGGTGTAGGCAAGTACAATTACAACATTTAAAAAGCATCTGATAGGTTTATGAATAAGAAGGGTTTAGAGGGATACGGGCCAAATGCTGACAAACAGGACTAGTCAGATTGGGATGTCTGGTCAGTGTGGATCAGTTTGTGTTCCTGTGCTGTAAGACTCCATCCACCATATCAAATTTGAAAGTTAATTTGCACTACAAATCTGTTGGCAATACTGCTCCAATAAATTTTTCTCACTTTATTTATTTTTTAAAAATCCTTCCCAACTGCCTTTAGTTAACTAATATATCTCTAAGCAAATAATTTCAGCTCATTTTGACTTCTAGACTAAATGTCTAACTATCAAAAAGAAAGTAGCAGAGCAACTCAGGAGTCCAAATACATAAGTGAAAGGACAACATAGGAACTAGCCAAATATCAACAAGCCATTCAAATTCATGCCTGATGTGCAGCTCTGCTCGGTTTACCTGCATTTGTTCCTTTCCTATTGAAAAATATACCCACAAAGTAGACCTCTTGATTACTTCTTAAAGAGTTGACATTAGCAAAGTATTATCGAGGTAGACTGGGTCTAGTTTAAAACTTCTTTCAGAATATCAGCACAGGCACTAAAAGGTCCCTCTCTCAGCTGTAAAATACGATCTATAAGTTATCCAGAACAGTTCCTGAGTCAAGTCGAAGGATATGACAATAGTACTTTCTAACTGCAGTTATTTCTTCAAGACACATTTAAAATTGGGAAACACGCACATGACATGCTTCATTGCTGAGCTGTTTAAATGTAAATGACAAAAATTCAGAAGTCCAATAACATAAAAGACCCATAGTTTAAAAAAATACATAAATTGACCATTGGATTAAACAGTCTTGGGTGTGCCTGCATGACATTGGCTGCCTGAGCCAGGTTTGGCCAGGATGACAACACTCAGTCAGGGTACTTTTGGCCTGGAAACTCTTGGCCCTTATACCAAGTAAAAGGTGAATACAGTGTAATACTTCTCATACAGTTTTTCTAATATATAAGGGGTTAGGAAAATTATCACTGGACTAACTTTCCAGAACCAAGATGTTACTGGGCACACCTGTAACCCAGGGGGCAGTCAGTGTTACCTGGGCACACCTGTAGCCCAGGGGGCGGTCAGTGTTTCTCCAGGTACAGCTGTAGCCCAGGGGGTGGTCAGTGTTACCCCGGTGACACCTGTAGCCCAGGCACACCTGAGTCCAGGAGGCGGTTAGTGTTACCCTGAGCACACCTGTAGCCCAGGGAGCAGTCAGTGTTACCCTGAGCTCACCTGTAGCCCAGTGGGCAGTCAGTGTTACCCTGAGCTCACCTGTAGCCCAGGGGGCTGTCAGTGTTAGCCCGCACACACCTGTAGCCCAGGGAGTGGTCAGTGTTACTCCAGACACACCGGTAGCCCAGGGGGCAGTCAGTGTTACCCCGCACAGACCTGTAGCCCAGGGAGCAGTCAGTGTTTCTCCAGGTACACCTGTAGCCTAGGGGGCAGTCAGTGTTACCCCGGCCACACCTGTATCCCAGGGGGTGATCAGTGTTATCCCAGGCACACCTGAGTTCAGGAGGCGGTTAGTGTTACCCCAGACACACCTATAGCGCAGGGAGCGGTCAGTTTTAACCCGCACACACCTGTAGCCCAGGAGGGTGGTCAGTGTTACTCCAGACACACCTGTAGCCCTGGGAGCAGTCAGTGTTACCCCGGACACACCTGTAGCCCAGGAGGGTGGTCAGTCTTACTCAGGCACACCTGTAGCCCAGGGGGCTGTCAGTGTTACCTCGGACATACCTGTAGCCTGGGGGTGGTCAGTGTTACTCAGGCATACCTGCAACCCAATGGGCAGTCAGTGTTATTCCAGACACACCTGTAGCCCAGGGGGTGGTCAGTGTTACTCCAGACACATCTGTACCCCAGGCGCAGTCAGTGTTAGCCCGGGCATACCTGCAGCCCAGGGGGTGGTCAGTGTTACCCCAGCCACAAATGTAGCCCAGGGGGCAGTCAGTGTTACTCCAGACACACCTGTAGCCCAGGGGGCTGTCAGTGTTACCCCAGGCATACCTGTAACTCAGGGGGCTGTCAGTGTTACCCCAGGCATACCTGTAACTCAGGGGGCTGTCAGTGTTACCCCAGGCATACCTGTAACTCAGGGGGCTGTCAGTGTTACCCCAGGCATACCTGTAACTCAGGGGGCTGTCAGTGTTACCCCAGGCATACCTGTAACTCAGGCGGCTGTCAGTGTTACCCCAGGCATACCTGTAACTAAGGGGGTGGTCAGTGTTACCTTGAGCACACCTGTAGCCCAGTGGGCAGTCAGTGTTACCCCAGACACATCTGTAGCCCTAAGAGCAGTCAGTGTTACCCCGGACACACCTGTAGCCCAGGGAGCAGTCAGTGTTACCCCGGACACACCTGTAGCCCAGGGAGCAGTCAGTGCTACCCCGGACACACCTGTAGCCCAGGGAGCAGTCAGTGTTACCCCAGACACACCTGTAGCCCAGGGAGCAGTCAGTGTTACCCCAGACACACCTGTAGCCCAAGGAGCAGTCAGTGTTACCCCGGACACACCTGTAGCCCAGGGAGCGGCCAGTGTTACCTCAGACATACCTGTAGCCCGGGGGTGGTCAGTGTTACTCAGGCATACCTGCAGCCCAGTGGGCAGTCAGTATTACTCCAGACACACCTGTAGCCCAGGGAGCAGTGTTACCCCAGACACACCTGTAGCCCAGGGAGCAGTCAGTGTTACCCCGGACACACCTGTAGCCCAGGGGGCAGTCAGTGTTACCCTGAGCTCACCTGTAGCCAAGTGGGCAGTCAGTGTTACTCCAGACACACAATAGACAATAGGTGCAGGAGTAGGCCATTCAGCCCTTCGAGCCTGCACTGCCATTCAATATAATCATGGCTGATCATTCCTAATCAGTATCCTGTTCCTGCCTTATCTCCATAACCCTTGATTCCACTATCTTTGAGAACTCCATCCAACTCTTTCTTAAATGAATCCAGAGAGTGGGCCTCCACTACCCTCTGGGGCAGAGCATTCCACACAGCCACCACTCTCTGGGTGAAGAGGTTTCTCCTGAGCTCTGTCCTAAATGGTCTACCCCATATTTTTAAGCTGTGTCCTCTGGTTCGGCACTCACCCATCAGTGGAAATATGTTTCCTACTGCCAGAGTGTCCAATCCTTTCATAATCTTATACGTCTCAATCAGATCCCCTCTCGATCTTCGAAACTCAAGGGATACAAGCCCAGTCGCTTCAGTCTTTCAGTGTAAGGTAATCCTGCCATTCCAGGAATTGACCTCGTGAATCTACGCTGCACTCCCTCAATAGCCAGAATGTCTTTTCTCAAATTTGGAGACCAGAACTGCACGCAGTACTCCAGGTGTGGTCTCACCAGGGCCCTGTACAGCTGCAGAAGCACCTCTTTGCTTCTATACTCAATTCCTCTTGTTATGAAGGCCAGCATGCTATTAGCCTTCTTCACTACCTGCTGTACCTGCATGCTTGCCTTCATTGACTGGTGCACAAGAACACCCAGATCTCTCTGTACTGCCCCTTTACATAAATTGATTCCATTGAGGTAGTAGTCTGCCTTCCTGTTCTTGCTGCCAAAGTGGATAACCATACATTTATCCACATTAAACTGCATCTGCCATGCATCTGCCCACTCACCTAACTTGTCCAGGTCACCCTGTAATCTCCTAACATCCTCATCACATTTCACCCTGCCACCCAGCTTTGTATCATCAGCAAATTTGCTAATGTTATTGCTATAACCATCTTCGATATCATTAACATATATTGTAAAAAGCTGCGGTCCCAGCACGGATCCCTGCGGTACCCCACTGGTCACTGCCTGCCATTCCGAAATGGAGCCATTTATCACTACCCTTTGTTTCCTATTAGCCAACCAATTTTCAATCCAATCTAGTACTTTGCCCCCAATACCATGCGCCCTAATTTTACTCACTAACCTCCTGTGTGGGACTTTATCAAAAGCTTTCTGAAAGTCCAGGTACACTACATCTACTGGATTTCCCTCGTCCAACTTCATAGTTACATCCTCAAAAAATTCAAGAAGATTAGTCAAGCATGATTTCCCCTTCATAAATCCATGCTGACTCTGTCCTATCCTGTTACTACTATCCAGATGTGCAGTAATTTCATCCTTTATAATAGACTCCAGCATCTTTCCCACCACTGAGGTCAGACTAACTGGTCTATAATTTCCTGAATTATAGATCAGTTAGCTACACACATGTAGCCCAGGGGGCTGTCAGTGTTACCCTGAGCTCACCTGTAGCCCAGGGGGCTGTCAGTGTTACCCTGAGCTCACCTGTAGACCAGGGACAGTCAGTGTTACTCCAGACACACCTGTAGCCCAGTGGGCAGTCAGTGTTACTCCAGACACACCTGTAGCCCAGGGGGCAGTCAGTGTTACTCCAGACACACCTGTAGCCCTAAGAGCAGTCAGTGTTACTCCAGACACACCTGTAGCCCAGGGGGCAGTCAGTGTTACTCCAGACACACCTGTAGCCCAGGGGGCAGTCAGTGTTACTCCAGACACACCTGTAGCCCAGGGGGCTGTCAGTGTTACCCTGAGCTCACCTGTAGCCCAGTGAGCAGTCAGTGTTACTCCAGACACATCTGTAGCCCAGGGGGCTGTCAGTGTTACCCTGAGTTCACCTGTAGCCCAGTGGGTAGTCAGTATTACTCCAGACACACCTGTAGCCCAGGGGGCTACCAGTGTTACCCCCCACACACCTGTAGCCCAGGGAGCAGTCAGTGTTACCCCGGACACACCTGTAGCCCAGGGAGCAGTCAGTGTTACCTCGGACATACCTGTAGCCTGGAGGTGGTCAGTGTTACCCGGGCATACCTGCAGCCCAGGGGGTGGTCAGTGTTACCCCAGCCACAAATGTAGCCCAGGGGGCAGTCAGTGTTACTCCAGACACACCTATAGCCCAGGGGGCTGTCAGTGTTACCCTGAGTTCACCTGTAGCCCAGTGGGTAGTCAGTATTACTCCAGACACACCTGTAGCCCAGGGGGCTACCAGTGTTACCCCCCACACACCTGTAGCCCAGGGAGCAGTCAGTGTTACCCTGGACACACCTGTAGCCCAGGGAGCGGTCAGTATTACCTCGGACATACCTGTAGCCTGGAGGTGGTCTGTGTTACCCGGGCATACCTGCAGCCCAGGGGGTGGTCAGTGTTACCCCAGCCACAAATGTAGCCCAGGGGGCAGTCAGTGTTACTCCAGACACACCTATAGCCCAGGGGGCTGTCAGTGTTACCCAGAGCTCACCTGTAGCCCAGTGGGCAGTCCAGACACACCTGTAGCCCAGGGGGCTGTCAGTGTTACCCTGCGTTCATCTGTAGCCCAGTGGGTAGTCAGTGTTACTCCAGATATACCTATAGCCCAGGGGGCTGTCAGTGTTACCCCAAGCATACCTGTAGCTCAGGGGGTGGTCAGTGTTACCTTGAGCACACCTGTAGCCCTAGGCGCGGACAGTGTTACCCCAGACACACCTGTAGCCCAGGGGGCTATTGGCGTTACCCTGAGCTCACCTGTAGCCCAGTGGGCAGTCAGTGTTACTCCAGACACACCTGTAGCCCTAGGCGCGAGCAGTGTTACCCCAGACACACCTGTAGCCCTAGGCACGAGCAGTGTTACCCCAGACACACCTGAAGCCCTAAGAGCGGTCAGTGTTACCCCAGACACACCTGTAGCCCAGTGGGCAGTCAGTGTTACACTGAGCTCACCTGTAGCCCAGTGGGCAGTCAGTGTTACCCTGAGCTCACCTGTAGCCCATGGGAAGCGGTTAGTGTTACCCCCCGGCGCCACGTTTACCTGATCCTGTTTTTCCTCAGCGCCAGCTCCTCCTCCTCCTCGGTGCCGAAATCCAGGGACACGTCCTCGGTGTCGTCGACGAGAGCCTGGAGACAGTTAAGAGGGGGTGGGGTTAATTAATAAAAACACGGAGAGAGGGCCGGGTGGGGTCTGGAAGGAGCCGGGGCCGCGGTGACGACGACGAGGAGGAGAAGGAAGAAAGATGCCGGGCCTTCCTCACCTGCCTCATGATCCCCGGTGTCGGAGCCGTAAGCCTCCTCCGCCTCCTGTCACAGCAATGGCCGGTTGTCAAGGGAGACCGTTTGCGAAGGGGGACCAGTTGTCAAGGGAAGGGGCCGGTTGCCAAGGGGCCTGTACGGCAGTTAAACGGATCCGGCGCGAGCGCAGCCCAGGGAGGGAGGGGAGAGGAGAGCACGAGCAGCGTTCACCGTAACTCATGGGCAGCAACATCTATCATTCACATCGACCCCAGCACAGCAACCAAATGATCAGCATTCCCCGCCCTGCCTCCTCACCACTGAAAAACACAGCAATCCAGTGAACTGTACCACCGAGAGAGCTGGCCATTCTGCCCATCGTGCCACCCAACCCAACCCAAACCCTGCAGATGGTTGGTCAGCGCTGCTGCCTCACAGTGCCAGGGAGCCGGGTTCGATTCCAGTCTCAGGGTGACTGTCTGTGCGGAGTTTGCACAGTAATGAGAGGTATAGACATAGTTCATGGTGGTTGTCTCTTCCCTAGGATGGGGGACTTCAAGACTTGGGGGCGCCTTTTTAAGGCGAGAGGAAAGAGAATTTTAAAAGACGATAGGAGGCAATTTTTTAGACAATGGGTGATTCACGAGTGGAATTAACTTCCAAAGGAAGTGGTGGATGTGGGTACAACTACAATATTTAAAAGACATTTAAAAGTATATGAATAGGAAAGGATTGGAGGGATATGGGCCAGGAACAGGCAGGTGGGACTAGATTATTTGGAATTTTGATCGATGTAGATTTGTTGGGCTGAGGATCTGTTTCCATGCTGTATCACTCTTTGACTCTGCATGGGTTTCCTCCAGGTGCTCCAGTTTCCTCCTACAGTCCAAAGATATGCAGGTTAGGTGGACTGGCCATGCTGAAATTGTCATAGAGTTCTGGGGTGAGTAGGCAAAGTGGATTAGCCATAGTAGATGTAAGGTTAGGGGATATGGTGGGTGGTTGGGTTTGGGAGGGATGTTCTTTGGACTGTCGGTGTGGACTTGATGGGCTGAATGGCCTGCTTCCATACTGAAGGGATGATTCTACCCACTCCAAGTATTGATCCAACCCCATTTGAAAGGTTAAAAAAGACAATTAAATGCAGATACTGGAAATCAGAAACAAGAACAAAAATTGCTAGGAAAACTCAGCATGTCTGTGGAGAGGAGACATCTTCTTTCTCTCCTTTGATGTTGCCAGACCTGCTGAGTCATCCCCCCTTTTGGAAGATTATCATTCCCATTCTACTTATACCATCCTTTCAGTCAGTATGTTTAAAATCATGAGGTTACCAAGAAGGTCCCAGGTCCCCCTCGGTGTGACCCTTCGGTTAAATTACCACCAGTCATCGCTCTCTAATTAAAGAGTAGCACTTTGATCCTTTCAGACAATGGTGACTTTATCTTTACCTTAAAACCATAACAGCTCGCTGTGTGTTTTTTTTTAACTCCCACCTTTTGCCAGTTGTCTTAATTTGGACTTTACATTGAGATGGTTAAGACTGTTTCTCAAATGATAACATTTGACTAGTCAGATCTGCTAATAATACTAAACAATGTGTTGGGAGTATGTTACAAAAGGGGTTAATGGGATTTGGAAGTATCTGGAGCAAATAGGTTCCTAAAAAAAAAACAGCAGACCATTCTTAATGTGGATAAATAGGGTAATTCATACTGAAACAGCAAACAGGAATCTTGTTTCATTGATGAAGATGCAGTTAGAAAAGGAAAATTATTATTATAATTATTGCATAGAATAATCCAGTCAATATGATATATTATCACCTACAATTACCAAAAATATTTTCTGCAATTTACGTTTAAATCATTCAATTGTCTGCCCCGTCGCACCACTGAAAAAAGTTCGAACCAAAGTCAAAAATGTTGCAGACTTCTGTAATTGTAGCCATGATACATTATCCTTCCTTTGACAATTTGTACTCTTCTCAGGTTTCAGCAACTTCTTCCTCTGTTGTCCAGGTGTGGAATACACCATCACTACCTATCCAGTCATAGTCACAGCATCTTCAACAACAAATTGTCCATTTCTTGGTCTGAACGTCTCCAAGGCGTTATCCTAGTTGGCCCTCTCTTCATCCTTACCTACATACTGCTCCTTGCTGTCCTTCATTGACAGCTTCTAAAGACATGGGACTGCAGTGACCCTCAGTTTTTAGTCTCCATTGCTTCTTTGTATACTACCACTGCTTCTATGTTTGCTTAGCTGACATCATGTGTTGGATGAACCACAAACTTGTCAGATTAAACATTAATAAAAGCAGGACTATTATTTTTGGTCACTGTCACAAACTGCAAATGCCTCTAGTTCCATCCCTTTCCATACTAACTCTCTCTGATTATTTGTAACCTTGGAATGCTGTTTGGTATCAGTCTGAACTCCCAACATCAGATCTTCCTATTCTTAAAGATACCAAATGACATAGTATTGCCCATCTCCTATCTACTTTAGCACTTTTGCTGCTAAAGTTCTCATCCATGCCTTTGTCCCTTCCACATTTGATTTGCAATGTTCTTCTGGTCTTCCTCCTAACTTCCATCTTGCATAAATGTCAACTCATCCAAATTCTTCTGTTCTCCCAGTCACAAACAATTGAACATATGAATTAGGAGCAGGAAAAGGCAATTCACCCCCTCTGGCCTGCTCCACTGTGACACAAAACCATGTCTGATTTGATTGTAACCTCAAATCCACATTCCTACCTACCCTGATAACATTTTATCTTCTTGTTTAACAAGAATATATCTACCTCTGCCTTCAAAATATTCAAGGACTCAACTTACCTCCCTATTTCAGGAAGAGAGTTCCAAGGATTCACAACACTCAAAGAACAAAAATCATGTTGACTATGTTTTAAGAAGGTGATCCTTTATTTTTAAACAATGATTACATTCTAATTCTAGATTCTCCCGTAAGAGGAAACATCCGCTTCACAATTTACTCTGTCAAGACCGCGGGGTCTTATATGTTTGAATCAAATCCCCTCTTTTAAACTCCAGTGGATAAAATGCTAACTTAACTGACCTTTCCTCACAAGACAAGCCACTTATTCCAGATATTAGTCTGGTAAGTCTCCTCTGAACTGCCTCCAATGCATTTACATCTTCCTTAAATAATCATGAACCAGTGGCCTGTATAACTGAAGCATAACCTCCCTGCTTTTATATTCAATTTCCCTCATGATGAATCAAAACATTTTGTTAGATTTCCTAATAACTTGCTGTAGCTATACACCAATCTTATAAGATTCATGCATAATGTTAGAAATGAAAAGAAGTGTTGTTTTTGCAGATATAAAAAAAACAAGAAGGAAAGGGGTCCAGCAGAAAAAATATTAACTCTGCAGGTACTTAGGGAAGTGTATCTTCACTTTTAATTATGGTTAATTAAATACTAATTCTGGAATATAATATAAGCAAGTTAACTCTTTTAAAATAAATTTTGCAAAAAAACTGAGATAACTAAAATGCCTGAGCTGTACAAAAATGATACAAAATTGATGAAGTGTATGGAGAATGGAACGTACCAGCAGTATTGATACAAAATGTTAAACTATATCTTGATGTACTACAAAATAATGAGAATGTCAGCAATAACAGGGAGGAAAGTTGCCAACATGGGGAAGGGGAAGTAACAAGGGTGGAGCGAAGATGGACAGTTGTATAGCCTAGTAAGAGAGATTGGGTAATTAGGAGTCTGGAGAGGTGACCTCACTCAGCTCAAAGGTATAATTGTAAACTAACCCAAGTCTAATTCGCTCAATTGCTTTGTGCAGTTGCAGCCGTACTTGCAAGCCCATAATAAATTGTCTTGTTTCCAAATTTGTTGGTCTCGTCTAAAATTTTATTGATTTTGTTTCTAACAATAAGACAGCCAAATTCTTCTGCAACTCAGATATTGCAATTTCTCACCATTTAGATAATATTTCTATTTTATTCCTCCTGCCAAAATGCACAATTTTCCACAATGTAACTCCATTTGTCACACCTTTACCCATTCAGTTAACTTATTTATACTTTTTTGAATCCTCCTTGCACCTTCTTCACAACTTACTTTCGTATCTATCTTTGTGTTTTCAGCAAATTTGGCACTGCACCTTCCATCCTTTAATCCTAATCTTTTTTTTGTAATCTGTAAACAGTTGAGGTCCCTGTACAAGTCCTTCTGATACACCAATCATTGCGGGAGAGTTGGGGGGAGGCAATGGCGTGGTGGTATTATTGCTAGACTATGAATCCAAAAACTCAGCTAATGTTCTGGGGAGCCATGTTCGAATGCCAACATGACAGATGGTGGAATTTGAAAAGAATTAAGAAGCTACTGATGGCTATGAAACCATTGTGGATTGTCAGGAAAAGCCCATCTAGGCTCACTAATATCCTTTAAGGAAGGAAATCTGCCATTCTCACCTGGTCTGGCCTACATGTGACTCCACAGTAATGTGGCTGACTCTCAGTTGCCCTCTGAGATAGCCCAGCAAGCCATTCGGTTTAAGGGCACCTAGGAACAGGCAATAAATGCTGGCCTGCCTAATGATGCCCACATCCTTTGAGTGAATAAAAGAATCATTACATCTTGCCAATCTGAAAAAGATCCACTTATTCTTTCTTCCAGCTCAGTGTTAGCTGGCCAACCTTCTATACATGCAACTAATATGCTATCCACTGCACTTTGACCTTTTCATTTTTTACAATAAACTTTGATGTTATTAAGTCAAATCAAATGTCTTTTGAAAATTATCCCATTCTCCACCACATCCCACTTACCCAGTACCCCTGTGCTTGTTGAACTATGTGGATTCCCAGGTTCCTACTATCTCAAATGTTAAATTCTCAGAAACTACTCAAAATCCTGAATCTAAATTTAATTTAAGTACCGAGAAGAAATCCATCTGTCCTTAAGATTTCAGTTATCAAGACTGAGTGAACTTTTGTTCCTTCTTCATTATTGTCGGCCTTAGTAGGAATAATTTAAATATTGATATCTCCTGTTCCAATTTCCATCTGCTTTTAGAAACTTTCTTCAACCTTTCTAATATTTGATTTCAATAAAGGCAAATGTGTACAGCAAGACATTTGTATTTAATTTTTCATGAAATGTAGGCATTTCTAATAATGCAGGTAACTGTTGCCCATTCCCTAACTGTCCTTAAACTCTGCGACTTGTTTGGCCATTTCTGGGGACGGTTTAAGAGCCAAATATATGTTTGTGGATCTAGAGTCACGTGTACTTCAGACCACATAAGGATGCCAGATTTCCTTACTAAAGTACATCAATGAACCAGATGGGTTTTGATAATGATCGATGATAGTTTTGTGGTCACCATTACCATTCAATTCAACATTTTATTCACTGAATTTAAATTCCACTAGTTGCTGTGTTTAGATCCGAGTCCATGTCCAAGAACATTAGCCTGCTCGTCGCTAATTACACTGAGTTTATGATAGAATTAATACTGTGCTTCCTGCTCATTTCTCATCATTTAACTAAGGGGAGGTAATTGCCTAGTGGCATTATTGCTAGACAATTAATCTAGAGACCCAGATAATGTTCTGGAGACTCAGGTTTGAATCCTGCTGTGGCAGATGGTGAAATTTGAATTCAATAAAAATCTGGAATTAAGAGTCAAACAATGACTATGAAACAATTGTTGATCGTCAGGAAAAGCCCATTTGTTTCATTCCTTTAGGGAAGGAAATCTGTCCTTACCTGGCCTAAATGTGACTTCAGAACCTCAGCAATCAGGACTTTAACTACTTTTTGGGCAATTAGGAATAGGCGATTAGTGCTGGCTTAGCCAAAATTAATAAAAAGAGACTTCTGTATGGTGATGCTCTTGCACTGAAAACTGAGCTGAAAACAGGAGGGAGCAGACAGTAATTTCATTCACGTTATTACTCACCCTACAGATAAAACTTCCAAAGTTTTCATGTGCATATTTTCATTCAAGTGTACATAAAGAGTGTTATGGAATAGCTTTATAGAACAGGCGGTTGAAGTAGATAATGTAAATGAGTTAAAGATACAGTGAGGCAGTTTAAATTCCTATTCTTATTTATATTAAGAACAACAACTTGCATTTATATAACACCTTGAAAGTAGTTAAAAAATATTCCACAGCACTTCAGAAGAGCACAATTAGCTGAAAAATATTGAGGTAGATAAAAAAGTGGAGATGCTTTGGGAGGGAATTCTAGTGTTAGAGCTTTAATGGCCAAAAGCAAAGCCATCATTGGTGAGGTGTCAGAAGTGACTAAATTACCTTGAAGCTTCTTTGTATTATCCTCACGACTCACTTTCCTATCAAATTTTATATCATCTGCAAACTTGACATTGACCTATATGTTCCTACACTCTGCGTTCTGCCTGTTAACCAATCCTCAATCCATGCTGGCATATTACCCTCAAATTTCAGAAGCTTTATTTTGTTTTTAACCTTCTTTATCAAAAGCTTTCTGAAAATCCACATATACTACATCCATTTGTTCCCCCTTATGACTCTGTCAGTAACGTCCCCAAAAAACTCTATTAAGTTTATCAAGCATGATTTCTGAGCAGGCTTGACAGGCCGAATGGTCTACTTCTACTAAATCCATGTTAATTCTGTCCATCAGATAATTACTTTCGAAATAGCCAATGATCATATCCTTGATAATAGCTTTTAGTACTTACTCTACTACTGACATCAAGCTAACAGTTCTGTGGTTTTCTGTGTTCTCTCTCCTTTTTTAAACAATAAGGTTACAATTCCAACCTTTCAATTTGCAGATGCTATTGCAGAATTAATAGAATTTTGATAGATGATCACTAACAAATCAGTAGTTATCTCTTTCAACACTCTAAGGTGAAGAAGGTCAGAAGTCACATGACAGCAGATTATAGTCCAATAGGCTTTTGGAATGCTGCCCTTTGTCATCTGCCAAAGGGCAGCGCTCTGAAAGCTTCTGATTCCAACTAAACCTGTCGGACTATAACCTGCTGTCATGTGACTTCTGACCTTTTCCACCAAGCCAACACCAGCACCTTCACATTTCAGGTGAAGGTGATTGGATCCTGCAAACTTGTCAACTTTCAGTCCCATTAATTCCTCGAAACTACTTTTTTTAAAACACTAATTTCCTTCAATTCCACACTGTCATTAGACTATTTGATTTTAACTATTTTAGAGAGACTTCTTGTGTCTTCTGCTGTGAGACTCAAAGTATGTATTTAGCATGTCTGGCATTTCTTTATTTCCTATCATAAATTCTCTTGCCTCTGCCTGGAAATGAACTTAAATTTGTGTTGGATAATATTTTCCCTTTTATGTACCTATAGATGCTTTTACAGCTAATATTTACATTTAGGCCTGTTTTACATTCCTTTCTTTCTCCCTTCCCGCATCGATTTCTTGGTCCTTCTTTGCTGAACGATAAAATTCTCTCAATTCTTAGCCTTACAACATTTTTTGCCAACATTACAAGCCTCTGCCTTTGATCTAATTCTGTCATTGTCGTACATACTGCCTTGGTGGTTATGTCTCAAACCCTTTTCCTTCAAGCAGTTTTGCCTTAAAACAATGTATTCTTTTTGAAAGCCAAGCATTAATTATTTAAATACTACGCACTGAGAATCTGCTGTCAAACCTTGTAATATATTTTTCCAATTTACTACAACCAACTTCTTTCTCATACCTCCATAATTACTTCAGATTGAACCTTTTTAAATTCCATCATACAATGATCACTAAAGGTACTTTTACACCAAGGTTATTAAGTAGCTCCTTCTCATTTCATAAACTAGATCTCAAATAACCTCTGCTCTAGTTGGTTTTCCTGAACAGATTGCCTCTTATTGCTCCAGAAAACTATTGCAAACAGCTCATTAGATTTATCCAATCAATATGTACATTAAAGTCACCCATGCACTTACTTTGCTATATGTGTCTCTAATTTCCTGATGTATATCATGCCATACATTACTACTACTGTTTTGTGACCTATAAATTACTAATGTTTGTTGCCCTTTGCTATTCCATAGCTCTGCCCAAGTTGATTCTAAATCATGTACATCTGATTGGATATTGTCTGTCACATATACTCTGATTCTACCTCTTATTGTTAGCAATACCCCACCTCCTTTTATCTTTTTGCCTATTTCTCATAAATGGTGAATATTGTAAGACCACAAAACATAGGAGCAGAAGTGGACCATTTGCCCATTGAGTCTGCTCTGCCATTGAATGAGATGATGGTTGATTTTATAATCCTCAACTGCATTTTTCTGTCTTTTCCCCAAAATCCTTGAATCCCTTACTGATTAAAATTTGTCTGTCTCAGTCTTGTAAATTCTTAACGACCCAACCTTGACAGCGCTCTGTGGTAAAGCATCCCACAGATTCACTACCCTCTGAAAAAGAAATTCCTCCTTACTGCTGTCCTAATTAGTTGACTTCTTACTCGGAGATTATATCTTCCGGTTCTATACTCTATTACAAAGGGCAATAATCTCTCTGCATCTCCATGGGGATTACCACTTGAGAACCTAATATGTTTCAGTTGGGTTGCCTTTCATTTTTCTAAACTCCAATGAGTAAAGACTCAGTCTGCTTAATTTCTCCTCACAAGAAAATCCCTCCATACCCTGGATCTATCTAGTAGATCTTTTCTGGACTGCCTCAAATACTAGTATGTCTTTCCTTAGATTTGGGGACATTAATAGAAATTACCACCCCATCATTCTTCTCTTGATCATCAATAAAATGATCTAAGGTGTCATCAGCACTTGCTTAGCAATAATCTAGGAGAAAGTCTGGACTGCAGATGCTGGAGATCAGAATTGAAAAGTATGGTGCTGGAAAAGCACAGCAGGTCAGGCAGCATCCGAGGAGCAGGAGAATCGATGTTTCAGGCATAAGCCCTTCATTAGCAATAACCTGCTCACTGACATTCAGTCTGGTCTCTGCCAGGATCAGTCAGCTCCTGAAATCAATACAACGTTGATTCAAACATGGTCAAAGAGCTCAAGTCCAGAGTTAAGTTGGGACTGACTGCTTTGATATCAAGGTCATATTTGACCAAGTGTAGCATTTAGGAGCCTCATCAGAACTAAAGTCAATGGGAATCAGGGGAAAATTAGATCCCGGCATCTCTGCAGGAGTTCCTCAGGAATAGTGTCCTAGGCCTAATCATCTTCAGCTCCTTCATTAATGATTTTCTCTTCATCATAAAGTCTGAGGTGGAGATATTCTCTAATGATCGCATGGTCATCAGCACTATTCATGACTCTTCAGGTACAGAAACAGTCAATATAGAAATACAGCAACACCTGGGCACTATTCAATTTGGACTGACAAATGACAAGTAGCATTTGCACTACACAAATGCCAGGCAATGATTATCCCCAACAAGAGAGAATCTAACCATCACACCTTGATATTCAATAACATTACCATTGTTGAATTCCCCACTTTTGACATCCTGACTAAAAACTGATCTGAACTATCCATATAAATGCTAATGTTAAAAGAGCAGGTCAGTAGTGAGGGATCCTGCAACAAGTAATTCACCTCCTGACTCTCCAAGGCTTTTCCACCATCTGTAATACACAAATGAGGAGTGAGATGGAGATGGAATACCTACCCTCCCTTGGATGGATGTAATTCCAAATACACGCAGACTACTTGACACCATCCAGGACAAAGCAGCTTGCTTGATTGGTGTCATGTCTACAAACATTAACTCCCTCCACCACTTATGCTTAGTAGCAGCAGTGTGTACTAGCAGACACACTGCAGAAATTCAACAAGGATTCTTAGACAGTACCTTACAAACACATGACCACCACCCTCTCAAAGGACAATGGGATTAATCATGAGACCAGGACTACTCCTCTTCAAAATGGTATCTTGGGATCTTTTATATCCAATTGAAGGAGCAGATGGGACCTTGGTTTCAACTCAACCAGAAGAAGTTGCTAATATCTAATGGTTGCACCTTCCTTGAACATTCTATGCACAAATTCGGCTAGATTTTCTTGCAAATTCACAATTAATTTACAGAAAGCCCAGTTTATTTCTTCTCCCTAGGGTAACATTAATTTTTCTCTAATCCACCCTCTAAACCTGATAACAAACTGAATTTTCTTTCAGCATAAAACATAGCCACAATGCCTTTAAGGCCAGCATGTGATGTGATGCGCTAAAATCAAAATACATTGGACCATAACAGGGAGGCAGTGTTGAATCATAATGCCACTGGACTAGGTAATCCAGAATCCCAGGCTAACGTCCTGTGACATAGGTTCAAAACCATGGATAGATGGTAAAATTTCAATTCAACAAAAGAAAATCTGGGATTAAAATTCTGGTCTACTGGCAACCATGTTGATTGCTGACCTTTAGAGAAAGAAATTGCCTTCCTTACATGGTCTGGACAACATGTGACTCCAAACCCACAACAAAGTAGTTAATTGCCTGCAGGGGAATGGGCAATAAATGCTGGTCTAGCCAGTGACGCCCACATCCCATGAACAAATAATAAATTCATAAAAGGCAAGCCATGGATTTAGCCAGATCTATAGTTTCTCACATGGTGAACTCACAAAATGATGTTTATCACCATGCAGTAGTTTTTCAAGGTGTTGCCTTTATTTAGTGGTCAGTGCTATGTCGGCCGTATCATGAATATTCATTGTTTAGATCCAAGAGTTTATTAAGATTGAGTTTGGAAGTGACCTATGAACAAAGCTTCAGTCCCAATTGGCCAGAAAGCTATTGATATAAAAACCTCAATGAGACATTGATTTACATCTGACAAGAATGAACTTCCAATAAGACACCATGTGACGTTTTTCATTACTAGATATAAATTTAGAATCTTGATCACAAACGAATCAAGTGTTTGTCCGCAATGTAAAATAATAACAATAAGCCTTCATATTTACTTCAGAGTATCATAAAATTCCTCATGATTTGGAGATACCGGTGTTGGACTGGGGTGTACAAAGTTAAAAATCACACAACACCAGGTTATAGTCCAACAGGTTTAATTGGAAGCACACTAGCTTTCGGAGCGACGCTCTTTCATCAGGTGGTACCACCTGATGAAGGAGAATTGCTCCGAAAGCCAGTGTGCTTCCAATTAAACCTGTTGGACTGTAACCTGGTGTTGTGTGATTTTTAACTTAATAAAATTCCTCAGATTTCTTAATTATAATCTATCAAAGCAAATACATGCCTGGATTCTAGCATTGTACCAAGTTGCATAGCTATTTTGATAAAGTCTCAGAGGCAAACAAGGGGCATGGCACCATAGTCTACAAATGGGTATATACCTTCAGGAATGGCATGGATAGGGAGGGAATTGGCAAATTAAAAAAAAACTGCAAGCAGCCATAAAATAAATATATAAATAGCAACTGTAATTTTCAAAACACAAAAATACCATTTCCCAATCAAGGTGTGTACGTGTATAAATAATTGAAAGAGCAGCTTGAAAGAGCAGGTTGAAAGAGCAGCTAAAGGAAAATCTACAGCCTCCTGGCTTTTATCAGTAAGTGATGTTAAACCTATAGAAAACACTGTATGTATTTTCTGCGGGAAAATAATGTCAGAGGGTCAGGTAGCTGCAACTGGAGAACTGCATCCACTTCTGGGCATCATCCTTTACCAAAAATGTACAGTTGTTAGAGAGATTGCAGAAGCAGATTAATGAGATTGGTTCCAGGGATGAAGAACTTCAGTTTTGTAGATAGATTGCAGAAGTTTGGACTATTGTCTTTGGAGAAGAGAAGGTTGCGATGGATTCTACAGTGATATTCAAAGTCATGAAGGTTTTGGACAGGCTAGATAGCAAGAAACTGTTCCCTTGGTTAGAAGGATCAAGAATGAGTGGGTAGATTTAAGGGCATTAGCAAAAGAAGCAACGGCAATATGAAGAAGTACATTTTCATACAGTGAGCAGTTAGGATCTAGAATTCACTATATTACACAAGAGTGGAGCCTGAGCCATTTGAGCTTTCAAAAGGGAAATAAAATATTATCTGAAAAGTTAATATTTACAGGGATAAGTAGAAAAGAGTGGCACTAAGTTAATTGTTCTTTCAGGTGGCTAGCACACACACAGTGGATTGAATGGCCTCTTTCTATGCTGTAATATTCTAAGATTTTATGATAGTTATAGTTGCCAGTTTATGGTTTATGATTTATTGTTGATTTTGGTGACAATTTTAAAGAAAAATAGACAAGGGAGGCAGCTTGCCCATTGGAAAAATGAACTCACCCAAAGGCTCCACAAGATTATCTGATACACAATTAAATCAAATAAAGATAAACAAACTAGGAATGATTTAGCTGATTTCAGCCTCATTCGCAGTATCTGTGTTACAATTGCTTAGTACTCTGTGCTAGTGAGGAGGAAAACCAGTCTACTGTACCTCCCTGGCCAGGTTATCATCTAACAACGGCATGCCAAAGTGTGTAGTTCAGCTAGAATAGAATCAGCCTTACTGTGAAACATAGTGCAATGAGACTGTAAACTAACACATTACCTTGTGTCACATATAAAAAGTAGCAACTTTGTTAAAGCTTAGGAGGGCAGCAAGAGGCATGGAACCTTACCAAGGTGTTCATGTCTTCAGGAATGATAGGGAAACAGGGATCATTGGAAGAGTAAAATTAATTTAATGAAGGAAAGACTTTTTAAAAATGCTTTTGTAATTTTATAAACATCATTGCAGCAATATACTTCATTTTTTCAAAATATTATGTTTTGGTGCTTTCTAAAACTAATATACATTGAAAAGGTAGGCATCTTTATAAATGCTGGCTGTGATAATCTTTTGGTACACCAACTTATAATATTTTTGTTGATATTATGATAAAATAAATAAATGCTATGTTTAACTACCATTCATAATACTCTCGGCATACTTTGTGAGGCTTCCATTTCAAAATGTTCCATTTGTTTAACACTAAACAGTGTTAGTCACTCCTGATGTGTTTTCTCCATTGTTTCTATAATTCACTTCCCATTTTATGTAAACAGAGATGATGCAATAATTATTAACAAATACAAATGATCTATTTTTGAAACATATGAGTGAAGAATCTCGATTTGGTAAATCGGTTGGGTCTACAGGTAGATGTTAAAATTCAACGCATGCATCTGCTGCTTGGCACTTTGTGTTTTTTTTCATATTCCTGCACAATCCCGTTTGGTAACTAAACATTGAACTTGCCCAGTTTTTACTGCAACAACAGTTTATTGTTCACTTGTGATTTCCTGGAATAGTCTGCCTTGAACAGCATTTTTACTATTTAACCTGTTTTTCCACTTAACCTTGTTCAGAGGTATTAATACTCACCTCTGGAGTAGGTGGGATTTGAACCCAGGCCTCCCAGTCCAGGGATAGAGACATTACCATTGCACCACAAGTACCTATTCACAATGTCTTTTTTTCCCATTAACCAATTTTTCAAATTAATCTGTTCAGAGATATTATTGCACACCAACAGGGACCCTGGCTGATATTTTTGCATCATTGTTAGCCACAGGTGACATGCTGGGAGACTGGAGGGTAGTGAATGTTGTGCCATTATTCAAGAAGAGCTGCAAAGAAAAGCCTGGGAGCTATAGACCAGCAAGCTTAACATCTGTCATGGGTAAGTTACTTCATAAGATTCTGAATGATAAGATATACATGCATTTGGAAAGTCAGGGTTTTATTAGTAGTATCAGCATGGCTTTGTGAGTGGGAGATCATGCCTCACAAATTTGTTAGAGTTCTTTAATTAAGTGACCAGGAAGGTTGACAAGGGCAAGGCAGTGTTAAAGTACAGATTTGAGACAGCCCAGAGAATCCCTTGTGGACTCAGACCTGTTAAGCCTCTCTCTTGGTTCATCCCGGAGATCGTATTCTTTGGAAGTCTGGAATAAAAACCTCTTACAGACAGTTTAGTTTAATTTTAGCCATCCTCTTTATTCACTTATAGCATCATTGTTACAGCACAACACTGATACTTATAAACTAAACTAACTAGGTTCTAATAACGTAGGAGAGTAGGGTACCAGCTCTTCAAATGCCACAGCAGGCTACCCCGATGTACTGATACAAAGTGGCGTCCTTTATACTAAAGTTTTTTTTAAATTGCATATTCTTAATTAGACAGATAACAGTGAAGGCAATAATTTGTTAGGACAGAAAGTTAATTGACAGGTCTGTGTACGCTTGACTAATCACTCCTACTGACCCTAAGCCATTCATCAGATGGGAAAAACATACCCAGCTGAGTTAGGCACCTGCTAGTGAGATAAACTACTATCATAAAGAGGTACCAGTCTAAGCTAATTGGAGAGTTCATAAAGTAACCTTGCACAGTTCACACGTCTGATACAAGTATTTTACAACATGGCTTCTTAGCAAGGAGGGAAAACTTTTGACCATAAAATGTTTACTTGACGCATTGTGCCAGAATCTCTTCAATATTACACTTAGAATACTCCTGCTTTTTAAGCACTGAATCATTCTGTACCTGAGGCTGAAATGTTACCATAAGGTTGCATTTAAACTGACTCATTAGTCTTTGAATTAACATACTTTCTTTTCAGGGTTGTGATTCAAATTCAAAGAAGACATAAGATCTGATTAGTTCGAATTGACAGTGGGGCAGTATGTAAGGTCTGTAGAGTGGTCTGCAAGAACAGCAAGTAAGTTAAAGCTTTATCAATATTCACTTTTGAAACTTTATTGCTGGAACAGCACAGCAGGTCAGGCAGCATCCAGGGAACAGGAGATTCGACGTTTCGGGCACAGGCCCTTCCTCAGGAATGAGCAGAGAGTGTTCAGCAGGAGAAGATAAAAGGTAGGGAGGAGGGACTTGGAGGAGGGGAGTTGGAAATGTGATAGGTGGAAAGAGGTCAAGGTGAGGGTGATAGGTCGGAGTAGGATGGAGGCGGAGAGGTCAAGAAGAAGACTGCAGGTCAGGAAGGCGGTGCCGGGCTGGAGGGATCCGGCTGAGACAAGGTGGGGGGAGGGGGGATGAAGAAACTGGTGAAGTCCAAGTTCATCCCCTGCGGTTGGAGGGTTCACCGCAGGGGATGAACTTGGACTTCACCAGTTTCTTCATCCCCCCTCCCCCCACCTTGTCTCAGCCGGATCCCTCCAGCCCGGCACCGCCTTCCTGACCTTCAGTCTTCTTCTTGACCTCTCCGCCTCCATCCTACTCCGACCTATCACCCTCACCTTGACCTCTTTCCACCTATCACATTTCCAACTCCCCTCCTCCAAGTCCCTCCTCCCTACCTTTTATCTTCTCCTGCTGAACACTCTCTGTTCATTCCTGAGGAAGGGCCTGTGCCCGAAACGTCGAATCTCCTGTTCCCTGGATGCTGCCTGACCTGCTGTGCTGTTCCAGCAATAAAGTTTCAACTTTGATCTCCAGCATCTGCAGACCTCACTTTCTCCTCCAATATTCACTTTTACAGAGTTTACATTTCATAACCAGAACTGGCTACTCAAAATCATCAAAAAATCTCAAAATGCAATTAAATTCAATCCAAAGCAGATAAGCACTAAGAGTTCATTTTCTACTGCATTCAACAGCCTCAGCACTAAGATGGTCTCTCTCTCTCTCTCTCTCTAGTGTCCTTTTGAACTCTCAAGTCAGGGTTTTGTAACAGCAAAGTTTTTTTCTCTCTGTGTCTGCCCCACTTGCAAGGGGGAAATAAGGATCCATTATAATTAACAGCATCTGACCATTAATTACAAAGCTTTTGATAGTACCGAGTTTCGTTTCAGGGTCAGAATCAAACACTGTCATTAATTTCACAAGGGAACGACAATGAATCACTTGGTGTCCTGTTCAGCCAGATTCACTGATGCTAAGACAAATGTTCTTAATTGCCTTACAGCATCCTGTTATCACTTGGTGAGCCCAAATGTCCCTGTCCTCTGCATTCCTTGAGTTCCCTCTTTTTTTCTGAGCCTTACTGCCTGTCTATTTTCTAGTACAATAAATGTGTTCTATAATTCAACATTACGTTTTAGTCTAAATGTTTAAAGACAAGTTTTAAGGCTATAGAATTTCTCAGTGGTAGACATAGTCTATATGGATTTCAGTAAGGCCTTTGATAAGGTTGCACATGGTAGGCAGCTCTGGAAGGCTAGATCACATGGAATCCAGGAGGAGCTGGCAAACTGGATACACAATTGGATTGATGTTAGGAAGCAGAGGGTAATAGTGGAAGGATGCTTGTCGGACTGGAAGCCTGTGACTAGTGGAGTGTCTTTGGAGTCAGTACTGGGCCCGTTACTGTTTGTTATCTATATTAATGATTTGGATGTGAATTTACAAGGCATGTTTAGTAAGTTTGCAGATGACACTAAAATAGGAGCTATTGTGGACATTGAGTCAGGTTATCAGAAATTGCAGTAGGACCTTGATCTGCTGGGGAAGTGGGCCAAGAAATGGCAAATGGAGTTTAATATAAAGAAGTGTGAGGTCTTGCATTTTGGACAATCAAGGTAGGAGTTTCAGGGTGAATGGTAGGGCATTTTGAAGTGTGGTGAAACAGAAGGATCTTGGAGTTCTGAAAATGGAGTCACGGGTAGACAGGACAGTGAAGAAGGCTTTAGACACACTGGCCTTCATCAGCCAGGGGACTGAGTACAGGAGTTGGGAGGTTATGTTGCAGTTGACAGAATGTTAGTGAAGCCGCACTTGGAGTATTGTGTTCAGTGTTGGTCATCTTGCTATAGGAAACATGTTTCTAAACTGGAAAGAATGCAGAAGAAATTTGCAAGGATGTTGCCTGGACTCAATTATCTGAGTTATAGGGATAGGCTAGACAAGCTAGGACTTTTTTTTAGAGCGTAGGAGACTGAGGGGAACCTTATAGAGGTGTATAAGATAATGAGAGGCATGGATAAAGTGAATGCATTCAGTCTTTTTCCCAGGGTTGGGGAATCAAGAACTAGAAGGCATCAGTTTAAGGTTAGAGATGAAAGAAGGAAAGGAAATTTGAGGGGCAACTTTTTTTACACAGAGGGTGGTACCGTATGGAATGAGTTGCAAGTGGAAATGGTTGAGGCAGGTATGTTAACAACATTTAAAAAGCAATTGGGCAAATACATGGATGGGAAAAGATTAGAAGGATATGAGCCAAGTGCAGGGAAATGGGGTTAGTGTGGACAGGCATTTGGTCAGCATAGACCATATTGGGCCAAAGGCCTGTCTCCGTGCTGTAGGACTCTATGACCTCTGGAGCAGGTGGGACTTAAACCCAGAACTCTTGGTAGAGGAGTAGGGACAATATCTCTGTGCCTCAAGGGGGCCCCCAGCAGATTTTTTTTCTTCTTCAGATCTGCATTTTTTTAACCTATTTTTCCTAATCAACCTCTTCAAAGATGTTATTACACATATCTGGAGCAGGTGGGATTTGAACCTGGGCCTCCAATTCCAGGGGTAGGGACATTACCACTACACCACAACAGATTTTTGGGGGGACTTGAACCCAGGTCACCACCATTGTGCCATAACAGGGCCCATGGCAGATTTTTTTTTATTACTGTGCTGCCAGAGTCACCAATTCAAGTGTAAACATTTTCAAATCAACCTGTTCGGAGATGTTTTTACACGCGTCTGGAGTTGATGGGACTTGAACCCAGGCCTCCTGGTACAGGGGTAAGGACACTATCACTGCACCATAAGCACCCTTCCAAAATGCTACTTTTTTCTGTTAGCCTATTTTTCTAATCATTCTGTTTGGAGATGTTTTTACACACCTCTAGAGCAGGTAGGACTTGAGCCCAGGTGTCCCAGTCTAGGGGGTAGGAATATTACCACTGCACGAAGCGCCTTTTCTCAATGTTTTTTTATTATGATGTGAGAGAGAAAAGTTTTTGAAGTTGTCTTTTTGTTACTTAACATAGTTTCTAATCAATCTGTTCAGAAATGTTATTATGTACCTCTGGAGGCAAGTGGGACTTGAACCTGGGTCTCTTGGTCTAGGGACACTACCACTGTACCACAAGGGGGCCTTCACCAGTTTTTTTAACACATCAGTTTTAATTCTAAGCTCCTCAGTTTTAAATAAAGAAACATTTGCAATGTTTTTGTCAGAGATCAATTGATATAGCGCAATAGATATAAAAATGAAATAATGTAAAACTATTGTTGGTAAAGTGTTGGAAAAGGTTGTAAGAGATAGGATTTATAATCATCTAGAAAAGAATAATTTGATTAGGGATAGTCAGCACGGTTTTGTGAAGCGTAGGTCATGCCTCATAAACCTTATTGAGTTCTTTGAGAAGGTGACCAAACAGGTAGATGAGAGTAAACCGGTTGATGTGGTGTATATTGATTTCAGCAAGGCATTTGATAAGGTTCCCCACAGTAGGCTATTGTACAAAATGCGGAGGAATGAGATTGTGGGAGATATAGCAGTTTGGATCAGTAATTGGCTGGCTGAAAGAAGACAGAGGGTGGAGGTTGATGGGAAATGTTCATCCTGGAGTCCAGTTCCCAGTGGTGTACCACAAGGGTCGGTGTTGGGTGCACTGCTGTTCGTCATTTATATAAACGACCTGGATGAGGGCGTAGAAGGGTGGGTTAGTAAATTTGCAGACAAGACTAAGGTCGGTGGAGTTGTGGATAGTGACGAAGGATGTTGTAGGTTACAGAGAAACATCGATAAGCTGCAGAGCTGGGCTGAGAGGTGACAAATGGAGTTTAATGTGGACAAGTGTGAGGTGATTCACTTTGGTCGGAGTAACCGGAATGCAAAGTACTGGGCTAATGGTAAGATTCTTGGTAGTGTAGGTGAGCAGAGAGATCTCGGTGTCCAGGTACACAGATCCTTCAAAGTTGCCACCCAGGTTGACAGGGTTGTTAACAAGGCATACAGTGTTTTAGCTTTTATTAATAGAGGGATCGAGTTCCGGAACCATGAGGTTATGCTACAGCTGTACAAAACTCTGGCGCGGCCGCACTTGGAGTATTGTGTACAGTTCTGGTCAGCACAGAAGGGTGTGGAAGCTTTGGAAAGGGTGCAGAGGAGATTTACTAGGATGTTGCCTGGTATGGAGGGAAGGTCTTATGAGGAAAGGCTGAGGGACTTGAGGCTGTTTTCATTCGAGAGAAGAAGGTTGACAGGTGACTTAATAGAGACATATAAGATAATCAGAGGGTTAGATAGGGTGGACAGGGAGAGCCTTTTTCCAAGTATGGTGACGGCGAGCACGAGGGGGCATAGCTTTAAATTGAGGGGTGACAGATATAGGACAGATGTCAGAGGTAGTTTCTTTACTCAGAGAGTAGTAAGGGTATGGAATGCTTTGCCTGCAATGGTAATAGGTTTGCCAACTTTAAGTACATTTAAGTCGTCATTGGACAAGCATATGGACGTACATGGAATAGTGTAGGTTAGATGAGCTTCAGATTGGTATGACAGGTGGGCACAATATTGAGGGCCGAAGGGCCTGTACTGCGCTGTAATGATCTATGTTCTATATTATATAATCAGTTAGCAGAGTTGTGATTCCATGTGAATATAGAAGGAACTATTTTTTAAGTTTAGCCTATTTTTCTAACCATCCTGTTCTGAAATGTTGTCATACATCCCCAGAGCAGATGGACTTGAACCCAAGCCTCCTAGTCCAGGAGTAGAGACACTTCTACTGGCCACAATAGGCCTTAATTTTTTTTCAATACACTTGTGGGATATGGGCATCTTTGGCTAGCCAGCATTTTTTGCATGTTATTGCCTTGAAGTGAGGAGCTTACGAGGTAATTTCAGAGGGCAGTTACGAGTCAACCACATTGAAATCATATGTAAGCCAGATCAGTTGAGGACAGCAGATTTCCTTCCCTGAAGGACATTTATGAGCCAGATGGATTTTTCCTTATTCCAGATATTATTGTTTTAAATTGAATTCAAATTCCATCTGCCATGATGGGATTTTAATTCAGGTCCCCAGAATATTAGCTGAGCTGCTTTGACTTGATTTATTTGATTGATTTATTGTCATGTGTCCCTAAGTACAGCAAAAAGCTTTGTTTATGAGCAGTACAGGCAGATCATAGTGAGCAAGAACATAGGGTGAAAAAAAACCTGGACAGAAGCATTCACATTACATCGCACAGGATGTGCACTACGTAATATCAACATCAGTAAGATCAGCATTATTTGAAGCTAGAAAGTCATTCATCAATCTAATAACAGCAGGGAAGAAGCTGTTCTTGAACCAGCTGATGTGTGTCTTGTAGCTTCTGTATCTTCTGCATGACAGAATAAGTTGTAGGAGAGCATTATTGGGGTGGGAGGGATCTTTGATGTTGTTGGCAGCCTTTCCATGGCAACGAGCCATGTAAATGGAGTCCATGGATGGGAGATTGGCTTCCGCTATGGTCTGGGCTGTGCACACAAGCTTCTTAATTTCTTATAGTTGTGGACTAAGCAGTTACCATACCAGGCTGTTACGCACACAGCTGGTATGCTTTCAGTGGTGCATTGTAAAAGTTGGTGAGGGTCATTATGGACATGCCACATTTCCTGAGCTGCCTGAGAAAGAAGAGGCACTTTTGTGCCTTCTTGACTGTTGCACCTATGTGTGAAGTTCAGGTCAGATTGTCGGTTATCATCACTGAATTAATAGTCTCGCAGTAATACCACTCGGCTATTGCCTCCCCAGCAATAAAATGAATAATTGTCAAAGTAGATCTCCTGTTATCACCTGTTCCTCAATTAAGGATGATGTATACTCAGATTAGTGCGTTTCTGCTGTGGGTCTTTGTGTGACTGCATCGACCAATTCTCAACCCACAGATCTTTAGACACGTGGAGCAGGATCTCCCATGAGGTAGTGGGAGCCTGAGAGCAGGATTTACTTCCCTTTCTTACCTCTGCCACCACTCTGCTCCATCAATAAGGCCTTTGTACTCAAAGGATGGTGCAATTTGATGGACAAGTTGTCTCCATTTTGACAGTTGGAAGCAAGTCCCTCACAGACAATGAAGCCATCCTTCAGTAGAGAGAAATAAAGGTGGGAAACAGCTTGGCTAAGAGTGAGGGGTATAGGCAGGCTGAAATGAGGAGTAAGACTGTAGTTTTTAATTTACATTTGAAATTTATGTCAGATTAAAAGACATAGCAATTATAATTGTTCTCAGCCCAGGGTGGAGACGCTGAATGGCATTACTGGAATGCAGAACTCCTCATTAAAAAGGCAGTTAAACTGGTGTGTCCCAGTCCAAAATCTCCCACAGTCACTGTCACTAGAAATAAAATACAGCGGATGCTGGAAATCGGAAACGATCGGAGATCTGGGGTTCTCTCTCCACCGATACTGCCAGATCGTGAGTCTCTCCAACCTGTTGAGATCTCCAGCATATCTCAGAATGTTTTGGTGTTTGTTTTCTGTGTTTTTCTTTTGTCTCTGTTTGTTTCACTGAAAACAAATGTGCAGATAGAACAAATGTTCATGAAACTCAAGGGGAGCTACCTGTTCAGTCGAACTCCGCAAGCCATTCACAGTTCCAACGCCAGACATTTCTTCCCGACTCTAATGTGACATTGAGTGCAGTATTTGCCTGAAGTAGACATTGTTTAGAAAGTCATTTCAGGGCCAGCCGGTGTATTTTAGGGAAATACCTTTGTAACAGTCAGGTACAATGTAACCAATCTTTAATATCGATCTCTATTCCAGATCAAACCGACCGTCACTGTCGTTGCTCAGAGTCAGAGCCACCTTGAGTTTTATTTTTATTTGCTAAGAAAACTGTTCTCACAAGAGACAAAAAAAAGGTTTTGGAATTTTTTCCCCAACAGTTGAGATCAGTCATATTCGCACGTGTGTATGGCGGGATTTTCTTAATCTGACCCGAGTCATTTACGGGAGCTAAATATAACACAAATATTTGCTGAATTAACCTCACAGAGCTTGTTTTTTTTTCTGAATTGGTGCCCAGATTGGACAATTTGGGGATTTCCTTTAAGGCCATGGGACATGTCTGAAAAAAAAAGGGAAATCACTCTCGAACAAAGGCGAGGGAGTATTTTTGGTCCAATAACAAAAGAGTAATAGAATAATAGTTCAGGAGGCGTGTCATTCCGGAAAAGTTAGCTTTTGCCGAAGTTGCCCAGCCGACATCACAGCTACAGTCAGGGACACCGGGAGGGACAGGCAGAACAGAGAGATCCAGAGACAGGTATACACACAGATGTACATATTGAGACACCGAGAGGAACAGACACACATATGCTCACAGAGATATAAAGACAGATGTAGATACAGACACATATAGATAATTACAGTCACATAGAGACAGAGGTGCACAGAGAGTCACACAGGCAGCTACGCACAAAAACTACAGAGAGACAGGACAGGTACACAGAGAGACAAAGGGAGACACAGATCGACACACAGATAGGTACACAGAGACACAGGGAGACACAGAAATATATACAGTGACACACAGACAGGTACGCTCACACAGCCAGCTACAGACACAAGTACACCCCCACCCCTCCCACAGACAAACACACACAGTGATACACAGCCTCAAATACAGACACCCAATAACATACCGCTCGGAACCAGCAGGGTCTGTCATCCAGAATATGAACTAACTCCGTGAAGCCGAGCCGTTAGCATTGGGAGAAGGTAAGGCTCTTTTATTTTCATTTCTGGAGCCATTATTGACAATTACATCTTTTTATAAAATGCACTTGATGATTTGACTTGAGGTTATCGTTGACTTAAGGTATTGACAAAATAAAACGTGGTTGCGCCAAATCCAATATAATGAGTTTGAACGGGGCAATGTGTGTTGGAAATAGACGAATTAGTGTGGATAGCTGGTGGTGTGAGCCACGCTAATCATTGGGGTGGGCATAGAGAAGGGAAAGCATGCGGTTTATTATAGGGAGTTGGGTTGGTGATATTTTGATGGAACCACGCAGTGAGATATCCGGATTTGTAACAGAGGACCGTCACTGGTCTTCAGCCGATCCCAGAAGTATATAGTTTCCTTCATCCCAATACATTTATGCATCAATCTCTTTCCAATTGCAATAACCATTTCCAACATGGGGGAATCTAACCATCACCCCTTGACATTCAATGGCAGTACCATCACTGAATACCCCACTATCAACATCCCTGGGGTTATAATTGACCAGAAACTCAACTGGACTCACCACATTTAAAAAAAAGCTACAAGAGCAGATCAGAGGCTAGGAATACTGCAGCAAGTCTCCTGACTCCCCAAAGCCTGTCTACCATCTACAAGGCACAAGCCAGGGGTGTAATGGAATACTCCCCACTGGCCTGGTTGGGTGCAGTTCCAACAACACTCAAGAAGCTTGACACCATCCAGGACAAAGCACCCTGCTTGATTGGTACCACACCCACAAACACCCACTCCTTTCACCACCACCAAAAACATTAACTCTGCCATCTCAGTAGCAGTAGTGTGTATCATCTACAATATGTGCTACAGAAATTCACTAAAGATCCTCAGACAGCACCTTCCAAATGCACAACTAGCACCATCTATTATAAAACAAAGAACTATGGATGCTAGAGATCTGAAACTGCTGGCAGACCTCAGCAGTTCTGGCAGCGTCTGTGGGAAGATAACAGAGTTAATGTTTCCAATCATGGCAGCATAGTGGCTCAGTGGTTAGCACTGTTGCCTCACAGCACCAAGGTCCCAGGTTCAATTCCCTCGGGGGACTGTCTGTGTGGTGTTTGCACATTCTCCCCGTGTCTGCGCGAGTTTCCTCCGGGTGCTCTGGTTTCCTCCCACAGTCACAAAGATGTGCAGGTCAGCTAAATTGCCCATAGTGTTAGGCACATTAGCCAGAGGGAAATGGGACTGGGTGGGTTACTCTTCGGAGGGTCAGTGTGGACTTGTTGGGCTGAAGGGCCTGTTTCCACAATGATGGGGATCTAATCTAATTAAGTCTGCATCAGTGGTTCAAGAAGGCAGCTCACCACCACCTTCTCAAAAGCAACCAAGGATGGGCAATAAATGCTGGCACAACCAGTGACACTCACATCCGAAAAATGCAGAAAGAAAGGTTTCCTGACTGGTAGAAGACTTTAGAGTCTGAAAGGAATGATATTTTATCACATTCTTAAAAATAAATGTGTCATGTGATAGTTAAGAACCTTGGTATTGTTGACGAAAAGGTGAACGTGTTTTGTCTCAATTACATAGCAGGATGTATCTTCCCAACAACTCTGCAGTTTAGACAATATTGATTGAGTGGTTTAATTTCTCTTACATTTGAACTCTGGAGATTACAAATATGATGTATTGCATGCACAGTTGGACTGATGTAGAATTGATTTTGATTCTGGGAAAGAATTGATCACTTAACTGCTCATAACACCTTGGAGCTGTCTATAATTCATGGTTCCTGCTCCAAGTTGGTGGTGGATTTAAGAAGTCCCGCCAAATAGAAAAATTAGCTTTCATTGGATGAGCAGACAATTTATAAAGTGAGAAGGGTTGGTGGCAAAGACAATGATTAATCATTGTCCTGACACAGCAAGGATTTGAAAGTACAATGTAAAGCACTTTATGAGCATCCTTGAGGTATGTTGAAGTGTCACTAGCTCTGGACTGAGAAACCTCAGTTCAAGCCCATCTGTCCCAGAGGTGCCGCATAATATAGAACATAGAACAATATAGCACAGTACAGGCTTTCCGGCCCACAACGTTGTGCCAAGCATTTATCTTAATCTAAGATCAACTTAACCTATATACACCTCAATCTACTGCCATCCATATGCTTGTCCAGCAGTCACGTAAATTCCATAATGTCTCTGGCTCTACAACCAGTAGTGCATTCCACCACTCTCTGTGCATCTCCCCTGTACCTTCTTCTAATCGCCTTAAAATTACAACCCCTCATGACAGCTATTTCTGCCCTGGGGAAAAGTCTCTGGCTATCCACTCTATCTATGCCTCTGATTACCTTGTATACCTCCTTCAAGCCACCTCTCTTCCTTTTATTCTCTCCAGTGTGAAAAGCCCCAGCTAACTCAACCTCTTTTCATCACACAAGCCCTCCAATCCTGGCAGCATCCTGGTAAATCTCCTCTGCACCCTCTCTAAAGCATCTACATCCTTCCTATAATGAGGCGACCAGAACTGGACACAATATTCCAAGTGTGGTCTAACCAGAGTTTTATAGAGCTGCAGAAAAATCATGCCAAAACACCATACATTTTCTTAACAACCCTATCAACTTGAGTGGCAACTTTGAGGGATCTATGCACATGGACCCCAAGATCCCACTGTTCCTCCACACTGCCAAGAATCCTGTCTTTAACCCTGTATTCTGCATTCAAATTTGTTGTTCCAAAATGAATCACTTCGCATTTATCTAGGTTGAACTGCTGATTATCTTTGAACAGGTCAATTAGAAGGCATCTAAAGCACTTTTTGGAACAAGTTTTGGATTATAATCTGATGGTTAATCTTAAACCACTCAGAATTCAATTCAGCATCATCACAGAAGCAATGCCCTTATAAATGGTATTAGAATCACCCCAGTGTAACTTCAAAGAAAATTCAATCATCGGCAAAGACAGGGCTTGGCAACTGCTCAGCTAATTATCAGAGCTAGCTTCCAGATGCAGGCTGTGATATTATAAACTTCAGAATTTTAACAATCATATATGGACTGAAAGAATCAAGAAAGATAAACTGTTACAGTCTGTTCTGATATAATCTGATAGTTCCATTCCCATGCAATCCCGTGTTATAAGAAAATTGTGTAATAGCAGCACCATTTAAACCAACGGGACCAGAATCGCATTATAGCCAATACAGGTAAGGAAAGTTTGCATTCTACAAATAATGGTCGAAATTCTTCAATCATGTTATAGCCAATTTGCATTGAAGAAATGCGCCTTATAGCAGAACTGACTGCACACATGAAGAGATCTGCAACTATTCTGTCTGGACTAATTTATTAAGGGATAAAGACAAACTATTAGTTCTTTGAAGAAGCGTCAATACAGGTCGACAAAGGTCGAGCAGTGGATGTGGTGTATATGGACTTCAGCGAGTCATTTGATAAGGTTCCCCATGGTAAGCTCATTCATAAAGTCAGTAAGTATGGGATACAGGGAGATTTGGCTATCTGGATTCCGAATTGGTTGGCTGACAGAAGGCAGAGAGTGGTTGTAGATGGAAAGTATTCTGTCTGGAGGTCAGTGTTGAGTGGGGTCCTGCAGGGTTCTTTTCTTGGGCCTCTGCTCTTTGTAGTTTTTTATAAATGACTTTGATGAGTAGGTTGAGGGGTGTGTTAGTAAATTTGCAGATGACACAAAGGTTGGATGGTGTTGTCGATAGTATAGAGGGCTACTGCAGGCTGCAGCACGACATAGACAGGATGAAGAGCTGGGCTGAGAAATGGCAGATGGAGTTCAACCTGGATAAATGCAAAGTGATACATTTTGGAAGATCGAACCCGAATGCTGAATATAGAATTAAAGACAGGATTATTGGCAGTGTGGAGGAACAGAGGGATCTGGGTGTGCAAGTACATAGATCCCTCAAAGTTGCCACCCAAGTGGATAGGGTTGTTAAGAAAGCATAAGGTGTTTTGGCTTTCATTGACAGGGGGATCGTGTTTAAGAGCCGCGAGGTTTTGCTGCAGCTCTACAAGTCCCTGATGAGACCACACTTGGAATATTGTGTCCAGTTCTGGTCGCCCTACTATAGGAAAGATACAGAGGCTTTGGAGAGGGTGCAAAGAAGGTTTACCAGGATGCTGCCTGGACTGGAAGGCTTGCCTTATGAAGAAAGGTTGAATAAGCTTGGACCTTTCTCTCTGAAGAGAAGGAGGAAGAGAGGAGACATGATCGAGGTATACAAAATAATGAGTGGAATAGATAGAGTCAATAGCTAGAGAATTTTCCCCAAGGCAGGATTGACTGGTACCAGGAGTCATAGTCTGAAGATATTAGGAAGAAGGTATAGAGGAGAGGTCAGAGGTAGGTTCTTTATGCAGAGAGTTGTGAATGCATGGAATGCGTTGCCAGCTGAGGTAGTGGAAGCGAAGTCATTGGGGACATTTAAGCGACTGCTGGATATGCACATGGATAGCAGTGAGTTGTGGGGTGCGTAGGTTAAGTTACTATATTTTACATTAGGATTAAACTTCCGCACATCATGGGCCAAAGGGCCTGTTCTGTGCTGTACTTTTCTGTTCTATCTATTCTATTCTATTACAAAGCTCATTAAAATCAGTTAGCCATGTTTGGGAGAAGAAGGATTCGAAGCTACATAAATAGAATTATTTTATCAATTGCTTGATAACTGGGTGCCTTATGCCTCAGGGACAAATGCTAGCCCTGCAGAAGAATTTAAGGAGTTAATCACAGGAAAGCTGTATCTTCAAGCAGACAGCTAACACTGCATGTAATAAGGGACGAAGGAGTGACTTCTGATAAAGAAACAAGCTGCAGACCCAAGGACTCCAAATAAGTAATTCATATTTTGGATGAAAGAATCTAAAGAATCCTCAGTAATATTACAGCATAGACCCAAAGGATGAAAACAAATGTAATAAAACAATTCCCCAGAACTCTCCCTTAGCAGAACTTTGAAGAACAAGACTGCACAAGGATCAAACCCTGGACATCAGAAACAATAATTGCTGGTTCGAATCATCACTAAATTCCACCATTAATCGGGTAATAGCCAAGTTGCATTTTAAAGCTTAACTTGCTTACTCGAGGAGTTTTGGTTTGTTTGCTACATCCAATAAAGTTTAAATCATTAGTTCAGTACTTGACTGTCTGTGTGATTTCTTATTAAGTAGCCAAATTAAAAGTAGCTTGTGACAATTTATCCACATAAGGCAATTAAAATGAGTCCCAATTCCTGCTTGAACAACTGGCCCAATCTACAGCTCCTCCAAACAGAGCCAAGAGAGTAACTGATTATTTTAGGAAGTTCACAGGTCAGAAACCTTTTGACAAAAATCTGAAAGGATGAACACGAGAACATGGTTAGAATATTAAACATTGTGGATCCCAGAGATATAAAAATGAAAACAAAGTGCTGGAACAATTCAACAGCTTCTGTGGAGAGACAAATGAAGAGGAGTCCTATAGGACTCAAAACATTAACTCTGTTTCTCTCACTATGGAAACTACAGTGTTTTCTGCTTTTAAGTATTTATTTATTCAATATGTATATGCCTCTGTTTTTGACAGGGATCAATGTAACTATATTTATAGAGTTGTTCCCGCATCCTCATTTTGGCCGATCCATTAAAACATTACTGGAACCGATACAGGTGCCATTTCTGCCAGTTAGCAATGTTTCATTTATGTCGGTCTGTCTGTTTAATCTGTGTGTCGGTTAAATCTGTTTGTTTGTTTAATCTGTGTTTTTGCCTGGTTAAAATGCCTGTCTGTTTAATCCTTCCATCTGCCTGTTTAATCTGTGTTGTCTGTTTCGTCAGTATATCTGCCTGTTTAATCTGTGTGTCTGTTAAATTGCCTGCCTGTTTAATCTGTGTCTGTTTAATCTCCACCTAATCCTTTCAAATCAAACTTTCACACTTATCTGAAAGCCTGGCTCCACAGAGAATTACTCAGGAATGCACACAACAATATCTTAGTGATTTGAACATTTCATAAATGAGCAGAGGGATAGAGTGTCAGTAAGGACCAACATAACATGGGTGACCTCATTGGGCACTGATCTGATTTTAATTTTGTGTCATTGACCTGGAATTAAGTGAGTTAAAATCAGGCTCAGTGTGCACATCTGATGCTGGAGTCTTGTGGTATCTCGTATCACTGCGCTAAAGGATTAAGTTCAAATCCCATCCACCCTGGAGGGGTGTTGCAGAATGTCTGAACAGGTTAATTAAAATACCTACACATCCAGTATTGATTGATTTGAATTCTATGAGAGTTAAGCGAGTTAAAATCAGTCCCATTCCACACATGTGAGGGCTCTTGTGGTACAGGAATACATGAGAAGTAGGAGCAGGAGTAGGCTATTTGGCCCGTTGAGCCTGCTCTGCCATTCAGTAAGATCATGACTGATCTTTTCGCGGACTCAGCTCCATTTACCCACCCGCACACCATAACTCTTAATGCCTTTACTGCTCAAATATTTATCTACCTTTGCTTTAAAAACATTCAACGAGGTAGCCTCAACTGCTTCATTGGACAGGGAATTCCACAGATACACCACCCTTTGGGTGAAGAAGTTTCTCCTCAACTCAGTCCTGAATCTGCTCCCCCTTATTTTGAGGCTATGCCCCCTAGTTATAGTTTCACCTGCCTGTCGAAACAACTTCCCTACTTCTATCCTATCTTTTCCCTTCATAACTATATATGTTTCTATAAGATTCTCCGCCATTTTTTGAAATTCCAGTGAGTACAGTCCCAGTCTACTCAATCTCTCCGCATAAACCAACACTCTCATTTCCAGAATCAACCTAATGAATCTCCTCTGCACACCCTCCAGTGCCAGTACATCCTTTCTCTAGTAAGGAGACCAAAACTGTACACAGAACTTCAGGTGTGGCCTCACCAGCACCCTATACAGTTGCAGCATAACCTTCCTGGTTTTAAACTCCATCCCTCTACCAATGAAGGACAATATTCCATTTGCCTTCCTAGTTACCCGCTGCAAAGCAACTTCATGCACAAGAACATCCAGGCACAAGGACATCCAGGTCCCGCTGCACAGCAGCATGCTGCAATTTTTCACCATTTAAATAACAGTCCATTTTGCTGTTATCTCTCACAAAATGGATGACCTCACATTTACCAACATTGTCCTCCATCTGCCAGACCCTTGCCCACTCACTTAATCTATCTATATCCTTCTGTAGACTTTCAGTGTCGTCTGCACACTTTGCTCTACCACTCATTTTAGTGTCATCTGCAAACTTTGACACAGTACACTTGGTCCACAACTCTAAATCATCTATGTAAATTATAAACACTTGCAGTCCCAGCTCTGATCTCTGAGGCACACCTCTAAGCACTGATCACCAACCAGAAAAACACCCATTTATTCTCACTCTTTGCTTTCTGTTAATCAATCTTCTGTCTAATCTTCTTCATTACCTGTAATGCCATGCATCTTTATCTTATGCAGCAGCCTATTGTGTGGTACCTTGATGAATGCCTTTTGGAAATCCAGATACACCTCATCCACTGGTTCCTCATTGTCCACCGTGCTCGTAATGTCCTCAATGAATTCCATTAAATTAGTTAAACATGACCTGCCTTTCAAGAACCCATGCTGTGTCTGCCTGATGGGACAATTTCTCTCTAGATATCTTGCAATTTCTTCCTTGATGATAGATTCTAGCATTTTCCCCACTACAGAAGTTAAGCTAGCAGGCCTATAGTTACCCATCTTTTGTCCATTTTTGCTGTTTTCCAATCTACCAGGACTGTCCCAGAGTCCACCGAACTTTGGTAAGATACCACGAGTACATTTACTATCTCCCCACCATCTCTTTTTGTAACGTGGGATATATTCCATCAGGGCCAGAAGACTTATCTACCTTTAGCCCAATTAGCTTGCCCAACACTACCTCTTTAGTGGTAATGATCAGTTCTAGGTGCTCACCTGCCATAGTTTCCTTGTCATCAAGGCTATTGCCCTTACCACTGAGTCAAGAGGCTTGGGTTCAAGTTCCACCTGTTCCAGAGGTGTATTCTAACATCTCTGAAGGGCTGATTAGAAGAGATCCATGTATGTGTTGCAATGGTGAAGTCTTGATATTCGCATATCTGTTTCATCTTTTGCTGGTATTTTAAGAGCCAGTCAGACTTTAGAAGCAGACTTGTCCCAGTCCCAGCAAAGATTTTCCATTTTTGATAGAATATAAATTAAGCAAATGAATTTCTTTTATTGCCTAAATTTTCTATTATTGCATGGAGCTTGGTAAGCAAAACGTTTTCTTTAACAGATCAATTAGACCAACTGGCTGATTGCTATGCTGTTCTATCTTTTTGAGTAAAGATGATGGAGACAGGCACAACTAGACTCAATTCACCTCTCAAAAGAGAAGTTTGGTTTTGCATCCTTAGTAACAAATTGGTTCATGTCACAATGCAACTTTTTGAATCAGGCAATGGAATTTAAGTCTATAGATCATTCTGCTATAAGGCGCGTTTCGTTAATGTGAATTCACTGTAACAGGATTGACGAACTGGGGACACTGTTTCAAAAGTGCGAACTTTTAAAACATGTCTTGGTTGTAACGCGATTACATTGCCAGCACTTTAAGTGCTGTTTCTAAAGTATGATTTTTCTACAATGCGGGTTCGCACAACAACATAACCATTGCATTATAGAAGAACTCCTTGTACTGATTTATGGAAAATGTCCAACACTCATGTCACTCTTCATTGCTACTGTGAATCATTCTTGTCCAGATTCGCTTTTGAGTGAAATCCTCTAAAACAGGAAAAGAAGTGAACAAAACCATTTGAGCCCGTTGTGCCAGGATGGGTGACTACTTCCAACATCAGCAGCATTCAGTGAAGTGTATTTTTGTGAGAGATATGGGACAGATAGGTGATCCCTAATTGAGAAAGTAGAGCAAAAGAAGCTGAGGAAGAAAAATAGTTATCAATAAAAGTGAAAAGGAAAAGGAATGGGAAGCAATGAGAAGAGAAAGATTGGGAATGAGTTAGGTGATAAATACTATAGTTTGCCATTGAAAGGCAAGTAACTTGGACAGAACATAGTCTCCCTCGCTGAACTTGAACAGGGAGTGAGTTTGAATTTCTGGATATAACTTTTGGGGAAGTGCTACTTTGATTGGCCAGTTTATAATCCATCTCAATTTTTTTCTTTTTTAAAATTAGACAATGTGTGTATCAATTATCATATATTCAGATTTACCTGAATTCATCATTTGTAATGCAAAAGATTTAAGGTTTTCCAGGAAAGTACATCCTTGGGAATGGATAATCAATTCTGTGCCTTTGATATCTGAATGCCACCACAGCAGATGGTGGAATTTAATTCCATTTTTTAAAAATTGAATTCAAGTGTCCAATGATAACCTGAATCCATTGCCAATTGTCGGAAAAACCCACCTGGTTCACTAATACCCTTTAGGAAAGTAAACTGCCAACTTTACCTGGTCTGGTCTACATGTGACTCCAGACTCACAACAATGTGGTTCATTCTTAACAGCCCTCTGAGTAAATAGGGATGGGCAATAAATGCTAGCCTAGCTAGCAATGCCCTCATCCTGTGAATGAATAAAAAAACAAATTCTTGCATGCCATGGTTTTTTTAGTAATGGTCAGGAATTGTAGAGGCTATTGATTTTCTTTATCGCTGTACATAGTTGTTTTTAGGTTCCTGGCAGGAACAAAGAATGACTGATATGCAAAAGTCACATTGACCACTCACTTAGTGGTACTGAGTTTAAAATTTAGTGCGACAGGCTCAAATGGCCTTGGGTTTTGTTCACTTATTCACTTGTTTTACTTATTGCAACTTAAACCTTTGTTCACTTTTCTAAGAGAAAATTTTGCTCCCTAACCAACAAAGTATTTACTCTATTTTGTCGTGTTATATCATTATTGCTGAAAAATATAACGTATCGAACAAAGTGTCAAATATTCCCGAATCTCACGAGTTATATGACATATCTGCTAAAAGTGTCTCAATTCCATTTGTTCTGAATACTATTAGTAAGGGATAATTAAGGGTTAAAAATGATAAAATTAAAAAGATTATTATGAATGAAGGTTTGGATAATGCCAAAGGTCCCAAAGAAAGAGCTTTTGTAAAAGAAAATATTGTGATACATCATACTTCATGGAAAAAAGTCCTTCCTCTTTTTTTCAGACAAGTTAACAACTGTCCTTTTAAAAAAGGGAACCATCTGTATAAAATGTTAACGTCAGTGAAAAACACAGTCTTCATGAACTAAACAGGGGATACACGTCAGAATAGTGGAATAAAATAACTGTTGGCTTCTGTATCCTACTTAAACATGTAAAATGCTGAAGAAATAAGTCCACTCCTTATTTTGATATATCTTTCATGGAAAATGTTTTAAATTTTCTGACACCAACCTACCAAGTATAAACAATAATTTCTGCCTGTCCTACTACAACCCCTCCAAATGTAACATGTACATTTTCCTTATACTTTCCAGATACACATTCCTGGCCATTTTACTGCTAACCTGCAATCCAAATTCTGTACTCATAAAGTACAGCTTATTAGCCAGTCTCTGCAAATCTGTCATAGATGGTACTATCCAAGATCAATGTCATCGAAATCTTGTTACATAAGGATAAGCTTTTAAGGGAAGGTGATTATTGCTGTTCCCAGTTCTAAGTCAAATAAATCAGACAACAGTGTCCATCTTTGTCTTAACTCTGCTGTTGAATCAAACTATTTGTCTTTTCCCTAACATAATTTGGGGACTGAGCAAACATTTATTATACCAATCTGACAAGTTTGTCTGGAATACCATAGATTATCAATTCGCTTTCATTTGAGTGGGGTAGCATCCCAGAACCAATTGATTTGTCATTATGTAGCGATACATTGTATTGATCTTCCAAATATTCTTTCTACCATTTGCTCATATTCAATTACCTGACTACTTTGGTCTTTCATTATGCCCATTCTAAGTTTGTAAATTTCAATCGTGGTTTTTCATTTCAGTCATGCCAATAACCAGCATGGAAATCTCAGTATTCCCTATCATTGAGCAATGGCAATCTGCATAAGGTCAAAGAGATGATCAATGATTGGTCAGCATGATATTTAGAGGTGTTGCCATCAGAGTAAATTCATTATTCTTAGTGATGCCAATACACTGTACCTGATTGGGCACAGTCTGTTATACATGGAAAGGAATATTAGGACACCATGGTATTGTTATCATCCCGGCTAATCCAAATATGACATCTGGTTTGATAAGCCATGAGTTTTATTGTTAATTTATATTACTGTGAAGGTCAGTCACTTAATGCATTCATAAATAGCTGCCAATGTAGTTTTAACAAAAGAATAAAAAGGACAGATTTTTACAGGGCTCCAAGTGAGGTCTTTCTTGATGTTGGTAACAATAAGCTGTATTTTCCAACTAAGATCCAGGTGTTGAAATGCGATTCTCTTTAGGCATTGGTGGGATGCTTATTAACCAGGAATATTGCTTGTTGTCAGCCACATTAACTGCTCCCTATTCTACCATCAACCATGAGGAAACACAACGCTAAGAATTCTTGACAAGAAAGTGAGAGCAGATCCCTGACCACTCACTCATCCTGACCTCCATCTTGACCTCCATCACCAGTAACCTAAGGCACACTGTGGTCTTTCACACCCTGGGTCACTTGCCACCCTGGGTCACTCTGCATCATCATGGTACATCTCCGATCAACTTAAAGAACTCTCCTCCACTTTAAAAGTGCATCTTGAGATGCAACTAACATTGCAGTGCTGCTGTAGGGACACTTCACATATGCAGGGACAAACTTCCAGCTCAGGGAGAGGACCAGGCTACATCTCATGGCTGTTTGCTTGCTGTCTTTGTGCACACTTGACTCGAAATCACCTGAATGCTGCCTTACATTGCTTTGCTTTGTTGCACTCTCCTTACCCAGAGATACTGGGCTCGGTACCTCTACCTTGCTTTAGTGCAGGAAACTTGTCATGATTATCTCTGACAAGCTCAAGGGAGAGGGCCTTAGGTCAGATTTCGGTCTATCGCCTTGAGATTTCTCTGATGTACAAAAGCACAGTGCAACTTGTGCCAGTATTTAATTTCTAGAGTGCATCAATGTTGATTTCTGGTTGGCTGCTTGTGACTGTTAGATAAAACTCAATGTGTACTTCGAGAAAAGGAGTCGGTTATTAGAGTTTAGCTTGCCAATGCTGAGATAAAGATTAATAATCTATTGTGATTATTTGGTTACTTGAGTTTTAAACTGGAGGAAAGATGGATTCTAATTTTCAAATCTATGAAGATTTGACTTTTTTTAAGGCAACAGTCATTTAGAACATCTGATTCAAAACAGCATTTACAATAAGTTATGTGATTTTAGCTGAATTTACTTCACGTGTACTGTATCTTTTAAGACAAATCCTAACATGCTTTGGCACAGAGTCATGTAAGAGAGGTAGCTTTCTAAAACTATCCTTAAAGATCTGACCGACAGGAACTGAAAAACAAATTTGTCACAGGAATTGCTGATAACCCAAAAGACAATATTGCCATTGAAGATTTTTGGAAACCTTTCAAGGATATTACTTACAGCATGGCATCTGAGATCCTAGGATACTTTAAGTGGAAGTATCAAGACTATTTGATCAACAGCGACAAAGACAGATCCAAAGCTTCCAGATGAAATGCAAAATGCTCACACCCAAGAAATCACCAGGAAATGGTGGGAAAACAAGGCTGATGAGATCCAAGCAACTCGTCATTAAAAAAAGACCTTCAGTTACTTTGCTGATGATTGAAAGTAGACAAATGGGATAGTAATTAGTGGGCAAAAGTGAGGACTGCAGATGCTGGAGATTAGAGTCAAGATTAGAGTGGTGCTGAAAATGCACAGCAGGTCAAGCAGCATTTGAGGAGCAGGAAAATCGACGTTTCGGGCAGGAGCCCTTCATCATTCATTCCTGATGAAGGGCTCCTGTCTGAAACGTCGATTTTCCTGCTCCTCGGATACTGCCTGACCTGCTGCACATTTCCAGCACCACTTTAATCTCGTAATTAGTGAGGTTGGGTTTGACTTTTTTATGTACAGGACATATTTGGGCAATTTTTCACATTGTCAGATAGTTGCCAGTATTGTAACTGTACTGGAACAGTTTGCCTAGGAGAGCAGCAAGTTCTGGAACACAAGTTTTCAGTTCTATTGCTGGAATATTAGCAGGGCCATAACCTTTGCATCCAGTGCGTCTAACCATTCCTTAATGTCATGTAGGGTGAATTGAATTGGCTGAAGACCGGTACCTGTGATGTGGAGGACCACTGGTGGAGGCCGAGATGAATCATCCACTTGGCACTTCTGGCTGAAGATTGCTGCAAATGATTCAGCCTTACATTTTGCACTGATGTGCTGGGCTTTTTCATCATTGAGGATGGGGATATTTGTGGAGTTCTTTTCCAGTGAGTTGTTTTATCATCCACCACCATTCACGACTGGATGTAGCAGGACTACAGAGCTCAGATCTGATTTATCGGTTTTGGGATTACTTAGCTGTGTCTATCACTTGCTCCTTCGGCTGTTGGCATGCAAGTAGTCCTGTTTGGTGGCTTCACCAGGTTGATATCTCATCTTCAGGAATGCCTGGTGCCACTCCTGGCATGCACTCTTATTGAACCAGTGTCAATCCCCTGGCTTGATGGTAATGGTTGAGTGGGGGATATGTGGGCCATGAGGTTACAGATTGTGATGTTGATGGCCCACATCACCTCATGGTCTTGAGTTGCTAGATCTCTTCAAAGGCTGTCCCATTTAGATTACATTACAGTGTGGAAACAGGCCCTTCGGCCCAACAAGTCCACACCGACCCGCCGAAGCGAAACCCACCCATACACCTACATTTACCCCTTACCTAACACTACGGGCAATTTAGCATGGCCAATTCACCTGACCCTGCACATCTTTTGGACTGTGGGAGGAAACCGGAGCACCCGGAGGAAACCCACGCAGACACGGGGAGAACGTGCAAACTCCACACAGTCAGTCGCCTGAGGCGGGAATTGAACCCGGGTCTCAGGCGCTGTGAGGCAGCAGTGCTAACCACTGTGCCACCGTGCCGCCCACTTTAGCACAGTGATAGTACCAAGTAACATGATGGAAGGTATTCTCAATGTGAAGGTGGGACTTTGGATCCACAAGGACAGTGTGATGGTCACTCTCACCAATACGCTCATGGATAGATGCATCTGCAGCTCACAGACTGATAAGGTTTAGCGACCCAGCCTAAACAATCCTCTATGGTTAAGAATTGGCTGGTGATATTCTCAAGCATATGTCGGATGAAATTTAACGCAGAAATGTGTGTACAGATTTATCTGGTAAGGAGAGTGAAGACATGCAAAATAAATGAAATTGTAAAATGTGTCCAGAAACAGATGGAAACCTGTATATCTTTGCAGCTGGGAATACAGGTTGAGAAGGCGCTTAGAAATAACCCCAGGATCTTTGCTTCTTTAAATAGAATCACTTGGGCAAAAAGCAAGTAACGTATCCTCGTTGGTTCTAAATCACTGCTTAAGCCTCAACTGTAGGATTGTGATAAATCTTTAGGACCAGATTGTCAGAAGATTAGCAAGGCTTTTGAGAAGTTGTGGAAGAGATTTACTAGAATGATACCGGGAAACAAGAATTTCTGTCACACTGGGTCACTATACAAACTCCACAGTTGTTCTCCAAAGATTAGAGACGTCTATAGATTCATAGATTCATACAGTGCAAAAAAAGGCTCTTCAGCCCATCGGGTCTGCACCAACATAACTACTTGTCCCATATCCTTAAATGTTATGATACTGAAGTGTTCATCCAAATATTTTTAAAAGGTTGTAAGGTTTCCGGCCTCCACTACCCAGGCAGTACATTCCAATTCCCACCATCCACTGAGTGAAAAAGATTTTTCTCAAACCCTCTCTGAATCTCCTGCTCCTTACCCCAAAACTATGCCCTCTCGTGACTGACCTCTCAACCCAGGGGAACAGCTGTTATCTTTCCACTCTGTCAATCCCCCCATAATCCTAGACACCTCAATCATGTCCTCCCTCAGCCTTCTCTGCTCTAAACAAAACAATCCAAGCCCATCTAGTCTGTCCCAAAACTCAATATCTCCATCCCAGGCAACATCCTGGTGAACCTCCTGTGTACCCACTCAAGTGCTATTACATTCTTCCTGTAGTGAGGTGACCAGAACTGCACACAGTACTCTGACTGTGGCCTAACCAATGCTCTGTACAATTCTAACATTAACTTCTTGCTCTTATGCTCATTGCCATTACTGATGAAAGTAAGTGACCCATCTGCCTCCTTAACTATCCTGTGAATAATTACCCAAAGATCCCTCTGCTCCTCCAAGCTGCCCAGTGTCCTGCTGTTCATTAAAGACTACCTCATCTTGTTTCTCCTCCCAAAGTGCATCACCCTCACACCTATCAGGGTTAAATACCATCTGCCATGGATCTGCCCATCTGACTAACCCATCCATATCTTCCTGTAACCTGCAACCATTGTCTTCACTATTAACCACTCAACCAATCTTGGTGTTAACTGCATATTTGTTTAACATACCCCCCATATTTTCATCTCTATCATTTATGTATCTAACAAACAATAAGAGTCCCATACTGATCCCTGTGATTCACTGCTGGACACTGGCCTCCAATCCCTCAAACAGCTTTCTACCACTACCCTTTATGTCCTGTTACTAATCCAGTTTCTGATCCATCTTGTCAGGTTTCCCGCAGTTCCATGTGTTTTAACCTTCTCAATCAGTCTCCCATGTGGGGCCTTGTCAAAAGCTTTACTAAAATCCATATAAACCACATCAACTGAACTTCCCTCATCCACACATTTCATCACATTTTCAAAAACTTCTAACAATATGTTAGGCATGACCTCCGTCTGACAAAACTATGCTGACAATCCTTAATTAACCCATGCCTTTTCAAGTGAGTATTAATTCACTCCTTCAGAATTTTCTCCTATAGGTTCCCTATCACTGATGTAACATTCATGGGTCTGTATGTTTTTGGTTCATCTCTACTAACTTTCTTGAAAAATGGAACCACTTCAGCCATCTTCCAATATTCGTGCACTTCCCCCATGGCCAGAAAGGAATTAAAAATCTGCGTCAGAGCCACTGCGATTTCCTCTCTTGCCTCCCACAGCAGCCTGGGATATAATTTGTCCAGGTCAGGGGTACTTATCTGTTTTTAAGCCTGACAGAGTTTCCAGTACCTCCCCATTTCCTATACCAAGCTGTGCAAATTCCTCATAGTCCCGGTTCCTGAATTCTCTACCTATGTTCTCCTTTTCCAGAGAGAAGACCAAAGGGAAGTATTCATTCAACATCCTTCCAATATCCTGTGGTTTCACAGACACGTTGCCCCCTTTGGTTCCTAATGAACCATACTCTTTCCCTTGTCAACCTCTTCCCTTTAATGTATTGATAAAATATCCTAGTATTCTCCCAAATCCTGTTCGCAAGTCCTTTCACAGGCCCTCTTTTTAATCTTCTAATCGCTTTCTGAAGTTCCCTCCTGCACTTCCTGTATTTCTTTCAGACCACAGATGAATTGCTCCCTTTTGACTTACTAAAAGACATTCTCTTCTTCTTTACCCGGTCCCGAGTTGTCCTAGACATCCAAGGTTCCTTGAATGTTTTGTTCCTACATTTCCCTCTGAAGGGTACGTGTTGAATATGTACTCTCCCCAGCTGCCCACTGTCCTCCCATTGCTTTGCTGTAAACCTACCCGTAAGGAGCTGTTCCCAGTCTACTGTGAGCAGAGCCTGTTTTATGTTAATAAAAGCTGCCTTCTTCCAATCCAAAGCCATCTTTTGCAGATCAACCTTTTCCTTGTCCAGACAAATTTGAACTTACCTTGTGCTATTGCCTAAATGTTCCTCCAAATGCCACATCAATCACTTGTCTGGTTTCTTTCCCTAGAACCAGATCCATCATGTAACATGACGTGTCCCTGTTTCATCGATATTCTGTGTCCCCACCCTCTGCCAGACTAGTTTAAAAGCCTCTAGTTTAAATTTATGGGGAGATTTGCCAGAGATGTTTAGAATCATGAGTTTTGATCAGTGTATGCAGGAGCATATGCTTCCAGTGACAGGAGCATATGTAACCAGAGGACACCAACATTAAGGTCATTGGCAAAAAAGGCCAAAGGTGACATAACAAACAAAAAATTACCTGAAACAAAAACAGAGAAACTCTGCAGTTCTGACTTCATCTGTGGAGAGAGAAGTAGGGTTAATGTTTTGAGTCCAGTATGATTTCTTCTAAGTCCTGTTAAGTTTCTGCAGCACTTTTTGTTTTTATTTCAGATCTCACCAGTATTTGCCGTTCATACAAATTGATGTAAAATTGCTTGAAAGGGAGATGGAAGCTGATGTAATAACTTTCAGAAAAGAAATGACAATAAATAACTGAAGGAAAAAATAAATTGGGGTTGCACGGTGGCTCAGTGGTTAGCACTGCTACCTCACAGCGCCAGGACCCGGGTTTGATTCTCACTTCAGGCCACTGTCTGTGTGGCGTTTGCACATTTTCTCCGCGTCTGCGTGAGTTTTCCTCCAGGTGCTCCAGTTTCCTCCCACAGTCCAAAGATGTGCAGGTTAGGTGAATTGGCCATGCTAGATTGCCCATAGTGTTGGGTGCATTAGTCAGGGGTAAATGTGAGGGAATGGGTCTGGGTGGGTAGCTCTTCAGAGGATTGGTGTGGACTTATTGGACCAAAGGGTCTGTTTCCACACTGTAGAGAATCTAATCTAATCTAAAATAACTGCAGGACCTTGAGGAAAAGAGCAGAGTAGTATAACTGACTTCAGAGGGCTGGCACAAGCACAGCAGACTAAGTTGCCCCCCTCTGCATTACTCTATGATCCTGTGTTAGCCCATGCTTTTCCATCTCTTCGACATGCTCTTTCTTCGGTTATTGCAAGTCCCATGTTTCTCTCTGCAGCACCTGCTATTAAATAGGGCAAGGGCCACCTGCTTACTTTGCAAGACTGATACTGAAATAGGACACCTCAAAACTATACTGCAATTATACGTATCTTGTGCAAACTCATGAATAGCCCTAAAGCTGATTGCTTTGGTCCTGAGAACTGCCCAGTCTACCTCAGGTAACCCTGAAGGGTGACATATCTTAAACATTTGAGCAACAGCTGAAGCTCGTGGTTTCACTTGCTACTATGCAGTCATAACACAAGAAGTACTTTACCACGAAGGTAGAGGTGAAGTCACTGTGGTCTCACTTTCTTGTAAGAAAAAGTGACAGTTGATGGTGAGTTTATTCTGAGGGTCACCTTAACTCAGGCAAAGGGCAGGAGGCAGGATCTTCATGTTGACCTCAGCTGGTGCAGGAGCCCACATTGTTGGCATCACTCTGCAGTTCAAACCAGCACCCCAGTCAACAGAGCTAACCAACAGGATGCTGCTGTGAAGCCAAAAAAGATGTTCGGCCTTATCACACAAGAAGGTAATGTGGTGTATGAATTTCAGCAGTAACATGTTGTGTTTTGAAACTAGTTTTATTTCTCTTTGGACATCTTTCCAGAGGTCATCGACCTGTTCATCAGTTACTACTGTGTAAATGACTGCTCCAACTTTTGTCTGGAAATCCAGCTTGTATTTGCAAATGCTTGCAGTTATAGCTCATTGCTTTTGGTGTGTGCAACCAATGGATAATAAACAAAACTAATTTTAAATACAGTCAGAAAAGTCTTAAACATTAATTCCTTGCCTTAAATTCTTAATGCTTTTAATATGACATTTGGTGAGAACTGCCAATTTGTCATTGTCGTTGAAGGATGGGTACTGGTTTTCTCAGTATGACAACATCTGCTTTCTCTCGCTAACATTTGGTATATAAATCACGTTATTTATTATCAAGTAATATAGAAACTAACTAAGCAAGTCAGCAATGACACTTCTTGTTATGAAATTCAATTGTTATATGGTTCTTTATTTAAAGTTTAGAAAGAGATGAGTCAGACTGGCTTGCAGTTCTAAAGAATTATTCGTGATCAAATATCATGTACAAATACAATACTCAAATCCAACTAACTAAAAACCAGAATTGTCCAGAAACTCAACACTTATTACATGCATTTTAATTATGTAAAAGTACCTTGTGGTATTAACATTAGATTATTAATCCACGGCTTAAATCTTGCCATGGCAGATGGTGTAATTTGGATTCAGTTAAAAATCTGGAATCAACAGTCCATTGTCTGATTCCTGATGAAGAGCTTTTGCCCAAAACATCAATTTTCCTGCTCCTCGGATACTGCCTGACCTGCTGTGCTTTTCCAGCACCACACACTCGATTCTAATCTCCAGCATCTGCAGTCCTCACTTTTGCGTAGTCCATTGTCAATTGTCAAGAAAAACCCATCTGGTTCATTAATGTCCCTTGGGAAGCAAATCTGCTAATATCAGATTTGGTGGTTGCTCTCTGGGCAATTAGGGATGGGCAATAAATGCTGACTTACCAGCATTTTATTTATGAATTAATAAAAAAATTAACAAGATTCCTACACCTAGACAATTGAACTATGTGCTGCATCACTACAACATGGTTTCAAACTCATTACCAGACCCAATCTATCCTGGAATCCAAGTGACCCCCTGGTCCCATTCAGTCTGGCTTAACCTGAACTACCCATAGTCAAAGCTACCTGATCCAAAATCCAGAAATATCGAAAATGTGACATGGCCTTAGTCCTGAGGATGCCAGAATTGATTTGATTTGATTTGATTTATTGATGTCACATTCATCTAAGCACAGTAAAAATTTTGTTTTGTGTGCGGTAAGGCAGATCTTACAGTGATTGAACAAAACGAGGAATATAAAGTTTCAGCTGCAAGGAAGGTGCTCTAAAAGCAAGATTAACATTGAGGTACTGTACCAGCACAGAGGTACTCTCAAGATTGGGGTAGATACTCAAAGGGTTAAGGCAACAGTTTTAAATTTCTCTGCCATAGTGTACTGAGGGACCTGTACCTCTATTAGATCTGTTGAGTTATAGGTGCTAGGGAGCGTTTGGCATGAAATGTAAATATGACTTATTGCAAATGTAGCGAGGCACCTCACAGTGTCGTGTACTGTGTTAAGAATTTTTGATCTTTACTTGGCAGTTCAAATTTGTTATTAAATAACATACTTTACAAATTTGATGAAAAGGTAAATATTTGGGGATAATGACACACATGTACAACAATAGCCACAAAATCCTAGCAGGACTTATACACTTAATGCTGAAAATGTGTTGCTGAAATAGCGCAGCAGGTCAGACAGCATCCAGGGAACAGGAGAATCGACGTTTCGGGCATAAGCCCTTCTTCAGGCTTATGCCCGAAATGTCGATTCTCCTGTTCCCTGGATGCTGTCTGACCTGCTGCGCTGTTCCAGCAACAAATTTTCAGCTCTGATCTCCAGCATCTGCAGACCTCACTTCCTCCTTATACACTTAATGGTAAGGTCCCAGAAAGTGTTACTAAACAAAGAGACCTTGGAGTGCAGGTTCATAGCTCCTTGAAAGTGGAGTCGCAGTAGATAGGATAGTGAAGAAGGCATTTGGTATGCTTTCCTTTATTGGTCAGAGTATTGAGTACAGGAGTTGGGAGGTCAAGTTGCAGCTGTACAGGACATTGGTTAGGTCACTGTTGGAATATTGCATGCAATTCTGTCTCCTTCCTATCGGAAAGATGTTGTGAAACTTGAAAGGGTTCAGAAAAGATTTATATGGATGTTGCCGGGGTTGGAGGATTTGAGCTATGGGGAGAGGTTGAATAGGCTAGGGCTGTTTTCCCTGGAGCATCAGAGGCTGAGGGGTGACCTTAGAGAGGTTTATAAAATCATGAGGAGCATGGATAGGATAAATAGACAAATTCCTTTCCCTGGAGGGAAAGGTGAGGGAGTCTAGAACTAGAGGACATAGGTTTAGGGTGAGAGGGGAAAGATATAAATGAGATCTAAGGGGCACCTTTTTCATGCAAAGGGTGGTACGTGTATGGAATGAGCTGCCAGAGGAAGTGGTGGAGGCTGGTACAATTGCAACATTTAAAAGGCATTTGGGTGGGTATATGAACAGGAAGGGTTTGGGCTGGGTGCTGGCAGGTGGGACTAGATTGGGTTGGGATATCTGGTCGTCATGGACAAGTTGGACAGAAGGGTCTGTTTCTGTGCTGTACATCTCTATGACTCTAATACCCAACACTATTGTCTATCAATCTCAGCGACAGCACACAATGTTTAATGTGTGGAAACAGGACCTTTGGCCCAACAAGTCCACACTGACCCTCTGAAGTGTCACCCACCCAGACCCATTCCCCTATCCTATCACTCTACGTTTCCCCTGACTAATGCACCTAACCTATGCAACCCTGAATACTGTGAGCAATTTAGCTTGGCCAATCCATCTAACTTGCACATCTTTGGATTGTGGGAGGCAACCGGGGAATGCAGAGGATACTCATACAGACACAGGGAGAACATGCAAACTCCACACAGATCGTTGCCGAAGCCTGGAATCGAACCCAGGTCGCTGGCGCTGTGAGGCAGGAGTGCTAACCACTGAGCCACTGTGCCTCCCTCTTCCTTATTTTTTCATGGGACATGGATGTTGCTGGCAAGACCAGTGTGTGTTGTCCAATATTAATTTTTCTTGTACTAGTGGTTTGCAAGAACATTTCAGAGGCCAGTTCAGTGTCAACCACATTGCTGTGCAACTGGAATTGTATATAAGTCAGACAAGGTAAGCAAGGCAAATTTCCTTCCCTCAAGTTCATTAATGAACCAGATAAGATTTTAACCAAAAATGGTGATAATTTCAGTGTTACATTCACTCAAAATTCACACTTTTTTAAAAACGTTGAATTTAAATTACAATATGGTGTGATTTGAACTGTGTCCTCAGCTGAGATTTACTGCAGGTGTAACCTATATGTCACCAGTTTCCTGACACAGATACTGATACAGTCTTTCATGTCCTGAGGTAGATGGATGTCATCCATTCTTTTTATTCACTGGCCAGCATTTATTGCTCACCCATAGCTGCCCTAGAACTGAGAAGCTTGTGAGGCCATTTCAGTGGACACTTGAGAGTCAACCACATTGCTGTGAGTCTGGAGTCACATGTAGGGCAGACCAGGTGAGGAAGGCAGATTTCCTTCCCTGAAGGACATGAGTGAGCCAGATGGGTTTTTCCTGACAATCAACAATGGTTCATGGTCATTCCAGATTTTTGTTTTTGGATTGATTTCAAATTCCACCATCTACCATGGCAAGATTTGAACTTAGGTGACCAGAACATGAGCTGAGTTTCTGGATTAAAGTCTAGCAATAATACCATAGGCCATTGCCCCATTTATATTAAAGCTCAGATACAGACCACTTAGTTCAATTTATAAGCAAGATATAGGACATCCTGCAACTCCTATGCCATGTACAAACTCCACAATGTTTCATAGATTGTCTCATGTGAAACTAGTGCCTCTAGACACTTGAACGCAAGCTCAGAGTCTAATATTTCGGGCTGCAGTATGTACATTTGCTGGAAACAACAAATTCTGGCGATCACAGCAGGTCAGGCAGCAATAATGGAGAGGGAGCAAGCTAACATTTCAAGTCTAGATGACTCTTCATCAGAGTTTACTGAAGTTGTTCCTGCAATTGTTCAATAAGACATCTATTCTCCCCTGTTTGGCTGTGAAACAAACTAGCTTATGGTTACGTGTTTCAGGAAGTGTAATTTGCTCCTTGTAATGATGTCAAACCAAGCAAATATCTGGAGGCCTACTCCCTTTATAGTCATGAGAATGCATGGTAGAATGCTGGTGATAAGAAAACCAAAGCTGCATGGTGCAGTCTACAGAGGATCTCACACACTGGTGTCTGGATTTCCCTCATGAATCAGAATGAATTGGGGACATAGAAGGGTCATTTTAACTCACAGCAATGGGTTAGTTTGGATTGAGTAGAATTTAGAACATGCACAATCTGAAAGAGGAACCTAACCCACCTCAAACTCAGCCACTTCCAGTTTCAGAAGAGTCATGATAATGGGGTGAGTAACCAATTCACTCTCAGGAAGCAGGTTAGCCATTGAATCATGGAGGAGGATCCGTTCCTTCCCTTTTGAAGATTAGGAAGCAGTTAAACAGAGGTAAACAGCGCTGGATCGATTACTGACACACCTTTTGCAGCACTGCTTGTGGGTCAGGAGCCCAGCCACCCATAGGGAGAGCAGGGCCCAGGGTAAATCACACTGTGTCCCTAGTTTCAGTCCCTAGCTCTTCAGCCTCCCTACCTCTATCTCTTGATGTTCTCCCTCCAGTTGTGACTTCATTTCCAGTCCCCAGCTGACAAGCTCATAGCCATGTTATTTGCTTGATCACAGATTGAGCCTATCAGCAGCACATATGGGACAGAAGCAGTCTCTGATTGGATGTAAATCTCCTTGCAGGTTCTGACGGTTCTGTTTACCCATGGTAACTCTTCCCTGATTAGCTGCCCCCCCCCATACACACACACACCTCCAGAGGGGACTTTTCCAAGGTGATTGCATGTTTTCAGCACAGGTAATTATGTTCCCCCAAAGTACACATATTGGGGGACCCTGATTCATCATACACTAGGGATGGTTCTGATCAGGAGGAGCAGGCATGTTTGCATCCCAATATCAAGATCTTCGCACTATCCAATCACTGCCAATCCACTCCCTCTGACTGATCACCAACACTCCCCAGTAGTTGCTACAATTACCTGGGCCTGGGCTTCCCTATGTTTCAGTGTTCCTTGCCTCACAGGAAGCCACACCTGTCAACCAGCCTGGCCTCCCAATCAAGAATCTGTTCTTAAAACTAAAACGCACAAGAATGAGTTTCTCAATCACAGCACTTCCCCTTGCCCTCCAAAAACTTGTCACAGTAAATATTTGACCGCACAGTCCAAAATGGGAAGTATACATTCAGTGACAGATGGTGTATAGAAAATGTGATAAACAAAGGTGAGGTTAAGAGATAGAAGAACTGATTAAAAACAATGACAAATAAAAGTTGAATGAGCTACCACATCTCTAGGCTCAGTTGTGGACAATAAACTCAGCAGGTATTTGGCACCTTTCATGACTAGTGGATGTCCAAAGGTCGCAGTCAAGAAAACATTTTGGAAGCATACTTGCTGTTGTGCTGTAATAACATGGCAACAAACTTTCACACAGCATACTCCCGTTAAAAAACCATGTGGCAATAAACAAATTATCTCTTTTTCTGATTTGTAGGTAAATGTTGACCAATCCACTGGGGACAGACATTTTAGAAAGTCTTTTCTGTTCTCTTGTGAGATGTGAACATTGCTGGCAGGGCCTATACTGTTGTCTGCCTGAGGGATATATGGGGTCTCGGTCTGTTATCTTATTTGGTAGACAGCCTCTAACACAGTAGGAGAAAGTGAGGACTGCAGATGCTGGAGATCAGAGCTGAAAATGTGTTGCTGGAAAAGCGCAGCAGGTCAGGCAGCATCCAAGGAGCTCCTTGGATGCTGCCTGACCTGCTGCGCTTTTCCAGCAACACATTTTCAGCCTCTGATACAGTATCCAAGGAGCAGGAAAATTGACGTCCCGGACAAAAGCCCTTCATCAGGAATGAGGTCTAAGGGCTTTTGCCTGAAACGTCGATTTTCCTGCTCCTTGGATGCTGACTGACCTGCTGTGCTTTTCCAGCACTACTCTAATCTTGACTCTAATCTCCAGCATCTGCAGTACCCACTTCCGCCTAGCCTCTGACACAGTGTGACTCCTTTAGAAGGGATGAGGATGGGTCTGGGAGGGATGCTCTTCAGAGGGTCAGTGTGGACTCGATGGGCTGAATGGCCTGCTTCCACACCCTAGGGATTCTATGTAGTGGTGCTGCATTTCCTTGGAATCCACTAGGCTGTCAGCCTCTTTTGTGTTTGATGTTCAATGTCCTGGAATGGAATTCAGAGATGGAACCTTCTGACTGTACAGGACATTGGTGAGGCCACTTTTGGAAACTAGCATTCAGTTCTGGACTCCTTGCTACAGGAAAGATGTTGTTAAATTGGAGATGGTGGAGAACTGATTTACAAGGATGTTGCCAGGGTTTGAGGGTTTGAGCTGGAGGGCGAGGCTGAATAGGCAGGGGGTATTTTCCCAGGCATGTCAGAGGCTGAGGGGTGACCTTATAGAGGTTGATAAAATCATGAGGGACATAGATAGGGTGAGTCCATGGTCTTTTTCCCACTGCAGGGAGTCCAAAACTAGAGGGCACAAGTTTAAGGTGAGAGGGGAAAGACAAAAAAGTGACCTAAAGGGCAATTTTTTCATGCAGAGGGTGGTACATGTATGGAATGAGCTGCCAGAGGATGTGGTGAAGGCTGGTACAATTGCAACATTTAAGAGGCATTTGGATGGGTGTATGAATAGGAAGGGTTTGGAGGGATATGGACCAGGTGCTGGCAGGTGGGACTAGATTGGGTTGGGATATCTGGTCGGCATGGACGGGTTGGACCGAAGAATCTGTTTCCATGCTGTACATCTCTATGACTCTATCACTCTAAATGGGACTAGATTAGGTTAGAATATTTGGTCAGCATGGGTGAGTTGGATCGAAGGATCTGTTTCTGTGTTGTACATCTCTATGACTCGAGAACACAGGAGAGAATGTGCTGCCAGCTGATCTATGACTGACACACAATAGTTTGTTTTCAGTGGCTAACTTTGTTTTTTTTTGCTGTTGATGAAGTCTTCTTAATTTGCTTCAAAATTCCTTACACTTTGATATGGTCAAGCACTAAGTGCTTCTGGCAGTTTGGCAAGTGCCTAATGGGCAGGTTGAGGTGTTTCGTGTCATTGTTGTGTCTCTTGGAAATATAGTGATGTTCTCAAGGAGTGAGGCATATTTAATTGGGCATGTGCAGACAGCACAAGTCACTATCTGATTCATTCCTCTACAATGGTTTGTCTTCTCATTTATTTTTGTTGCAATCGGTGCCATTGGCAAAAGAACCAACAGTAATAATTAAAAAGAGAATAACAACAAAGAAAATTATTGTGTAGAACGTACTTCCTGAAAGGGCTATGGAAGCAGAGTGGAACCAAAGGGAAGAAGCAGAAAGCTGTTGATGGCAGCACTCCAAAAGCTTGTGATTTCAAATAAACTTGTTGGACTATAACCTGGTGTTATGTGACTTCTGAACATGATGTGGAAACATTTGCGAGGCTTTGGGGAAAGAGTATGGAAGGAATAGGAATTGGAAGGTGGACACAGTCACTGATGGGCCTAACGGCCTTCCTCCATGTATCATTCCGTGGCTGTTAGTAATTATCCAAACATCTTTTCAACAATACACTGGCATGCATTGTACATGGATTCCGAAGATATGCTCCAACTGTTTTTAAAGTGCAATTCCCAATTTCTAAACATAGAACTTACAAACGATATTTACAAACGCAATCCCATACAGGAGTGTAATTTTAAAGACCTGGCATACCATAATTTTCTGTACTTACAAATGGCTCATTTACATATGTTAAGAGATAATAGTCATAACAAACCGTTAATACATACTGAGAAAAGATTGTGATTTCAAATCAAAATGTGATCTGGGAGAGACAAGTGTGAACTAGTAAATGGCAGAAAGGATGGACATCACAAAATATTTTCACAGAGAATGGAGCAGCTAATTGTAGGGGAGACAAGTTATTAAAGATTCAGTATGATGGAGTGATTGAAGTGTATAACTGGGAGATAATCTTCCTCATATGCATCTGCTCTGTGAAATGTACTGCTTTGGCATCAATGTTTAGGCAGTCTGAATATTTGTATTACTCTCAGGAAATGTTTTGATCCTGTCGACTAGTTTAACCAACAAACAGATTACCAAATCCATTGATGTTATTAATTATTCCTCATTAAAATAATGAAAGGTTGACGTGTTATTTGCAGTTACATTGCATGTGTGCATTTCAAAGTAATTTCATTTGCATTCCATAAAGGGCCACATTTCAACTGCTGGCTGCTTCCTCATATTTTAGATGCCACACCTGACCCTCAGCAGAGAGATGATAAATGTTGATTTTACTTTCAATGTGGTGCAAGTGCCAAGGTAAATCAGCTGTGAACCTCATACCCTACACCCCTCTAGCAAATGAGATTGCATTCAAAGTGGGCTAATGTTACTAGAATATACTTTTTGACATTTGTTTCTGGTTTTCACCTTGCAGGCAGCAGAATTACCAGTTCTGTTAGCATGCTTACCAGCGTTGGCAGATTCTGAATGAGAAATACAGTCACTGCAGTGTGCAGGATGTACAAAGTTCCACAGCAACATTCATAGGATCCCTTCAGTGTGGAAAAAGGCCAGTTGACCCAACAACTCTCTGAAGAGCACCCCAACAAGACTTACCCTCTTATCACATTATCCTATATTTCCCATGGCTAATAATACAGGCTGAAGCACCCAGAGGAAACCCATGCAGACAGTCACCCAAGGCTGGAATTGAACCCAGGTCCCTGGCGCTCTGAGACACCACTCAGCCACTGTGCCACCCATGTTAAGATGACATTGGGCTGAATCATACCATTCTTTGGCTGAGTCCGAGTTGTGTGGAGTTTCTCTTTTGGAGGGATTTCAAAATATTTTACCAAATTCCTCACCATATTTTATCAAACTCGCCTCATTACCTGTCTACCCTACCCCTACAGTCTAATTCTAATTCCATTTTACCACGTTCCATTCCCCAGAAACACTTGCAACTCAGAAAATATCCCACAAATGTATGGAATGAACTATTAGAGGAAGTGGTGGAGGCTGGTATAATTACAAAATTTAAAAGACATCTGGATGGATACATGAATAAAAAGGGATTAGAGGGATATGGGCCAAATGCTAGCAAATGGAACTGCAATAATTTAGGATATCTGGTCAGCATGCACGAGTTGGACTGAAGGGTCTGTTTCCATCCTGTACATCTCTATTACTTGAACTCACCGGCATCACTTGCTCCTGCACTGGTACAGCCCAAGGTGCAGCGTTAAAGTGCATAGCCTCCTGTAAGTGGATCAGAGATGGGCCATGAGGTTTCTTAGAGCCTGGCATGTTGAATGCCAATGTCTCTGGGTGGGGTGTAAGTGGCCAGTGCCCATGGGGCATGTGTTGAGATGTTGGTGTCCAATGTCCAGTCTGGAGGTCCTTTGGAGCAAGTTGGTGAGCTGGATCTGCCAAGTATCCATTCTGACTTCCACACTTGTTTGGCATCTTTGGGAAGGTAGGAAGCTGGATATTAATGATGTGAGTTCAGCCATCTACGAAGCATTTAACAAGCAATAATCCCAATAATTCTCAACGTGCCACTGCCTAGCGAGATGCTCACCATATCACTCATGAAAATCATAAAGTTGGTGTAAGATGGGTGGGGTAGTTCAAAAGTATGGGGCGTATTTCTAAGGGGAGAGGAGAAAGATTTTAAAAAGACCTGAGGGGCAACTTTTCACACAGAGGGTGGTTCGTATGTTGAATGATCTACCAGAGGAAGCGATAGATGCAGGAACAGTTACAACATTTAGAAGACATTTGAACAGGTACATGAATAGGGAATGTTTAGAGGGGTATGGGCCAAATGCAGGAAAATGGGACTAGATTAGTTTGGGATACTAGTTAGTCGACATGGACAAGTTTGACCCAAGGGACTGTTTCTGTGCTGTATGACTCTATGACTCTCCAGTCAGGGGTCAAGCTGTGGGTTTGAAGTCCAGGTCAGGCTGATAAGGACAGTGGATTTCCTTCCCCAATGAACATTAGTAAAACAGATTTTAACAAAGTGAGGACTGCAGATGCTGGAGATCAGGGTCTAGAGTGGTGTTGGAAAAGCATAGCAGGTTAGGCAGCATCCGAGGAGCAGGAAAATCGGCGTTTTGGGCAAAGGTCCTTACTCAGGAATGAGGCTGGGAGCCTCCGGGGTGGAGAGATAAATGGGAGGGGTGTGGGGCTGGGGAGAAGGTAGCCAAGAGTACAATAGGTGGATGGAGGTGGGGTGAAGGTGATAGGTCGGAAAGGCGGGTCGAGCGGATGGGGGGAAAGGAAGATTTGCAGGTAGGACAGGTCAAGAGGATGGTGCTGAGCTGGAAGGTTGGAACTGGGATAAGGTGGGGGGAGGGGAAATGAGGAAATTGGTGAAGTCCACATTGATGACCTGGGGTTGAAGTGTTCCAAGGCGGAAGATGAGGCATCGGGTGGTGAGGGAGTGGCAGTGGAGGAGGCCCAGAACCTGCAGGTCTCGGCAGAGTAGGAGGGGGGAATTGAAATGTTCGGCCGTGGGGCGGTGAGGTTGATTGGTGCGGGTGTGCTGGAGAAACAATCCAGTTGTCACCCAGTCCCCACTATCCTATACTAACTTTCTGTTTCAGCTTTATACCTCCCCCATCTATTTTGGTAGGATTTGAATTTATATATCTGACCATTATGCCTGGTCTCTGGATTACTGGTCCGATAATTTAATCACTATGCTATTGCTCCCCATAGTATTCTCAAGACTTCATTTTTTGTTTGGACTTGCATTTCGAAGGCTTGTGGAAAAACTGATTTTTTGAAATTCTATGATAATACTGGGATTTTATAGTTCGTCTTAAAAGGTCAATGAAAAGACACATTGGAATTTTTTTTAACAAGATATTTCTTGGAAACCACATGGTTCCAGATAAGTGCTGGGCTTACACAAGGGAAAACACCTGACTGTCTTTACCTCTGGGTTTTGTGGCTGTTTGTTTGAATTCTCACTGGAGAGAAGCATGCTGGGGAAAAAAGGAAGTTCCCTGTCTCATTTCTTATGTTTCTTGGAAAGAATCCTGATTATGGATCCATCGTCCTTGCTGTCCTGGTCCAGGGGCTCTCAGAGTTTGCAATAATGCCTACAGCTGCAAAAGTCTCCAGTGACAACTGCATATGTTCTGCAACATCAGTCTTTGTCCACCTGAACGTCAGATTGAAAGTCTTCTGAACATCTGAAAACTCATCCCTTTTGCCTCCAGGAACCAGGGCTTATTGGCCAAAAATGTTTTTTTAATGTGAAATTCTGCAGAGAGAAATCCACTTTTGCTCTTTTTTTATTCAATGTGTATGTGATATTCAAGGGTAAACATTTAAATTTTCATAACCAAAAGAGAAAATGCTGGAAAATCTCAGCAGGTCTGGCAGCATCTGTAAGGAGAGAAAATAGCTCATGTTTCGAGTCTAACTGACCCTTTGTCAAAGCTAAAAAAAAGGGAGAAATAGGGAGGTATTTATACGAGGCTGAGAGAAGGTGAGTCATGGCTCCAGAAACAAAGGTAGCAATAAAGAGGTGATGATGACAGTGCTTGTTCCATGTTCCAAGCTAAATGTGTTCATCACTTAACTAATTTATTGAATAAGTTTTGTTTTACAGTCAGTCAACAATTTTGTGTTCATTAAAGTAACCTGGTTGATGGAGCTTTTAATGCTAAGTCTAATATAGAGAAAGCCTACAATTGGCTATTTTGGGAATCAAATAATTAAAATATGCTGTGATCCATTGAGTATTGGGACTGGAGAAAGACAGTGTATCTCTCCCATCTCTGTCAAAATAATAGATCATTTATGATAATTGTATGAACTAGAAGCAAAAGCAGCCCCTCAAATCTGCTCTACCATTCAAAAAGATCATGGCTGATTTGTTTGTGGTTTGAGTTTCACATTCACAACTACCTAATATGACCTTCAATTCCATTTCCTGACAAGAATCTATCTACCACTGCTGTAGAAATATTCAATGATACCACCTGCACCACCCTCTGAGTCAGAGAGTTCCTGAGCACACAATCCTCTGAGAGAAACATATTTTATGCTGTGATGTAACTGCAAATAAAAAACTCCCTGCTTTATATTCCTACAACACAGTACCCTGATAGTTCACAATTGATTTATACATTTGGTAATCGTTCAAGCTGAACCAACTAAACATTATTTCACAAGAGCTAACACTTGCAATTAGAAACAAACCAGCCAAAACACCAGCATTTATTTCAACTATTTTGATATTTTTGTGACCAATAATCATCTTCCATTTTTAGGAATGATTCACTCCAGAAAAGACCTACTTGGCTTGATTAATGTACTTTCGCAAGCACCTCCTTCAAAATTCCAAGATTTACTGAGTGACTTGTTGGAAAAGGGCCTTTTAACGAAGGATGGCTATCGGCATTACAACCAATGTGAGCCCGAGGACTTGCCGCGGACCATCCTTGTATCTGTTCTTGGCAAAGAGGAAAGTTACTGTCAAGCATTTCTCTCCCTTCTCTGCTCCCATTTTCCGTGGATTTGTGGGGTGTTTCAACAAGTTTCCAACAACAAGGATCAAACATGGAGAAATGGACAACCAGGCAGTAAGTAACTTGTCTTTTTCAATCCAGCTTGAAATAAATTGGTGTGAGAAAATAGAAAGAATGCATGTGAAGGTGTTTTGATTTGTGACATGATATTGATGTGGCAGCCCAACTGATGTCCTTAATTGTGCTGTGAGTGTGTACTCTGTACTCTAATTGCCCAATCAAAGCAACATTGCTGTTGTATGAAGCTCCCAGCACAGTGATGGATTGGGGCCTGCAATTTATCTGAGTACCCATGTTGCGCATTGCACTGAGTAAGCCTAATACCTATTAGCCAGAACTAACTTTATTTACATCACCTTAACAGAAAGAGTAGTACTACACAATGCTTGATTTTTATTTCTTTATTCATGGGATATCAGAATTGCTGGTTAGGCTACAATTGTGTATGGAATGAGCTGCCAGAGGAAGTGGTAGAGTCTGGTTCAATTACAACATTACAACATGGATTCAGATGGATATGGGCCTAATGCTGGCAACTGGGATGAGATTTATTTAGGATATCTGGTTGGCATGGACAAGTTGGACCAAAGGGTCTGTATCCATGCTGTATATCTCTTATGATTCTATGACTAACTTATTACTGATCCTTCGTTACCCTGGAGAAGGTGGTGATCAGCTAATGTATTGCACTTCCTGCCAACCTAATCAAGCATCTTGCATAATAAAACAAACAACTACAAATGCTGGAGATCTGAAACAAAAACAGAAAGTGCTACAGAAACTCAGTCGGTCAGCAGAGAGAAAAACAGAGTTAATGTTTTGTTCATCAGAACAGTTCATCAAAACATTTAAACAACTTGCACAATATATACACATAATTTCCAGAATAAAATATGACAAAATACAATGTGAACCAAAATGTATATGACCAAATTTACCAGCATATTTTTTTCTTTTCCCTTAATACCAACGTAGTTCACAAAAAATAATATTTGACAAGAAATAATTTTTAGAAATAATTTCCTTCTTCCTCCCTCCATTTGGCTACTTTCTGTCAGTGTATCATCTTCCATTTCTATCAGCTTGACTCTGCATTCTCAATCTCTGTGTGAAATCTGACCTTAAATTTCAACTGGAAACCAGATTCTGGATTAGTGGAGCTGGAAGAGCTTAGCAGTTCAGGCAGCATCCAAGGAGCTTCGAAATCGACATTTCGGGCAAAAGCCCTTCATCAGGAATAAAGGCAGAGAGTCTGAAGCATGGAGAGATCAGCTAGAGGAGGGTGGGGGTGGAAGAAAGTAGCATAGAGTACAATGGGTGAGTGGGGGAGGGGATGAGGGTGATAGGTCAGGGAGGAGAGGGTGGAGTGGATAGGTGGAAAAGGAGATAGGAAGGTAGGATAAGTCCGGACATGTCATAGGGACAGTGCTGGGCTGGAAGTTTGGAACTAGGGTGAGGTGGGGGAAGGAGAAATGAGGAAACTGTTGAAGTCCATATTGATGCCCTGGGGTTGAAGTGTTCCGAGGCGGAAGATGAGGCGTTCTTCCTCCAGGCGTCTGGTGGTGAGGGAGCGGCGGTGAAGGAGGCCCAGGACCTCCATACCCTCGGCAGAGTGGGAGGGGGAGTTGAAATGTTGGGCCACGGGGCGGTGTGGTTGATTGGTGCAGGTGTCCCGGAGATGTTCCCTAAAGCGCTCTGCTAGGAGGCGCCCAGTCTCCCCAATGTAGAGGAGACCGCATCGGGAGCAACAGATACAATAAATGATATTAGTGGATGTGCAGGTGAAACTTTGATGGATGTGGAAGGCTCCTTTGGGGCCTTGGATAGAGGTGAGGGAGGAGGTGTGGGCGCAGGTTTTACAGTTCCTGCGGTGGCAGGGGAAAGTGCCAGGATGGGAGGGTGGGTTGTAAGGGGGCGTGGACCTGACCAGGTAGTCACGGCGGGAACGGTCTTTGTGGAAAGGGGTGGGGAGGGAAATATATTCTTCGTGGTGGGGTCTGTTTGGAGGTGGCGGAAATGTTGGCGGATGATTTGGTTTATGCGAAGGTTGGTAGGGTGGAAGGTGAGCACCAGGGGCGTTCTGTCCTTGTTACGGTTGGAGGAGTGGGGTCTGAGGGCGGAGGTGCGGGATGTAGACGAGATGCATTGGAGGGCAGCTTCATTGCTCAGATCTTTGATATGGAGGTGCTGGTATTAGACTGGGGTGGACACAGTCAGAAGTTCAAGGTGATGAAGGAGCAGTTCTCTGAAAGCTTGTGATTTCAAATAAACCTGTTGGATTATAACCTGGTGTAGGGTGACATCTGACTCAGAGCTTTGAGTATGGGAGTTGGGGCATTATGTTGAAGTTGAACAAGACATTCATGAAGCTTCCTCTGGAGTACTATGTCCAGTTCTGATCTCCTTGTTGCAGGAAGGATATTATTATTCATAAAATATTTACCAGTTTGCTGCTGGGAATGGAGGGCTGAGTTATAAGGAGAGGCTGGATAGGCTGGGACTTTTTCACTGGGGCGTAGGAGGTTGAGTGGTGACTAAATAGTGGTTTGTAAAATAATGAAGGGCATAGGTAAGATGGATGGCAGGTGTCTTTTCCCTCGGGTGGGAGATTTCAAGACTTGGGGAAATATTTTTAAGGTAAGAGGAGAAAAATGTTAAATAAGACCTGAGGGTCATTTTTCTTACACAGAGAGTGGTTCATGTGTGGAATCAGCTTCCAGAAGAAGTGGTGGATGCAGTTACAATTATAACATTTAAAGGACATTGTGATAAGTTCATGAGTAAGAAATGTTAGGAGGGATATGAGCCAAGTGCAGGCAGGTGGTACTAGTTTAGTTTGGGACTATGTTGGCATAGACCGAAGGGTCTGTTTCTGTGTTGTATGTCTCCATGATGGAGATTCCTTCCAATCTTCACTAGGATCTGTGAATGCATCTAATCTCTTTGACAGTAACTGCAATCATATACATTTCTAAACCAGCTCAGTGGTTTCATCATGACCATCCCACCAACAATAAACTGGTGGCTCATCTCCATTTTGTCAGTTTTTTTTATTGCTTCACTATTCTTTACTATTGACATCAAGGTGATACAAACTAATCCTTGTCCCAGGAGTGTGCTTAAAAACTAGTACTTAAGATGAACAACCTGATATAGACTGTGTGGCTGGTTTGTGAGAGAGAAACATGAATACCACATAGCAATTATTTCTGCAATGACCTTTTTAAAATTTGTACAATTCGTTCTGCAGCACTGTTCCATGCTGAATGATATTATGGGTTTAGACTGTTCCACTGCAGTCTTAATCAAATATTTCCAATCTTCTTATGTAAAATGTGATTCACCACTTCATACTAACATCTCTGACAAGCCAAAACTTGCAAACCAAATTCTCAAAATCTGAATAGTTTTGGCACTTGTGGCATGAGCAACATTTACGCAGTTCCTAATTACTAACCAAAAGAAGAGTGTGATCCACCTCCTCCTCAAACATTTATCCATTCTAATGTATTTCTTGTGCTTGACCATGAAATGAAAGGAACTACGGTTGGACCATTTCTAATTTTTTATCCATCCATGGGACATTGGTGTCACTGGCTCTCCAGCATTTATTGCCTGTCCCTAGGTGCTTTTGAGAAGGTGGTGATGAATTGCCTTCTTGAACCTCTTGGTCCGTGTGCTGTAGGTAGACCCGTACTGTCCTTAGGGAGAGAATTCCAGGATTTTAACCCAGTGACAGTGAAGGAATAGTGATATATTTCCAAGTCAGGATGGAGACTGACTCGGAAGACAACTTACTAGTGATGGTGTTCCCATGTATTTGCTGCCCTTATCTTCTAGATGGAAGTGTTTGTGGGTTTAGAAGATGCTGTCTGAGATCTTTGGTGAAGTTCTGCAATGCATCTTATAGATAGTACGCACTGCTGCTCCTGAACACTGAAGATGCAGGAAGTGAATTCTTGTGGATGTGTAGCTTTGGCTTGCTGTTGTGGCCAGCATGTTAAAAGGCGATAAAGAAATTTGACATGTTCATGAAGACTCTTGCCTATTTTTATAGATGCACCATAGAAAACATCCTGTCTGGATGCATCACAGTGTGGTATAGCAACTGCTGTTCTCAAGACTGCAAGAAACTACAGAGAGTCATAACCACAGCCCAGTCCATCACGCAAACCAACCACCTCAACCATTGACTTCATCACTACCTCCCACTGCCTTGGAAAAGCAATCAACATAATCAAAGACCCCTCCAGCCCCAGTTATACTCTATTTCACCTTCTTCCGTCAGACAGAAGATATAAAAATTTGAATGCATGTTCAAACAAACTCAGGGTCAACTACTTCCCCACTATTATCAGCGTTTTGAATGGACTTCTCAAATGCTAATATTGATCGCATGCTCTCTCTCTCCCTCTGCACCTAATCTGCAGCTGTAATACTGTATTCTGCACTCTGTTCTGTTATCCTGATGCACTTTATATGGTACAAACTGGCTGGACAGCCCGCAAAACAACACTTCTCACTGTATCTTGGTACATGTGACAACAATAAGTCAAATCAAATCAGTTGAGTTTCTAGTCAATGGTAACCCCCCCCCGAAAGTTGATAATGGGGAACTACTGATCATATCTCCATTGAATGTCAAGATTGCAATTTCCTGATGAAGGGCTTTTACCCGAAATGTCGATTTTTCTGCTCCTCAGATACTGCCTGACCTGCTGTACTTTTCCAGCACCACTCTAATCTTGACACTTATTGAAGATGGTCATTGCCTGGAATTTGTGTGGAACAATGCTACTTCAGAGATACACTTTATAAATGTTTGCTTCCTTTATTGCCTCTGTTCTTTTTAATCAATCCAATTATTTGCTTACTGTTTCCAACAGTATAAGTTATGACTTGCTTAGACTTGCAAAATGCCAGATATACAGTGTCTCTTACTTTGATTTCAGACCCATGATGTCTAATTTTATCACGTTGTCCTCATTCTCATGACCACTTTTTCAAACAGACAGACTCTTCCTGGGACTTACTGTAAATAGCTTGGTCAGGTTTAACCATATTTTCTTAAGCCACTTCCTTCTGATCATGGAGGCTTTGGTCCATCCTATGACTAATGACAAGTAATAGGATGCATCATCATCTTCCAATCTGTAGGTAAAAACAATGACTGCAGATACCTTCCAATCTGTCACTAATGTGGGACTTGAGTTGCTGGGTTAACTGGTCAGTTTCACAACAGCATAAGGGATTGAGAGTTGGATATTTATTGTACCTTCTTTTGAGGTAACAGATACTGCTGCAGCTGGATCAACAATGAAACCAAGATGTGAATCTCCAACTTTCATATCTACCATGGATGCTGAAGTTCTATCTTCAGTTCTATTGCATTCAATGTCTCCTGTCCAGTGTTTTCTTGATGTCTTACTGAGTACAAGTCTTGATTTTCCTCACTGCTCATTTCCAAATCTATCGTTATGTTGATTTGGAGGGCATCCTTGAACATTACCAGGAATATTGCTGCTTCCTCTTTCCCAAGAATGCTGCCTGGTTGTTACCAACTGTCCCAGTTATAGCATTCTGACTGGAAATGGTAATGTTGAAATGAATGGTGATCACCATGGTAACAACTGCATCTCCATTTCTTGCTGAGGACTGCTCGTAGTTTAAAGAAAATTAAATGCCTGCAATTGTTACTGTGGAATTTCAGGAGGGTGATCATTTCATTAAATGATAAGCAAAATTATAATAAACCAATCAACTGATTCATTATAGTGGCCTGGGTTTTGCTGTTCATGGTAAGGTGATGATGCCCATCATTATAGTGGGCTGTGTTTTGCTGTTACTGGTAAGGTGATGATGCCCACCATTATAGTGGCCTGTGTTTTGCTGTTACTGGTAAGGTGATGATGCCCACCATTAACCTGGTGGAAGATCGACTGAGCTTTAGCATAAAGTTCCACTTTCCCAGTTTAATTAGATTGTGCTGAGTCAAAGGATCATAAGATGTTCAGTAACAGTGATTAATGAAACCAGTTAAATAGACAATCACATTGAAGAAGTCTCACTGAGTACACCAGTGAGTGAAATGCACAGATTATTGTCGATGTTTCATATATTTTGCAGAGCATTTTACAGAGGAAGAAGATAGAAGAAAAATACCACACTTCTAAAAAATAAATTCAAGACCAATTAAGCTATCTTATGAAGATATGTGATGTCCTACAATTATAAAATTAGTTTAATTTTTGAGGTCAGAGGGGTTGTTCATTAGTAAATAGCTTAGCTATATTTATATTCAAAAAAGTGTGTCTTCTCAGGGTTTCTTAACAATTATACAACATAAAAGCGGATGTTCCCATCAGTTCAAGTGACTTTGAAAAACTGCCTTCTGTGGAAGATTTCAGCAGCACACTGTAAACAAGAGCAGTGACTTTAGGTTTTTCACATTTTACTACATATGTGATCATTGGAAGTCACTCTTAGTTTCACCTTGCAATGCTGGAAAACACTGACAGTTTTGCTTTCATTGCAATCTGAAAATCCAGACTACCATGTGGTCAAAGATAATGATTACAGTGAGTTACAGAAAGCATTCAGCATCAAGAGCATTAGTTAATGCAACTTAACAGTGGGACTGACCCAGAATCACAGTGTCACACATTTCTCTAATTCACTAATTATGCATTCCCAATTATAATGATTCCATGGTTGGTAGCTCTTGCCTTATCCTCAAGCTATTAAATTCACTCTCTCCACCTCACCATTTCTCTATCCTCCTTAAAACATACTTTTTTAAAAATTCATTCATGGGATTCATTGTTCATCAACAATTGCCCCAAAGGGTAGTTAAGAGTCAACCACATTGCTGTGAGTCTGGAGTCACATGTAGGCCAGACTAGGTAAGGATTTCCTTCCCTAAAGGGGAATTAATATATCAGATGGGTTTTTCCAACAAATGACCCTTTGTCATTATTAGACTCTTTATTACAGACTTTTAAAAATTGGATTCAATTTCCATCCATCTACTATGGTGGGATTCAAGCCTGTATCCCAGAACATTACCTGGGTCTCTGGATTAATAATCTAGTGATAATACCACTAGGCTATCACCTCTTTGACCAAACTTCTTGCCACTGGCCCCAGTATTATCTTGTTTTATAATACTGCTGCATCATCCCTTTGAATGCTATATTACTTTCAAAGTGTTGCTTCTCTTTGAAGTAGCTAGTGAAGAAACTGATGGCTGCCAGTTCTGGCAATTCTGTTTTCAAAATGGCTACTCGCTCATTTTTAATTTATTTTCCTTTCTTCCTGTTTTCCAGCTCTTTATACCTGTATTTGTTGTGACAGTCTTTGTTCTTAAACACAGACAATTCCACTGAAATGAAATATTAATCTGTTCAAATTGCAAAAGAGAAGTGTCTAGTAAGTGTCTAGGCAATTTCTAGTAATTGGATGCCAGACCAGGAACAGCTGTGGAAGCCATCTTCAGTGGCTTTAGTTTTAAAGAAATGGATCTAAATGTATACATTGAGCATGGAGAGGGGATTGACTCTGCTTGCACTGTAGAAAGCAGGCAGATTTTGGACAGTCAGCAGTTGCTTTACGGGTAGGAATTTATTTATCACAAACCTCCTGGTTTCCAGGGTATGTACGTAGCTGGTCCAGTTCAATTCCTGATCAGTGGTGCCTGGTGGGGATTCAACAATGGAAATGCTGTTGACTGTTAGATGGAGTGGTTACATTTTTTTTCTTGTTGGAGGTTGTCCTTGATTGACACCTGTGTACTGCTTATCAAACAAGACCAGATCTTCCTGAGCGTGAATGCAGACTGCTTCTTTGCAAGTTGAACTGAATAATGTCAAGATGGTTGGAACTAAGAACTACCCCGAGGAATTTCCTGGGACTGAAGCGATCGGTCTCTAGCAATTACAGCCATATTTTACACACAACTCTAAGCAGTGAAAAGATCCCCTACGCCTTGGCTTCCCATTGACTTCATTTTTTGTGATGCTTGTTTTGAAGTCACATTCACTGAAATGTTGCCTTTGTGTCAGGAACAATCACTCAGTAACTCACTTCTGGAATTCAGCTCTTTTATCCATACTTGGATCAAGGCAGTAATGAGAACTGAAATCTAAAAGCCCAAACTGAGCACTGGTGAGCAAATTACTGATGTATAAATTCTACTTGATCCTGCCATCAAAGAGACCTTCTATCACTCGGGTTGAGAGTAGCCTGTTATGGCAGTGATTGATCAGATTGTATTGTTCTGCCTTTTGGGGATATACCTGGACAATTGTCTACATTGCCGGGTAGATCCCAATATTGTAGTTGTACAGGAACAGCTTGGCTAGAGGTGAACCTAGTTCTGAAGTACAATTCTTCAGTGTTCTTGCCAGGATGTGGCCAGGGCCCATAGTCTGTGCGATATCCAATGCCTTCAGCTGTTTGTAGAGATCATGTGACATGAATAGAATTGGCTGAAGATTGACATTTACAACACTGCAGGGGTAGTATCCAGGAAGAAGTTAACATGGATCGTATGTAAATTCCTACAGAATCATAGAATCCCTACAGTGTGGAAACTTAACCTACACATCTCTGAACATTGTGGGCAATTTAGCATGGCCAATTCACCTAATCTGTACATCTTTGAGTTGTGGGAGGAAACTGGAGCGCCCGAAGGAAACCCACGCAGACACTGGGAGAATGTGCAAACTCCACACAGACAGTCTCCCGAGGCTGGAATCAAACTCAGGTCCCTGGCGCTGTGAGGCAGCAGTGCAAACCACTGAGCCCACTGTGCCTATACTGGTCTCTGTAGTCATTGGAAGGGATTCACAATCCCTTCTTCCTCCTTAGTGGTTTAATCGCCCACCACCATTTGTGACTGGGTTTTGATCTGATCCATTGGTTGTGGTTTAGCTTAGCTCTGTCCACAGATGCAGCTTCCAACGTTTAGCAGGCAGGTAGTACTGCTCTGTTCCCTCACCCCGCCAGCATCTCAGTTTCTTTATTCACTCTTGGGATGTGGGTCTCACTGGGTGGGCCAGCAGTTTTTGCCCATCCCTAACTGCCCTTGAGAAGGTGGTGGTGAGCTGTCTTCATGAGTTGCTGCAGTCTCCATGCAATATCCTTGGGGACGGACTTCCAGGATTTTGCCCCAGCAACTGGAGAAACGGCAATATATTCCCTAGGGGAGACGATGGCCTAGTGGTATTACCACTGGAATGTTAACCCTCAGACCCAGATAATATTCTGGAGACTCAGGTTCAAATCCTGCCGTGGCAGATGGTGGAATTTGAATTCAATAGAATACCTGGAATTAAAAAGCTTCTAGGAGAAAGTGAGAACAGGAGATCAGAGCTGAAAATGTGTTGCTGGAAAAGCGCAGCAGGTCAGGCAGCATCCAAGGAGCAGGAGAATTGACATTTCGGGCATGAGCCCTTCTTCAGGAATGAGGAAGGGCTCATTCCTGAAGAAGGGCTTGTGCCCGAAACGTCGATTCTCCTGCTCCTTGGATGCTGCCTGACCTGCTGCGCTTTTCCAGCAACACATTTTCAGCATTAAAAATCTAATGATGACCATGGATCCATTGCCAATTGTCATAAAAACCCATCTGGTTCACTAATGCCCTTCAGGGAAGGAAAATGCCACCCTCACCTGGTCTGCCTAAGTGTGACCCCAGGCCCACAACAATGGGGTTGACTCTTAATTGCCCTCTGGGCAATTAGGGATGGGCAATAGATGCTGCCTAGTCAGCAACACCCTCATCCCACGAATGAATAAAGAAAAGTCGGGATGGTAAGTGGCTTGGAGGGAAACCTGCTGTTGGTGGTGTTCCCATACATCTGTGTCCAGGGAAGGAGCCATGGGTTAGGACGGCCAAAGGATGATTAGATTAGATTAGATTAGATGACTTACAGTGTGGAAACAGGCCCTTCGGCCCAACAAGTCCACACCGACCCGCTGAAGCACAACCCACCCATTCCCCTACATTTACCCCCCTACCTAACACTACAGGCAAATTAGCATGGCCAATTCACCTGACCTGCACATCTTTGGACTGTGGGAGGAAACCAGAGCACCCGGAGGAAACCCACGCAGACACGGGGAGAATGTGCAAACTCCACACAGTCAGTCGCCTGAGTCGGGAATTGAACCTGGGGTCTCTCGCGCTGTGAGGCAGCAGTGCTGCCACTGTGCCACCGTGCCGCCCTTGGTGGATCTTTGGTGAATTTCTGCATCGCACCTTGTAGATGACACACACTCATGGACTGCCTGTCTGATGTTGCTCCAGGCATGGTCTCCCCGCTACCTCCTCATTGGACCAACCAGATTGGTCTCCTCTGTCCGAGCATGTGTCCTTTCCTTGGTCAGTATTGGGTATTCTTCTGAATCTTTGTAAGTTGTCATAGAGGTTTTGATATAACTGTGTTGCTAGCTATTTCAGAGGGCTGTTGAGAGTCAACCAAATTGATATGGGATCTACAGTCAATGGGCATGGGTGCCAGTTTTAGTTCCCTAAATTATATTTACTGAACTTGGTGGGATTTTGCAACAATCTGGGACTTTCACAGTCACCATTAGGCTGACACAAGCTTTTAATTCCATGTTTATTTAATTAGCTGATTCTAGGTTGCTGGATTACTAATCCATTAATCTAACCATTATGCTGTTATACTCATTTAATAGATGGCCTCCTATTGGCTGAAAAATGTTTTAGTTTGTAAAATGCAAGGCACAACTCTGAAGAAAGAGAAAGGGTTGTGCCTTTTCTAGCCAGTCAGCTAAAAGAAAATAAAGTCTGCACATGTCTGCAGAAACTTTCACATTCTCAAACTGCTCTCAAAATACTTTAACAGCCCAGATGATTACTTCTTGCAGTCTACTCACTGTTGTAATGTGACAGATGTTGCTGCATCCAATTTGCTTGGTAACTCAAGGACTACGGCCAATAAATGGTCAGATAACAAAGACAGAAATTGTTGGAGAAACTCAGCAGGTCTGGCAGCATCTGTGGAGAGAGAGCAGAGTAACATTTTGGGTCCAGTGACCCTTCTTCAGCATGGCCTGATAAGTTGCTTTAGTAATATTGATTATCCCCCTCACCAAACCAACATCATGTTAATTTTCAACCGCCTCATTCTGACTTTATTCCATCAATGATGAAGTGGATCAGTGATAATCAAAGTTGTGTGTTTGCCATAACTGTTTAGAGCATAAAATGTTGATTGATTGTTACACGTTAGCTTGGACAGTAGGGATAATTCCCGGCTCTTCTGTGAAATAGTGCATTGGACTAAACCTCATTTGCTCTATCTGAGTGTTCTTTGGCTTGGCTTAATGTTTCAATCAAAAGGTGTCATCTACAACAGTGCAGCACTCTGTCAGTGCTAGTGTCAGTGTAGATTATGTGCCAGTGCCAATGCCTCTGCAATGAGGATCTGAAGTGAGAGCATTATCTATTGCATACAGCCGATTGAAGCTCTCCTTAAGTTTTCCACATTGAGGGAAGTCAGTAATATCCGCTGAATAAAAGCAGTAAATAAAAATAGAACTTTTTTCTTTGGTTAAACAAAAACTACGGAAGAGTTAAAAATCACACAACACCAGGTTATAGTCCAACAGGTTTAATTGAAAGCACTAGCTTTCGGAGCGCTGTTCCTTCATCAACCACCTAGTGCTTCCAAACAAACCTGTTGGACTATAACCTGGTGTTGTGTGATTTTTAACTTTGCATACCCCGGTTCAACACTGGCACCTCCACATCATGACTACGGAAGAGGACATTGTAGCAAATGCAACATTGTTCTTCTTCTGTAAGGGTCTAGCATTTTCTCCCTCTATTGGCCTGGGTGTTGCCATGAATAACAAATGAATTGCTTTTGCCATTTGTCTCCAGTACAGTTTTCCACAAAGTTTTTGCAGCCTTTTAAGTGAAACAGGATCCTCGTTGTGTTCAACACCCTCTAGAGGGGATATGTGGCATCTGTGAGGAGCAGCGATATCAAATCAGGAAGTTATTAACAGAGGAGGTACAAACTACATTCTCATTTACTTTTCAGGAAGTTAAATAAAACTTAGGTCATGCACATGGGAATGAAGTAAATTTTTCTTAACCCTGCAATCTATTTTATTTTCCTGCGGGAATGAGACTCCATACTTTTAAATTTGATGTTTTGGCTCTAAGAAGTTCAGTTTATATCACTTTTTGTGTTAAAAGCACTAACTTTTCCATTTAATTTTAAAATTAGAATAGTAGGCAAGTTCATAATTAGAAACAAAACTTGTAGAATGCTGGGCAAACAGCAGATCTGGCAGCATCTGTGGAGAGAAACAAAGTAAAGTTTGAGTCCATTGTTAATCATTATTAATCAGATTTTTTTTAATCAGTAAGGGAATCAAAGGATTTGTAGAGAAGGTAGAAAATTGGAGTTGAGAATTATCTGCCATTATTTCGTTGAATGATAGAGCAGATTTGATGGACCGAAATATCTTCTTCCGGTCTTAACGTCTTCGAGTCATGGAGTTACAGAGAACAGAAACAAAGCCTTCGGTCCAACCAGTTCATGCCGCATTTGGTTCCAAACTAAATAATGCCACCTGCCTGCTCCTGGCCCTTATACCTCCAAATCTTTCCTATTCATGTATGTATCTATGTGTCTTTTTGGCATTGTTACAGTGCCTACATCCACCACTTTCTCAGAAAGTTCATTTCACATGAAAACTCTACATAAGATCATTTGCCCCTCGTATCATTTTTAAATCTCTATCCTCTCACCTTAAACATATGCCTCATAGTATTGAAGATCCCTCATCTTAGGGAAGCGATACCTCACATTAACCCTACCATAAATTCCTCATAATTTTATAAACCTCGACTATATAAGATCACCTTTCAACTTCCCATGCTCCAGTGTAAAAAATCCCAACCTAACCAGCCTTGTGGTCTAATGGATATGAAATAGTTTTGGAAAACTCAGAAATTTCAATTATCTCTGTTCCACTTCATCATTGATGGAATAAAGTCAGAACATGGCTGTTGAAAATAAGCATGATGGTGATTTGGTGAGGGTGGTTATCAGTTGTGTCAGATGGCATATGGATTAGGGTGAATGGAAATGGTGGGAGGATAAGTGAAGAAATGAAAGGAAAGTTAACCCTGGAGTCTACTGACATTTAAGTGATATTATGGAATACACTAATCTCGATGAAGTGGAAATGTGGAGCCTCGGTGATTGACGCTTGTCGAGCTCAAGTTTTTCATTGGCTTCATTTCTCATGTCACTATGTGACAGGATTTAGTGGGCAGTGGGTAGGTGTGAGGCTGAATGACTATTTACTAAGATAGGTGACGGAAATGGGGTCACACTGTGGGGTTACCCCTACAGTTTCCCAGTGGGCCGTTTCCTGACTTAAGTCACAGAAACAATAACTAGCAAAGCTTCCTAACAGGGTGCAAATAAAATATGAAGGGAAAGATGGTATAATGCACTGCTGTGCCTATTAATAACTCAACATACAACTGAACTGATAGAGAACTCAAAGGAAGCCACTCTGCAGTTTCCATTTGAGGAAATTATGCTAATTATGACAAAGTTGTCAGTGTTCATCATGGGATATAGGCAAATTGGCAATTAAACTCAATGGATGGGTTTCACCCCCTCTAGTATTGGGTGATGGGAAGGGCAGATAATCAGAGAGGTTAGCACTGGAGAAATAACATTCCACTTTTTGCCATCTCATTCATAACATTCTGTGTGGGAAGGTTCATGGGCAACTGTGCTCAATTAATGACGATTAAAGGACCTTAGCCTGCTCCTGGCATAGAGTCATAGAGACGTACAACATGAAAACAGACCTTTCAGTCCAAGTAGTCCATGCCAACCAGATATCGTAACCTAATCTAGTCCCATTTGCCAGCACTTGGCCCATATCCCTCCAAACCCTTCCTATTCACACACCCATCTAGATGCCTTTTAAATATTGCAATTGTAAGCTTCCACCACTTCATCAGGCAGCTTATTCGACAAACGCACCACTCTCTGTATGAAAACGTTGCCCCTTAGATCTAGTTTCCTTTATTGGTAAGAGCATTAATTAAAAGAGTTGGGAGGTCACATGTGGCTGTACAGGACATTGGTTAGGCTACTTTGGAATACTGCGTGCAATACTGGTCTTCTTCCCATCTGAAGGATGTAGTGAAACTTGAAAGAGTTTAGAAAAGATTTACAAGGAAGTTGCCAGGGTTGAAGGATTTGAGCTACAGGGAGAGGCTGATTAGGCTGGGGCTGTTTTCCCTGAAGTGTCAGAGGCTGAGGGGTGACCTTAGAGAGGTTTATAAAATCATGAGCGGCGTGGATAAGCTAAACAGAAAAGGTCTTTTATCTGGGGTGGGGGAGTCCAGAACTAGAGGGCATAGGTTTAGGATGAGGGAGGAAAAATATAAAAGGGACCTAAGAGGCAACATTTTCACGCAAAGGGTAGTGTGTTTATGAAATAAGCTGCCAGAGGAAGTGGTAGAGGCTAGTACAATTACAGCATTTAAAAGGCATCTGGATGAGCACATGAATAGGAAAGGTTTGGAGGGATATGGGCCAAGTGCTGGCAAATGGGACTAAATTAGATTGGGATATCGGATTGGCCTGGATGAGGTAAACTGAAGGGTCTGTTTCCACGCTGTATATCTCTATGGCTCAGTGACTGCCTGCCTAGGGCCCAGAATGAATGGAGTAGAGAGGCCTTTGTTGATCCCAATCCAGGAGTATGAATACTGGAGAGGGTAGAAAATCAGACATTGCTCTTGACTTCCACTGCCTTGTTCCTCCCATCATGGTCTTTTGGTGAGAGCTGCTGGTTTCTTCCTGTCACCACTGTGGACTAACAAAGTCCCTGCTGTACACCCAGTAATCATTCCAGGAAAGCACAATTAAATCTGATGGAATCCACCATTAACACCTTCTAGCTTCAAGTGCATTCTCCCTTTAACTAGATTTGAGATTTCACCATGTGCATTGTTTCAAACACTGATACCACATGTTGAATTAGGCAGCAGAAAACTTTGAGATTTACAAACTTTTGGAGATAGATCTACAGTATAGTCTCAACATCAGTTTCCACATTTTCCTTCTGAATCCTGATTCCCTGAAATCCACACCATATTGGGGAGCATTTCAGATTTTAAAAAGAATAACCAAATCAAACAAAATAATTAAAAGAGACAAAGCAGCGCTTTTGGTGTCACTGTAACTTAAATCATTTAAAACAAATGAAGAATTTATCAAATCAGAAGATGTGATCGACTCTGCTATGAGTCTAGAGATGGGTGTGCCCATGGGTGTGCCGTTGATTTGTTCACATATTTGGTTATTGAATGTGAAGTGTGTTGTGAGGCACAGGTCCAGTAGTTTGAGTATGCAGTCTTTGTAGATAGGTTCACCGTCTTGTTGTCTGTTCTGTATGTCCAGTAGGTTGGCCAGTCACATGTTGGCCAGACCAAATACTGGTGTTTTCTGACAATCAACAGTTTCATGGTCATCAGTAAACTTTCAATTCCAGATTTTTACTGAATTCAAATTCCACCATTTGATTTGAACTGAGGTTTCCCAAATATTACCTGGACCTCAGGATCAACAATCTGCTGTTATACAGTGCTGCCATTTGACATGACACTCATCTCGTCTTAAGGGGACTAGTCAAATTCAGCCCACTGTTAATTCCACATTCTCTCTCCACAAACACTGAACATTTCCCGGCATTTCGTAATCCCATCACCCTCTCCTTGACAAATATTGCACAATTCCATTCAGCTCCATAACAACCTCAGTCTCTCCATTAGTGAAACCTGCACCAATTACCTTGATATCTGAAGACTCTGGCTCAAAGACTCTGGCTCTTAGAATGGCCTACTCATGCTCCTATTTACCATATTTCTATCCCATAGGACTCTGTCTGCTCATAACCTGCTCCAAAAGCTGAAGCTTTCCATCCCTCCCCCAGAACCTCTTGCTCTCCTCGTTGTGCTCTGATCCAGCACTTTCAACTGTGGGACAAAAAGGGAGAGATCAGGCCAGAAAATAAAACAAAGAACTGCAGATGCTGGAAATCTGAAAAAATAAAGCAGAAATTGCTGGCAGGTCTGGCATCTTCTCTGAAGAGAGAAACGGAGTTAATGTTTCCAGTCCAGTGACCCTCCTTCAGTACATGGGCCAAGTTTGTGTGTGTGAGAGTGTGTGGTGGAGTGGGGGCAGGAATGGGAGAAATCCAAAGAAGCTAAGTATAATGATGGACTAAGATTACAAGATAAGGAATGTTTTCTTCATCATGACACAGTTCAGATGCTACTGAGGTAGTATCCAGCCAATGTTGTCGATGAGACCCTATGGATTATTCTGAAATTAATCAGGTTCTGGATTCACTAAGTCATGACTAAGAATGGCATTGCACTGAGAGATGTGAAAGCAAGTGAGGAACTCGCCAAGTCTGACAGTGTGCAAAGAAAACAAAGTTAACTTCTCAAGTCCAGAGACCCTTCTTCAGAATACAGGGCCAGTCTGTGTGTGTATGTATTTTTAATACTATTTCACAAACCCACGTATTTGTGGCATGAGGCTGAGAGGAGAGAGAGAGACGGTTGTATCTGCTTAGCAAGAGAACAAAAGTGAAACTTAGCTCCAGCAGGATCGCTCCGACTTTTACCTTGCGCACTTCGCCAATGTTTCTTTAGAAGCTTGCTGTGTAACCCGGGCAGTGCGCCGGCGCACTTGAGAAAGGGGCTTTCCCCATTCTCGAACATTGTTCCTTATGGCTTTCGGTCGGTGGTGAACTCTTGGTAAGTTGGTGTAAAATTGGTGCTGATGTCTGAGAGGAGGGGATTAGTGTAGCGGCGCCGCACTCATTGAGCGTGAGGAGCTCTGGATGGTCAAACTATTGGTGACATTGGTATGCGGTTTTCAATTAGACTTTTGTGTTTAGTGTTTATCCTCCTGTTCCCAGAGATTTCGTTCAGTTTTATTTAAAAATAAAGCACAGAGCGGTTAAATCTGACTGTGGGTGCGCTACTATCGCCACCTGTGAACCTCTGCTTTATTCATTTATAGAGTCTTTTAAAAAAAACACCCACACATAAAGACTCAGGACAGCTGGTAAGCAGAGGTTGCACACGGTGCTGAATTTGGAGAGCAGCAGACTTGGCAGCCCTGCGTTTGGTTTTTATTCTGTGTGTTTTATTTTCTCTCCTGGCCGGTCGTTAACGCGCGAAGTGTAGAAACCTACGCCCTGTTTGAAACGAAAGGTCTCTCCTGGACACAAACAGCAAGTGAAAGAGGTGACTTGGAAAGGGAGCATGGGTTGTTATAATCATTCGCAGGGAGCTATGGAGGCATATGCGCTTCAATGTTGGGTGCAGTTCAGACAGGAATTGACTGATTGTTTATTTTAAAGTGGAGATCAGTACTAGCAAACGAGTCGCTGCAGGATGAGCGACTCGTTTGCTAGTACCCCATCCCTCCCAGACTCACCCCATCCCTCCCAGACTCACCCCATCCCTCCCAGACTCACCCTATTCCTCCCAGACTCACCCTATTCCTCCCAAACCATCCTATTCCTCCAGACTCACCCCATCCCACTCAGATTCATTCCACTCCTCCCAGACTCATCCCATATCACCTAATCTCACCCTATCCCTGTAACCTTGCATTTGCCATGACTAATCCACCTAGCCTGCATATCCCTAGACACTATGGGCAATTTAGCGTGGCCAATTCACCCTAACCTGCACATCTTGTGACTGTGGGAGGAAACCGGAGCACTCGGGGGAGACCCTCGGAGGCACAAGGGGAATGTGCAAACTTCACACAGACAATCGCCTGAGGGTTTGTTTTAATTAGGCAGAATCTAGAAGACAGCTCCAATAGCTGTGGGGAAAACTCAGCAGGTCTGGCAGCATCTGTGGGGAGAAAGCAGATTGAACATTTCAGGAATTATATAGAGAAGAACAGTTTGATAAAGGAATGGGTAAGGGTCAGACTGGGAGAATGAAAAGCTGCTAATGGGGACCTTTAGTGACGGACAATGGGGTGCTTTTGGTAGCAGTCGGTGTGATGACAAGGCCTGGTGTTATGGGGGTTGGGGTCAGGACATGGGACAAGTGCAGGCCCTAAGATTCATGATCTCGAAATTGAGTGCTGAAGGTTGCAGGGTCCCCAAGCGGAAAACGAGGTGCTATTTTTCCAGCTTGTGCTGAGCTTCCCTGGAGCACTGCAGCGAGCCTGAGACAGAGATGTTGACAGGCAGGAGCCTGGAAGAACACAGCAAGCCAGGCAGCATCAGGAGGTGGAGTAGTCCCGAAGAAGGGTCACGTCGACTTCTCCCCCTCCTGATGCTGCCTGGCTTGCTGTGTTCTTCCAGCCTCCTGCCTGTCCACTTTGGATTCCAGCATCTGCAGGGTTTTTTTTTGACTCTGAGACAGAGATGTTGGACGGGGATCATGTTGAAATGGCAGTCGATTGGACGACCCTTTCCGCCAGTTTCTCCAGGAATGCCTGCTTTTGTCTCTGATTTCCAGCATCCGCAGTTCTTTAGCGGGGGGAGTTTATTTTGTTAAGCTCCAGTATCGATTCCCTTGTATTTACTTTCACAGTGAACAGACGGTGTTCTTTCAATGTGATGGTTTAGGTCTGTGCAAAAAAATAAGTCATCGTGACCAAAAAAAGAAGCAGATATCGTCAGAAATGGGGATTGAGAAGCGCTGAAATCTGAGCACTGGTGTTGGAGCAGTCTGTTACTGTAAACCATGTGACGAATTCCGGGAAACTGATAGTAAGGCCAGCTGAGGCTAGAATCGTACTTCCACGCTTCATGTTATCTGCAGAAGCTAGACGAATTAATACTGCCGCCTTTTCCAGCGGTGAGCGCAATTTCTGCTTTTGCCCCCAGTGAAATTGATCAGAGACTGAGAGAGAGAGAGAGATGCCCCGCGACTTGCGCTGAGTCTCCGCCTGCTGCCTCCCCCTCAATAATATTGCGCACAATTGTCACCTTGTTTTTCCAATTGCCAGGGAATGGTTCCTGAATTTAAACCGAAAGAACTGCGGATGCTGCAAATCAGAAGTTGCTGGAAAAACTCAGCAGGTCTGGCAGCACCTGTGAGCAGAAATCAGAGTTAACCCGTTTAACTTTTCCAGCAATTTCTCTTTTCGTTAATGGTTCCTAAATTTATCTGTCTTTTACTTTTTAAAAATACAAAAAAAAATGCACAACACCAGGTTATAGTCCAAACGGGTTTATTTGGAAACACTAGCTTTCCGAGCGCTGCTCCTTCACTAGGTACCTGATGAGGATACATTGTTTTTCATGCAGACGGTAGTGGGAGTTTGAAACATTCTGCCTGAAAGTGTGGTAGCTACGTGAGAAAGGAGCAGCGCTCCTGAAGCTAGTAGGTTAGATTCCCTACAGTATGGAAACAGGTCCTTCGGCCCAACAAGTCTACACTGACCCTCCGAAGAGCGACCCACCCAGACCCATTCCCCTTCACCTAACACTATGGGCAATTTAGCACGACCAATTCACCTCACCTGCACATCGTTGGTGCTGTGGGAGGAAACCCACGCAGACACGGGGAGAATGTGCAAACTCCACACAGACAGTTGCCCAAGATGGGAATTGAACCCGGTTCCTTAACGCTGTGAGGCAGCAGTGCTAACTACTGAGCCACCGTGCCTAGTACTTCCAGATAAACCTATTGGAGTATAACCTGTTGAGGTGTGATTTTTAACTTTGTCCACCCCAGTTTAACACCGGCATCTCCACATCACTGATTTTTAAATAGAGTGCTGTGTAATCAGAAGTTCACCACTACTTGACATTTAACATTCTGTCTCTGAGACAGCGTCCTTTGTCAGAACAGGAGCAGGCACATGTACCCTGCCCAGAATCTGAAGGGAAGTATCACATGCTATCATCTATGTTTGTGTAGAAATAGACACCCATATGACTTCAACTCATTCAAAACCCAACCACCCAGTTGAAGAGAAAATATGATCCCTATTTCATCATTGTGTGTGGTCCAGAGCCCAGAGTGCTGAAGTCATAGGCACAATTCTCAACGGATATGTTGCATTGACTTTCACAATAGAAAAGCAGGATACAGGTATAGATAGCAGGGCAGAGGACTGTGAAATATTACATCTCTGTTAGTACAAGGGTCAGTAACCAAGATATGTAGATTTAAGGAGAGCGGTAGAAAGCGAAGAGGATAAACGTGTTTTCATGCAGAGGGTAGTGGGTGTTTGAAACATTCTGCCTGAAAGTGTGATAGATTCAGAAACTCTCATAACGTTTAAGCAGTGTTTAGATATTCACTTGCGCTGGTATAGCCACCAGGGCTATATACCAAATGTTGGAGAAGGAGTGTAGTTAGAGTCTGGAGTCGGTGTAGACACAATGGGGCGAATGGCCCCCTTCTATGCTGTAAATGTCTGAGGCTAAGTTGATTTAATTGGAAAAGGATGTAAAAACTCTCTCCATCATTTGTGTGATTTCCATGTTTCTTTTTTAATCTATTCTGGCACCGACTTGTGCCCCATCTGGACCTGACCTCTGAGTCTCCTTTCTGAGCCATTGCTGCCCATTGGGTGAAGGAACATTCACAAAGCTGATAGGGAGGGAGTTCCTGGATTTTGACCCAGTGCCAGAGAGGGAACAGATATAGTCCCATGTCATGTTGGTGTGTGGCTCAGAAGGGAACATTGCCGGTGATGGTCTTATAAAGATACAGCTGTCTTCTGGATTCCTCGGGTAGATTTGCCACCCCCATTCCTCTTTGCTGGTATTAGTTTAAACTAGTGAGCAGTATTCAAAAACATGGCCACATGACTCATGCAGAAAACTAGTTCAACCTTCGTGAACAGTGGATAAGTTTATTATGTATTACTTAATGAGTAGTTACACTGCATCTGAGATGCGTGATATTCTCTTGTTAGATTAGATTAGATTAGATTACTTACAGTGTGGGAACAGGCTCTTCGACCTAACAAGTCCACACCGACCCGCCGAAACGCAACCCACCCAGACCCATTCCCCTACATTTACCCCTTCACCTAACACTACGGGCAATTTAGCATGGCCAATTCACCTAACCTGCACATTTTTGGATTGTTAGGCTTCAGGCATGCCTTAGGATAAAGTACACATCACCCACTACAGCTAGATACTTCTAACACACTAAGAATAATCACTGAGTCATATATTTGGAGAACTGGTTAGGTCCTCCCAGAAACATTCCTTTATACTCTGATGGACACAACTTACTTGTGATTTCAGTTAATCCTTTGAAGTCCTAGCTGGCTTCCACTACAGTGGTGTGCCAGTGCCTCTGCTGTGCTTGTCCTTCAAGGTTGAGAAGGTGCTTTTGCAATAAACTTGGCAAGTTACTGTAGTACATCTTGTCCATGATATACTCTCTAGCACTGTGCACTGATAGTGGAGAGAGTAAATGGTGGTGGATGGAGTGGCTGTTAAGCAAGTTGATGTCAAACATGAGTGTTGTTGGACCTGTACTCATCCAGTGTGTATTCTATCACACTCCTGTATTGATTATTGGAAATGGACAGGCTTTGCTGGACTAAAGAGTTGAGTTATTAATCTCAGAATTCACAGCCTCTAGCCCACTTTTGTAGTAACGGTATTTATGTGGCTAGTCCAGTTTGGTTTTTGGTCAATGGTAATCCCCAGCACACTGTTAGTTGGGGATTAATGATAATAATAGCACTGAATGTCACAGGGACCTGATTAAAATCTTTCTGTTTGCTAATCATTGCCTGGTGCTAGTGTGGTGTGAATTTAGATCCAATTTTATGAAAAACTATGCTAATAAAATGTTTTTTGAATCTCGCAAAGCATCTCTAAATTTGATGTAAAGTCTTTGCTCTAACATTTTGTGAAAACTAATCTTCCAACATGTGCGGACAGTTTTAATGATGTTCGGAGTTGGTTAATATGTATGTGGACGTGTGCACAGATAACACAGAAGAAGAAAGGTGATGCAGTTTTACACCAAATCAAAAGTAACGGCTCTTTCCAGCTGCAAATTTCACTTTGTCACCCAGTCTCAGAAAGTTATAAAGGGTAACCGCAGCCTACGTTTTGAAACATCTTAGTAATTACAGCCTAGAGTCATAGAGTCCTACAGCACAGAGACAGGCCCTTTGGCTCAAACTGGTCCATGCTGACCAAAATGTCCACCCATGCTAACCTTATTTCCCTGCACTTGGCCCATATCCTTCTAATCCTTTCCTATCCAGGTGTTTGTCCAAATGCCTTTTAAATGTTGTTAATGTACCTGCCTCAGCCACTTCCACTGGCAGCTCATTCCATATGTGTACCACCCTCTGTTTAAAAAGATTGCCCCTCAGATTCCTTTTTATTCTTTCCCCTCTCACCTTAAACTGATGCCCTTTAGTCCTCAATTCCCCAACCCTGGGAAAAAGACTGAGTGCATTCACCCTATCCATGCCTCTCATGATCTTATACACTTCTATAAAGTCCCCCCTCAGTCTCCTATGCTCTAAAAAAAAAGTGCTAGCTTGTCTAACCCCTCCCTATAGCTCAGACTGTTGAGTCCAGGCAACATTCTTGTAAATTTTTTTCTGCACTCTTTCCAGTTACCCCAAGTGTAGCCTCACTAATGTCCTGTACACCTGCAACATAACTTCCCAACTTCTATCCTCAATGCCCTGACTGATGAAGGCCAGTGTGTCAAAAGCCTTCTTCACTGCTCTGTGTACGCGTGACTCCACTTTCAGAGAATCGTGTACCTGAACACCTATGTCTCTTTGTTTCACTACATTCCTTAAGGCCTTACTATTCACCATGAAATTCCTACCTTGATTTGATTTTCCAAAATGCAAGACCTCACATTTAGCTATATTAAACTCCACTTGCCATTTCCTGGCCCACTTCCCCAGCTGATTGAGGTCCTGCTGCAACTTCTGATAACCTCCTTTACTGTCCACGCTACCGCCTATTTTAGTGTCTTCTGCAACTTACTAATCATGCCTTGTACATTCTCATCCAAATCATTGATATGAATAAAAGGTGTTCAGAGCAAATTTCTGCAGGAGTGTATTATTTAATACAGTGCTTCTGATGTAGTGAAGGGCAAAAGTTGACATGCTATAACATTTCAATGTGGATTATCAGTTGATTACATTTGGTTTAATGGGACACTAAGTTGTCAGAACTTTGAGACTGCGTTGCAAGGAATAGAATGAAAGAAATATCTTTGGAATTACCTTGGTTTTGTGGTGTCACATTGGTAATAGAGAACAAGAACCAAGTTAACCCCCAATGTTTCTGAGGCCCAGTTGATGATTCCCCATCCAGCACATTGATTGATTAATGGGACCTAAAGAATTAGATGCTTTACAGAGTTTTGATTTCCTACAAATTTATAATAGGAAGTGTGACCCCAGATGCAAACTGCCTGAAGTTTGTTAGCGCAGCAATGGCTAGTTGAATGCCTGATGATAGTAATTAAACAATAACAGTTTAATTGCATTGCACCACTTGAGTGTAATACAGCTCAAAGCGATATGCTGTTGCTAGTTTTTGTGGGATTCAGTAAGAGGGATTTGTTCCTGTTTGAAGAAAGTGTCAGGAAAATGAAGACTATTTAAGCTCAGCAGCTTGTTGCAAGGGCATTAAGGTTAATGAAAGGCTTCTGTTCATGTTAGCTGACTAACAAAATGCCAAATTACTCCACATGTACATTTAGATATTCTAGAAACAAAGCATTTAAACTTTAGAAGTGCTAACTATAATCATAAAACATGAAACACACCAGTTAGTATAAGACTTCTATTAAATTCATCCAACTTTAGATTGCCCAATAAATACATTTTGTATCTGCATGTCACCAATGAAAGTACTCCAAAGTACTGCTTACAATAACATGAAGCAATATGCAGAATTTACATCATATGCCAAACAACACACTTTTAATATGCCCATATAATCATAAGAAAATAAAGAATATAAGCAGGAGTAGGCCATTCAGCCCTGCAAATCTGTTCCATCATTCAATTAGATAACGCTTGATTTACGTCAACACCATTTTTCTGTACCGTTCCTGTAATCTTCGATCTTTTTAGTACCTAGAAGGCTATCAATCTGTGGGATACTCAACAATAGAGACTCCACAATCCTTTGAGGTAGTTAATTCTGAATACTGTCACCTTCAGAGTGAAGAATTACTAAGAACTACACAGGCTACTGTTCCATATCCATTAGCTGTAATAGTTTACACATTAAATCCATTCATTTGATTCAGTTGTAAATACTAACTGGCTTGCTCTCTTCCAAAACAAGGTGACAGGTTAAAACCCTACTGGAAGACACTCCCCTGAGGGCTTGCTGCACAATTGAAGGGAGTCATTTTCTGATGGAATACTAACCAGATTTGGTCTGCCTATTGAACTAACTGTGAAAAGAAAATGTGATGAAACCATTCGTAGAGAGATATGGATAACCCATGGTATCCTGGTTATCATTCCCCACTTCACAAATACTGACAAAAGTGGTCAAACACCTTTAAGTGACAGGCAAAATATAGTGGCTGTGAGAAATCTGAAACCAAAGCAGCTAATGCTGATACAATTCAGCAGGTCATTTTGAAAGAAACTGAGTAAACGGTTTCAGTTAATAATGTAAGGTATTAAGTGGGAGAGACACTTCTTGCACCTACAAAAGGCAGTTGACTATCCATCAGTAATTTTCAGATATTTTATTCGTAAGCAGAAGTTTAGATATGACACATTAGCAAAGTAGACAGGCAACACATGCAGTGATAGTTGATGGTTGATAGTTCATTGATCCCAGAGTATGAACGGTTGGTGTTAACACAGAATATTAACCAATGATGACAGCATGTTACTCCCCAGCCAATTTGTTTAGGGAACTCTTCCTGTGGCCTTCCTCCATCTTTCTTGGTCCACCTTCCATCTGAAGGAGGAAGGTACCTGACTGGCCCAGCTATCTGATAAAAACTGCTCCCCTGTCTCTAAGCACTCCGTAATATACTTTATATATGGTTCAGTTCACACATGGCAGTGGTGAGATCACATCAATACTATTACTAATACTGGCTCCCATATTCACAGAAGGACATTATTGTGTTGAAAGTGGTTCAGAAAAGGTTACTACAGTTCTATCTGGAATGAGTGGTTTGCCTTAGAATTATAGAATTCCTACAGTGTGGAGGCAGGCCATTCGGCCTATTAGGTCCACACCAACGCTCCGAAGGGCACCCACCCACCCTTACCCTTATCCTATCTATGTAACCCTGCATTTCCCTTGGCTAACGATAAAGCGAATTGGGTCATCTACTGAGCGTTTATGGGCACAAAAGCAATTTAATCTGGCCAGTCCAGTTAACTTCCACATCTTTGGACAGTAGTAGGAAACTGGAGCACCTGAAAGAAGCCCACGCAGACATGGGGACAATGTGTAAACAGTACAAAGTCACCCAAGGGTGGAATCGAACCTGAGCCCCTGGCGCTGTGAAACAGTGGTGCTAGCCACTGAGCTATCATGCTGTCCCAAAAGATTGTAGAAATGAGGAAAGCTCTGTATCCTCTGGAGTTTAAAAGAGTCTGAGGGGATTTCATTGAAATGTCTAAGATCCTGAGGGGGCTTTACCGGGTGGATGTGGAAAAGGTGTTTCTCTTGTGGGAGAATCTAGAACTAGGGGTCACTGTTTAAAAATACAGAGTGGCCATTTAAAGCAGAGATGGGGAAACATTTTCTCTCAGTTGATTGAAAATGTTTAGAATTCACTTCATCAAAATGTAGTGGATGCTCAATCTTTATTTAGCTTTAAGGCAGCAGTAGATAGATTTTTGATTACCGAGAGGATGAAACGTTATCGGGGATATGCAGGAGTGTAGAGTTAAGATTAAAATCAGATCAACCATGATCTTATTAAATGGTAGAGCAAGCTCGAAGGACCAAGTAGCCAACTCTTGTTTCTAGGAGAAAGTGAGGACGGCAGATGCTGGAGAATCAGTCAAGAAAGTGTGGTGCTAGAAAAGCACAGCAGGTCAGGTAGCATCTGAGGAGCAGGGCAGCTGATGTTTTGGGCACAAGCCCTTCATCAGGAATGTTCATTGTTCCTTGTTTGTTTATCTAGGGATAGGTGGTATACCCAATGTCAATCATCATCCTAACCAATGAATACAGGTCAGGAACCCAGAATGGTAAGGTGCTCATCTGCCTATCTGTCCATCTCCGGGCTCAAGGTTGTTTTAAAGGTTGTATCATACTGACCCTTTTTAAACAGTTGCATAGAGAAAGGAGTGCCCAAGATGCTGTGCTACCAACTGAAGAATGTTACGTTGAAAACCTGAATTGAGTGACCCTAACACCCTATGAAACAGCGTAGAATTGTTTATGCCTTTCTGGAGGAAGTAGTTTCACCAGATGTCATCTTGCTCCATCCTTTATGCTTTTCCAAGTGGTTTGCCGAGATTCCTGCTAGACAGTAGTAAGTTGCCAGTGAAGTGGGATCATTACTCGTTAAATGCGCAAAAGATGACTCAGTTCGCCTAATTGATATTCACCTCATTATTTTACCAAAGTTGCCAAACAAGCTCAATATCGAGAATTCTCGACATGGAAGTCAGACCAGGTACCTGGCACGTTCAGCACACCCATCTGCTCCAAAGGACCTCAATGTTAGACAGTGGCACCAACAACTCAGTGCACACCCATGGGAACTGTGCCATATGCACCCCCACATCCATAGATGTTGGCATCTGATATGTACCAGCCTGTAAGGTTTACCATGGCGTATTTCTGATCCACTTATAGGAGGTTTCTGCCCTTCGGTGCTGCACCAGTAGCTCCCGTTGTAATGCTGCAGGAAGGACACTGTCGAAATTATGGGCTGGACCAGGCTGCATCACCTGGCCCAACAACACAAATTGCTGGAAAAATTCAGCAGGTCTGGCAGCATCTGAGAAGAGAAATTAGAGTTAATGTTTCAGGTCGGGTGACCCTTCCTCAGAACTGACCCCAGACCTGAAACATTAACTCTGATTTCTCTCCACAGATGCTGCCAGACCTCTTGAACTTCTCCAGCAATTTCTGTTTTGGCTTCTGATTTACAGCATCCATAGTTCTTTCGGTTTGCATCTCCTGGGCTGTTTGCTTGCTCTGCTAATGCTTCTCACTCTGAAACTACCTGAATGCCCAAGCATCCCTGCCTTGTGTTGCATTTTCATTGCCTTTGCCTTTTGCACTTTGTTCCCTCAGCCAGAGATATCAGACTTGCTTCTATCTTGCCCTGCTGTTCAGTGAGACTCAAATAGGAAGCTGCTCATAGGAAGGATGTTGTGAAACTTGAAAGGGTTCGGAAAAGATTTACAAGGATGTTGCCAGGGTCAAAGGGTTTGAACTACAGGAAGAGGCTGAATAGGCTGGGGCTGTTTTTCCTGGAGTGTCGGAGGCTGAGGGGTAACCTTACAGAGGTTTATAAAATCATGAGGGGCATGGATGAGGTAAATAGACAAGGTCTTTCCCCAAGATTGGGGAGTCCAAAACTAGAGGTCTTAGTGTGAAAGGGGAAATGTTTAAAAGGGACCTAATGGGCAACTTTTTCACACAGAGCGTGGTGCGTGTATGGAATGAGCTGCCAGAGTGGTGAAGGCTGGTACAATTACAATGTTTAAAAGGTCCAAGAACTCAGGTTGTCCAATAATTTGAATTAAACATACAATCAAAGTAGAAATCTTGTGCTTGAAAATAAATCATATAGAGTCATATAGCATGAAAACAGACCCTTCGGTCCGACTCATCCATTTGATTCGATTTAATTTGATTTTAAAAAGGTTAGACTGGTTTAAAAAAAAAACCTCAGTGATGTGATAATGCACATGAGGTATCAAGGCTAAGTATGGTCAATGGAGGTTAAATGCTGATTTAATGGGTTTTGGTATCAGTCCTGTATGGGCCATGCACTCTGTTTATCTTTACACAATTCAATTCTACACGCAATTTATGAATGAAACTATGTATATGTACTTTTCATGCTGCAGTCCCACTATGCTGTCATCTGATATTGAGGCTTTCCTGTTGAAGGTATCCAAACTTTGACTCATCTCCTAAAGTACATTATTTTTGACACTGCAGAAATGTCACCATTCTATGACAGTAAAAGAACAGTAATTATTACAACATTATACATTATACACGAAATGAAGTAATTGTTGACAATTACTTATGTTAATTTTGTGTAGCAGTAGTAATGATGATCATGTCACATGTTCTTTGATCCTGACGAATGTGTACTTTTTAAAAAGGTGGACCTCAGGTCATGTGACGTATATTGTCGGGTAGAGCTTACACAAATCTTTCCAGTATGACTGGCCGCTGTATTTAAAATCCCCTACACTGTCATAAAGTAATCAATTTTAAACTCAAGAGTTTGATTCATCAGTGTAGAGGTGTTTAACCTGACCTTCAATTGGTTTTGTTTGGTGAGAAATCAGTAGCAGGGATTTTTAAAACAAATGTTTTCATCGTGTGTGGGTGTTGTATTTGGTCAGAGTGTATTCCATCCTTGAACCAATGGAATTTTTTAAGGTGGTGGTGTTTGATATATCTGAGTATTCCAGTATAATGAGCTATGAAAATTGTTAACTTGAAGATATTATCCTTGGTGGAGGAGTACCTCTGACCTATAGGCTTACCTAGTGGAGTGTTCATAGGAACATAGGAAATAGGCACAGTTGTAGGCCATTCAGCCCCTCTGGTTCACCATTCAACTGGATCATGGCTGATATTCAACTCAGCAACCTTGGTATCTTTACTATGTAGGAATGTATCGATATCAGTCTTGAATGTAATCAGTGACTGAACCTCCATAGCTCTACAGAGTCAACAATTCCAAAGATTCACCATCTTTTGAGTAAAGAAATTCCTCCTTCTGAGTGTTTCAATTCCAAAGACATGTTCTTTAATCTGAAACTGGTTTTCTTGGTTCCAGACCCCTCCACACTCATCCCAACCAAGGACATCATCCTTTCTGTATCTTGTGATGACGCTGTCACTTTAAAAAGGTCATTTTGTCAGTGTTTTTTTGTCCAAGAGAGGTGGTAAAGGCAGAGGTGCTGAAATGTCTACTTTAACCATGGCAGGAGAGTGGCCAGTTCTCCCGGTTCAGGGTTTTTTCTAGTTTGGCTTGGTTTTAGCAGACGGTCAGAAGCTACTGCAGTGAAGAAAGGTTCCAAGCTTCGGCTTTTTCTCTGAAATTCCTTTGGAAGTTGTTCCCAGTACCTGAGTTTGAATTTACTTTTTGCCAAGGGATGTGATTATGGGCTGTAACGGGAATTGAAACAGCTCCCTCATGGTTAAGCTGCTACATCGAGTCAGTTGGGTTTTCAAATAATTAAGTTATTCTAAATTCTGTTTTATTTTGTTTGCGTTTCAACTGTAGTGTTTAAGTAAATTCTATTTTGCTTAAAGTTGAGTGGTTTGACCAGCTGCATCACATCTGTCTTTAAAATAAGAAATAGTTAGTGTCTGGACTACCTTCTTAAAATAATTTGAGGGGGGTCTGGCCTTGTCCATAACAATCTATGCTGTTGTATAGTGTAAGGATTTCATCTGCACCAATGGGATCACCTCATCTTCTAAACTATAGACAAAATGTCGACTCAGTCTCCTCATTCTCTCAATTTAGGACCATACCACCATTCCAGGGATAGTCTGATGAACCTTCATTGCATTCCCTCTATGGCTAATATGTCCTTCCTTAAATCAGTAAGGATTTTCAAAAAAATCAATAGCATTTTATATTGAGTCTCCACTTCCACGGTTGATCTGTGGTCTTACTGAATGAAGGTATGTCGCTATTTCATTGAAAAGGTTTGGTGAGGGGAGTTCAAACTTGCCTGATATTTTGTACAGGCTGCTGAGCCCTGGGAAAGATCCAATCCAGATGATTGCAGCATGTACTCTACATAGAAACACAGAAAATGACCTTTCGGCCCTTCAAGCCTGCTCCACCATCCATGATGTCCATGGCGGATCATCCAGCTCAATCCCCTCTTCCGGCATTCTTCTGATACTTTCTAATCCCCTTAGCCCTTAGAATTATATCTAACTCCTTCTTCAAAACATTCAATGTTTTGGGCTCAACCACTTTGTGGTAGAGAATGCCACAGGCTCACCACTCTCTGGGTGAAGAAATTGTTCCTCATCTCATCCCATATCCTTAGACTGCGACCCTTGGTCTGGACTTCCCAGTCATCAGAAACATCATTCTTGCATTTACCCTGTTTGGTTGTGTTGGAATTTTATAAGCATCTGTAAGATTCCCCATCATTCTTTGAAATTCCAGTAAATAAGGCCCTAATCGAGCCAGCCTCTCTTTATGGGTCAGTCCTGCCCATCCTAGGAATCAATCTGCTAAATCTTCCTTGTGTGCTCCCCAAAGCCAGATTATCTTTCCTCAGATACAGAGACCAAAACTGCACACACTACCCTGGGTGTGGTCTCACCACACCCCTGGATAATTGCAGCAAGGCCACCTCAGCTCTTGTATGTGAATCCTCTCGCTGTGGAGGACCACATTCCATTTGGCTTTTGCTGCTGCACTTATGTGCCTACTTTCAATGATTATGGAGAGTCAACTTTCCTGGATCACATTAATCCAGGTACCCCACCCTTTACAGAACCTCAGAATTATTATAGCACAGAAGAGGACCATTGCACATTGGCTGTCTAACCTAGTGCCAGTCTCCTCCTATATTTTTTATATCCCTGCATTTCATTTCTATCCAACTTTCAATGGAAATGTCAGGCCCTGAGATGATGACATATAATGGACAGTATTTTGCACTAATTTCCCTCAAGATATTCTTTTTTATGATAAAACAGTAAAGGGTTGCTCTCTCATTAGAAAGAGAGAGACGGCTGGTGGTGCTTTAACCTGAGGCTCCCCAGGCCTCAGGCGAGAGCTGAGATTGAGAAGGAGGGTCGTCATGGTAACCTTGGCAAAAGTGAGGACTGCAGATGCTGGAAACCAGAGTTTAGATCAGAGTGGTGCTGGAAAAGCACAGCAGGTCAGGCAGCATCTGAGGAGCAGGAAAATTGACGTTTCGGGCAAAAGCTCTTCATCAGGAAAGGTTATGGTAACCTTGGCCAGCTCAGTTGGCTAGATTGCCATGAAGTGGATGCCAGATTCGCCAGCTGGATTGAAAATGGATTGAGGTGATAAATTGATAATGAAATGCCCTGGAGCTTGGGTGGTGGAGGGGGTGGTATGTTGAATCTTACAGGAGTTTCACCTGGATCCTTGGTGGTCAGCCTCTTTATAAGAGCGATACCAGAAAGCAAGGGGTTATCCCCATCAGGAGGGGGAGAGAGAGAGAGAGAACTGACTGGGGCTTTCTTCCCCAGAGTAGCCATGCTTTGGAGGAGCCGGTGTTAGACGGGGTGAACTAAGTTAGAAATTGCACTACACCAGGTTATAGTCCAACAGGTTTCGTTGGAAGCACTAGCTTTCGGAGCTTCCCTGATGAAGGATTAGCACTCTGAAAGCTAGTTCTCCTCCAGAGTAGAGAAGGCTGAGCCCTGATCTGATTGCGGTCTTTAAGATTATGAATAGATTTGATGGAGTGGAAGTAGAAAAGTTACTTTCACTAGCTTAGTTTGGGATTATAGAAGGTTGGACCGAAGAGCCTATATGACTCAATGACTCTATTGTGCGAATATCAAGAACTAGAGGTCATCAGATTACGGTAATCACCAATCGGCTCAACAGGGAATTGAAGAGGAGATTCTGTAGCCAGAGAGGAGTTAGATGGTGGAACTTGCCACAAGAAGGAGTTTTTAAAATGAATTGTATAGATCAGGACTTCCCAAACTGTGGCTCGCAGGCCACAATGGGATGGTGAGACTCATTTCTGGGGTCACCAACTCCGAACGGGCACTTTAAATCCTTGCTTTTCTGAATGGTAGGCCTGGTCTACTGAAGAAACTTTGAGGCCCGAGGCCTGAATCCTGCTCCAAAAGGGCCAGAGCGATAGGGGGTTGTTAGAACCCCTGAAAGTTAAAGCCTTTGCCCTCCCCTGACTTTACAGCTAACAATGACACCATGATGGCTAATGGTTTGGGAAGCAATATTAATGCATTTAATGCATTAAGTCTCACCATCCCATTGTGGCCTGCGAGCCACGGTTTGGGAAGTCCAGATCTATACAATTCATTTAAGGGCTATCTGATGAAAAACATGAAGGAAAAGGACGAGAATGTCAAGTTGACAAGATGCAACGAAGAGAGCAAGCAGGAGGCTCATTTGAAATTTAACCAAAATACATACAGATTTCACAGTAAAGACAGTAACTAAGTCACATTTTAGCTGATCATGGGCATTGGGGTGGCACAGTGGCTCAGTGGTTAGCACCGCTGCCTCACAGCGCCAGGGACCTGGGTTTGATTCCACCCTTGTGTGACTGTCTGTGTGGAGTTTGCACGTTCTCCCCGTGTCTGTGTGGGATTCCTCTGAGTGCTCCTCTTTGCTCCCACAATCCAAAGATGCGCAGGTTAGGTGGATTGACCATCTTAAATCACCATAATGTCTAAGGATGTGCAGGCTAGGTGGGTTAGCCATGGGAACTGCAGAGTTTGAGGGTAGGGGGTTCTGGGTGGTATGTTCTTCAGAGGGTCAGTGTGGACTTGATGGGCTGAATAGCCTGCTTCCACACTGGAGCGATTCTAAGATTCTGTGATTCTATCCACAGAAAGTGGAGGTTGAATGGGTAGACGGAAACTGTCTGAAGTCCATTAAAGGATGTAATTGCTCAATAATATCACAGGTTGAAAATGGATTTCACTGCCAATAAGTTGTCATTGGGAATGTTTGTTGATATAAAGTACAAGAGTTCAGGAATTACTGAATGAAACTGTGAACAGAGGATACAAAGCACCATACCTTGGGAAGTTCTCTTTGTATTGAATTTAAAGAGGAAATCACTTAATTCTGTGGTTGTAAGACCTTTTCAATGTCTTGAATAAACAGAGACGGATAGTTTTGAAATAAATTGTTTTCATGCATTAAGGTCCCAATTGATTGGCATCAGCCCCAAGTGTTGGGAAAAAATCTGCAGTTATTTACATACTTTCATAACACAAACACACTGGCGAAACTCTGTAGGTCTGGCCGCATCAATGGAGAGAAAGTGGAGTTGACATTTCAAGCAGTGTTTAATTTGTTTTACCTGTATTACCATTAGGTCAGCTGGGCAAGTATTTAAAATAAATTGGCAAATGACCAGGCAGAACTGAGGCTGAAGGTACGGGATTGGAGGAGACGAAAGCTATGTATTATGTCCTTGGATGTCGTAAAACTTAATCAAACCGGAAATCCTGTGTTTGGATTTACCTACCATTGGTTAGTAGGCCTTATCCAAATGTCAATTCAGTTCTGGCTTCCTTTGAGATTTTTCATGCAATACTGTTCATTAATCTCTGTGTATGAATGTGATATCTCCACATGACAAGCAGTGACTCAGTTGCAGTGATCTCTTCGAGCAAATGCTGCATCTTTTATGTGCCGATGCACTTGATTACAGCTGCAGCTTGTTCATGTATGACCCATGACGTTGGTTCGTCCATCCTGAGCAGGATTGATGTTGCATTTGGTGTTTGTGGTCATATGTCGTGTAAATTGGCAATATTATTCAGAACAAAATACGTGAGAAATGCTTGCGATTAGTCCCTCTCCATGAGCGCAGTTCATTTTCACAGAGTTTCATTGAAGCAGCACAGAGATAAACAGAATCTTCACGTAACAGAAGGATACCTTTCGGCCCATTGTCTCCATGCCAGTTCTTTGAAATGGCTGTCTAATTTAGTCCCTACCTCCAGCTTTTCCCCCTGTTCTCTCCAAATATATATCCAGTTGCCTTTGGAACATTCCAATAGAATCTAATCCCATCACCCTTTCAGCTAATGCTCCCCCAGGATGTCACAACTCATTACTGCCCCTTTTTTGCCAATTATCTTAAATCAAGTACTGACCTACTCACAGGGGGAATATTCTCCCAGAGTCTTCATCAAAAAAACTCTTATAATTCTGAATAACTGTGTTAGGTTTCCCCTTAATATTCTCTGTTTTAAGGGGAATAATCCCAGCTCCTCCAATTTCTCTGTGTAACTAAAATCCTTCTTTTGGTAAAGATGTAAAATGTTAGAGACAGTCATCAGTTTGTGCGGTATTGTCTGATGATAGACCATTAATCTGAAATGTTGGTTATGTTTACTTCTCTTAGAGACCTGCTAAGAAATTCCAGGATTTCCTGTTTTTACATTTCATATTTGCATGTTTTGTGGTATTTCGCTTTTGTAACACCCTGGTAAATATTCTCTGAATCCCTTCCTAGGTCCTGACACCCATCCTGCAGTGCACAAAATTGTGTAGCTGGTCACTTGTAAAAGATTATGAGCGTGCGAGTGCTTTTGTGTCTTGATGCACATCCAAACTGGAGCCAAGTCGCTCTTCCACCCCTTGGTGCATTTGAACAAACAGTGCTGGCCAGTTGCAGGAGCATTGCTAATATTTTAAAACATTGCTTTAAGAATCCCTACTGCATGGAAACAGGTCATTCAGCCCAACAAGTTCACACTGACTCTCTGAAAAGCATCCCACCCACACACAACCCATACCCATATGCAGACACAGGAAGAATGTACAAACCCCACACAGACAGTTACCCAAGGGTGGAATTGAACCCAGGCCCTTAGTGCTGTGAGACAGCAGTACTAATCATATTGTAATTGTTACTGTGCCTCACAAATGAAGATCAGCATAGCAAATCCCTAACATAGCTGACGAGAATGATAGGACAGCGCCAGCAATGATAATGTTGGGCACAATCTTGTGTTGTTTCTGAGAATGAGAAGCAAAATATGTTGGGGTGCTTAACCGTGCAAGATTCCTAATGGCACAACACAAGTTCACAATTTAAGGTCTTGAAAAGAGGGTCATAATTCCCAGTGGCAATCGGGGAGGTGATGGCCTAGTGGACAGTAGACTATATCAGTAGACTATTAATTCACTGAACCAGGTAATTCTCTGAGGCCCTGGGTTTCAATCCCACCATGATGGATTTTGGAATTTGAAGTCTGTAAAAGAAATCCAGAATTAAGAGTCTAATGGTCTCCATGGAAACTGTTGTTGGAAAACCCATCTGGTTCAAAATCCCCTTTAGGGAAGGAAGCTGCCATCCTTATTTGGTTTGGCCTACATGTAGTTAGAGAGGGTAGTTAAGAGCCAATCACATTGCTATGGGTCTGGAGTCACATGTAGGCCAGACCAGGTAAGGATGGTAGTTTTCTTCCCTAAGGGACATTAGTTAACCAGATGGGTTTTTTCAACAATCAACAAAGGATTCCTGGTCATCGGTGGACTCTTTATTACAGATATTTATTTAAAACTTTTTAAAATTGAATTTACAATGGTAGGATTTGAACCCTGAACTCCAGAACATTATGTGGGTCTCAGGATTAGTGATTATACCACTAGGCCATCTTGAGGGTGGCATATAGTAGCAAGGTGACAATACTGTAACTGCATCTGTGCATGTACAGAAAGTGCTCCTCTTTGTGCAGTGTCACACAGGAACACAATCCTCTGGCAAAACCATGCTGTTCTCCATCCAAATCGAATCCAGCCTTCTCAAGGTGAAGTACCTTGAGTTGCTGCCAATACTCCGTGTGGTCTAAGGAGGCCTTTGTACGGATGAATCACTTTAACCAGATATACTTTGTAACAGTGGCAAACTTTCACAGTTAACTCAGGAAAGCAGAACTGCAGTAGTACTGAATGAATTTGTCCGGATTGAAGTACGATGGACTATGCAGCCACCAAAGGGAACAATGCGCAACATTTACTGATATCGCTGGAGTAAATCCTTTCCACAGCCCTGTCCACAGACTTGTGGAGGAAGAGTCAATACAACCGAGTTAAAATATAAGGAACAAATTACTGCAGATGCTGGAATCTGTACTGAAAACAACAAATGCTGGAGATTACAGTGGGTCAGACGGCATCCATAGAGAGAGAGCAAGACTCTTTATCTAGACATCATCTAGACTCGAAACATTAGCTTTCTCTCTCTCCATGGATGCTGTCTGACCCACTCTGATCTCCTGAGTTAAAATATAACCTCTGCTGGATCGGAGGTTCTCTGTTGGTGACATGCCCCTGTCCAGGGGAACATGACAATAGATGTTTGGGTAAAAATTAACCTGTGCAGAGAAATGATGGTTCATCTCTGGAGCAAGTAAGACGCAAACCTGGACCTCCAAGCTCAGAGGTAGACACACTACCGCTGCACCTCAAAAGCCCTAAAAGCAGGATTATCAACAAATATGTCCTAGTTCCTGTTGCCATCTCATGACAAAAGTACATATTGTTGTATAAGATTATGCTCTGAAGCAGTTAATATTCATGTTGGAGTCACATGTAGGCCAGACCATCTTTGGAGGCAGTTGAGTTCCACACTGGCCTTCACATGGATCTCGCAAATTTTGTGCAGCTCCTGAGAGTCATAAATCGTTACATCCAATAATAGGTGTATCTCCAATTTTGAAGCAATAAACCACATGGTTAGCCAAGGCAAATGGTCTTCCCTCTACTGATAATTAACCAAACTCTACACTCAGCAGAATGGACAGAGGACTGGTGGCAATGAACTGCCCAAATCGAAAGCCTACATGCTGGCATCTGAAATTACTAAATATTTCTTGCATAAAGTGTTACATACTCTGCAGTCACTTGCTATGTTTAAAATTTGCAAAAGCCCTTCTCTTGCTAGCTATTGATTTCATTGAGAAAAACATGTTTCAACTTGACTTGATCGACAGCGTTTTGTCTTTAGTTAGTTTCAGTTTTATTTTACCAAGAGGATTTTATATTGTTTATCGTTTTATGTTACATTACATATCCGTATATTTGAAAGTCCATTTGTTCTTTTGCCAAGTGTTAAAGTTAGAGAAGTTCCAGTTCACCAAATTTGCGTTGCTTTGCTCTCAAGTGTTTGGTCTCCATGATGCTAATATTTTGTTCCATCGTCTTCAATTTCTGCCTCCTCTGTTTCTGTTACCAGACATGAGAAGCCAAAGCTGCACCATACAGTTGCCATCACTAAAAGACCACAGCTACTTGGCTCTGCTTCAGGAGGAACATTGTTCAGCACAGATGGCTATGTCAAGCACCTGCGGTCAGAATGGAGAAGTAACTTGTGGAACAGGTCTGGAAATAAAATAGTCTTGTGTATTATCAGTAATATACATCTGCAGGCAGTTTCTTTAAAAGCATTTGTGTATAAGCAGAATCAGACCTATTTTAATTGAGCTGGTTTACCTCTGATCAAAAATGGAAAACAATTTGGACAGGAACAGGAATTCATCTTGCAATTTGGCATTTTTGCATTGAGTTCAGCAATTTCAGGCCATGATGTGCACACCCCGACACCACCACCACAACCACCAACTTGTTTTGATAGTGCACTTTTGCCAAGTGCCAGGTTTAATCTTGCTTTTCATGTTGTGCTTTTGGACAGAGCTGCTTGTTATTCTGCTATTCACAGTCATTCTGTTTTGTTTCTTGAACACATTCATTGCCACTCCCTTTACCTTTTGGTCACTGACACAACACAAGAAAACAAGAGAGCAGGAGACGACCATTCAGCCCCACAAGCCTGCTCTGCTTTCGATAATATATGGCTGAATGATTGTGTTTTCTGTTGCAATTTCCTTTCAGAAATCTGTCTCACTCAGCCTTTAATATACTCAATGATTCTGACTCCCCTACTGTCTGGGGAAGAGAATTCCACAGACCATTGAATCTCTGAGGAAAAGCCCATTTCATTATCTCCATCTTAAAATGGCAGAGCCCTTCTGCCACAAGTGGGAGCCCTCTCTTAGGATCCACTTTGTCAAGTCCTCTCAGAATCTTAAATGTTCTGAATAAGATCACTTCCTATTCTCTGAAATATGGATGTGGAACATTGTGAGAAGTTTTGGGCCTCCTACCTAAGGGAGGATGTGCTGATGTTGGAGGGTGTCCAGAGGAGGTTTACAAAAATGATTGTGGGAATGAAGGGCTCGTCATATGAAGAGCAGTTGAGGGCTCTGGGTCTGTACTCAATGGAGTTTAGAAGTTTAAGAGGGGATATGATAGAAACTTACAGAATACTGAGAGGTCTGGACATGGATGGAGAAGATGTTCCCACCAGTGAGAGAGATTAGGTGCTGAGGGCGCAGCCTCAGAGTGAAGGGATGACCCTTTAGAGTTGAGATGAAGGAGGGATTTCTTCACTGGGGGTGATGAATCTGTAGAACTCAGAAGACTGTGGGGTGCAAGTTATTGAGTGTATTTAAAACAGAGATAGGCATGTTCCTGATTAGTAAGGGGATCAAGGGTTACAGGGAGAGGCAGAAGAATGGGGTTGAGAAACATATCAGCCATGATCTAATAATGGAATAGTCTCGATGAGCCGAATGGCCTTCTGCCACGCCAATAGCTTATGGTCTTATGTAATGGTTGTAGGACACCTTTGTCATTTAATCTTTTCAACCCAGAACTCCTGTTGTTTTTACCCCACATCCACTGACATAAACCCCACCACCCGCTTTCCGTTCTGGCTACCTTACACTTCAGGAAATCTTCCGTTTTGAAGGGGAGTCGCCCTCAACTCAAAATGTTTATTCCAAGAGCTGCTGCCAGTTACTGAGTATTCCCACTGCTTTGTACTTTTAAACATCCAACATCTTTCCAACATCTGCGATACCATGATTTCAGTGTTCTTTTTTGCAATGTGTTGCAGGTCTTGACAGTAATCATTGCGACCTTTACAAAGAGATTTTAGAGGACTTTTGTGAACTGGATAGAACTTATGAACCATGCGACGTTGGCATTGGTAGGTTTTGTTATCTTGACTCAAACTTTCTTGCCTGCAAACGAACCATTAAGCTTAGGAATAGACACACTCTACTGTGTCCAGGCTAACAAAGGTGTGACTTTTGTTTTGCAGAAGGAATTTTGAAGTATTTGCAGGACCCACGGCCACTAAATGCAATAGAACTTGAACAATATTTTGGTGAGCATGCTTGCCTAGCTCTTTGAGTGCCTGGTTTTCTGCAAAATTCAAACTTTAGTCTCTAACAGTTTAGAGACATTGAATATAAAGATCTGTCTGCTGCAGGGTGCTGTACAATTATCCACTGGAAACAACGATAATTAAGAGTTCCTGGTTGTTCTGTATTGCTTACTCGTATCAAAGTACAGAACAGTAATTATATATGGCAGGGGATTGGGAAGAAGCAGAAAGTGCAGAAATGGATTAAACGTTCAAGTAGCAAAAATGGTCTTGATGAAAATACCGTTGTTAAAGTAAAAAGTATCAATTATTTCTGATAGAATCTGACTGATTTTTGTTCCAATTATTTCAATGCATTTTTACCAAATGCGGATATTTAAGAAGAACACTCATTGATTTATTCATCGTTGGTCAGTATTAATTACACATTGGTAAAAACAATGACTGCAGATGCTGGAAACCAGATTCTGGATTAGTGGTGCTGGAAGAGCACAGCAGTTCAGGCAGCATCCAAGGAGCTTCGAAATCGATGTTTCGGGCAAAAGCCCTTCATCAGGAATAAAGGCAGTGAGCCTGGAACATGGACAGATAAGCTAGAGGAGGGTGGGAGTGGGGAGAAAGTAGCATAGAGTACAATGGGTGAGTGGGGGAGGGGATGAAGGTGATAGGTCAGGGAGGAGAGGGTGGAGTGGATAGGTGGAAAAGGAGATAGGCAGGTAGGACAAGTCCGGACAAGTCATGGGGACTTCTTCCTCACCACCTCTTCTGCCTCGGAACACTTCAACCCTAGGGCATCAATGTGGACTTCAACAGTTTCCTCATTTCCCCTTCCCCCACCTCACCCTAGTTTTAAACTTCCAGCTCAGCACTGTCCCCATGATTTGTCCGGACTTGTCCTACCTGCCTATCTCCTTTTCCACCTATCCATGACTAATCCAGAAATTAATTACACATTCCCAATCCCCCAGAGGGCAAGTAAGAGTCAACCACACTGTGTCACACATTTAGGAATGTGGATTTCCCCAAAGGGTGTTACTAAACCACGTGGCTTTTTAAGCAACAACAATAAACAATTGCCATTGATTAGATTCCCTACAGTATGGAAACAGGCCGTTCGGCCCAACAAGTCCACACCAAACTTCTGAAGAATAACTCAGCCAGACCCATTCCCCTAACCTATATTTATGCCTGACTAATGCACCTAACACTTTGGGCAACCTATCATGTTTAATTTACCTGACCTGCACACCTTTGGATTGAAGGAGGAAACCCACACAGACACAGGGAGAATGTGCAAACACAGTTGCCCGAGGCTGGAATCGAACCCAGTCCCTGGTGACGTGAGGCAGCAGTGCTAACCATTGAGCCACCATACTGTCCATTGAGCTAGCCTTTTATTCCAGCTTTTAATCAATTCAGACTTTACCAGCTGCCATGCTGAAGTTTGAACTGATGGACCCAGAACTGATGGACCTGAGACTTGAGATTAATTAGTCCATTGACATTACCATTACACCACTGGTAAGAGTTCCTTCCTGGGCAAAACAGAGTTAAATATTAATGAACTCATAATGCCTTTTATTGTATCTTTTTATAGATGATGAAATATTACTGGAAACACAGGAAGTGACAGTCAAGAGCACTCCACTCAAGGGTACTGCCTGTGAGTTCCATCATTACTATTGAAAATGCAGGGGCAAACATTAGGCAGAGCTTCCAAATTGTCTTTTGTCGTGACTCTTATTTTAAGGCTTCACATATAGTGCGATCCTGAATTGAAATTTTGTTGCAGGGGTATGAAGGATGACTGGTGGGTTGGTAGGTTGGGGGGTAGGGGCGGGGGGTGGTTTGGAATACATTGGGTACGGGTTAAGGAGGCTAGCTGAGAGTAGGGGCCTATAGGGATAGGCATAGAGTATTGGGGGAGATATTGGGGAGGGAGTGCAAGCAATCAATAGACACAGGGTAATCAAAACAACCAAGATATCTATCATTTTGCAGGATATCTTGGTGTCAGTGATCAGGCCTTAGGGATTAGGCCATTCTAACTGGCATAAAATAAACTCGTGTATATCTAAAGGGACCTCGCAGCCAATCCCAAGACTGTCAAGTCCCGGTCTTCACTCCACAGCCACCATTGTGGCATCAGCCCTGTTGCCTGTCCCGTTGATCCACAGTTTGGAAATCCCTGATGTCGAGGCAAAAGAGAGTCTACTCAGTTACAGGACCATCTACTGAGCTTGAGTCATTGAGGTTTTGATGCATGGAAAGAGATCCTTCAGCCCATTGTGTCTGCACCGGCCATCAAACACCAGCCAATTTTCCAGCATTTTACCTATTGTCTTGTATGCTATGGCATTTCAAGCACTCATCTAAGTAGATCTTAAATATCTTAAGGGAGGTTGTTGAAACAAATATGGACATTGAGCCACATTAGCAGGCTTGAGGGAATGAGTGGCCTACTCCTCCTCCTAATTTATATATCCATGTGAAGAGTCATGGCATCACAGAGATGTACAACATGGAAATAGACCCTTTGGTCCAACTCATCAATGCTGACCAGATATCCTAACTTAATCTAGTCTGATTTGCCAGCACATGGCCCATATCTATTCATATACCTGTCCAGATGCCTTTTAAATGTTGCAATTGTACTGGCCAAAAGCTTGCTGAAAGAAATAAGTTTTGAGCAGCATCTTCAAGTGGAAGAGAGGCACAAGAAGGGAATTAACAGCTGAAAGCATGGCTGCCGATGGTGGGGCAGTTAAAATCAGGGATGCTCAGACTCCAGACCGGGTGGAATGGAGAGATGTAAGAGTAGACACAAGTACAGAGGGGAAAAGGCCATGAAAACAAGACTGGAATTTCAACGCCAAGGCTTTGTTTAACAAGAGTTAAATGCCATAACATACAAAGCTATGGGACAACTGCTAAAAACAACATGGGTTTAGAATAAATGCTTGATGACCAGTGTGGACACAATAAGCTGGACAAACTCTATGACTTTAGGGCCAATGTAAATCAGTGACCACAGGGCTGATGGGTGAATAGGACTTGGTGCTTGCTCGGGGATAGACAATAGAGTTTGGATCTTCTCCAGTCAATGGACCAGCCAGACCCATAGACCATTTGGACCAAATGCCTCTTTCTGTGCTGAATATCTCTCTCTAAATTCAGTCTTTTTTCTAGGATTCCATATGCTATCATGCAGACCTGTACAATATTCAGTTTTACTTCATTCATTCGTCTATACAGGGAATTCTCAACCTATCAACATATTCTTCCACGACTTCCTCACTTATGTTTATCTAGATTCCCCTTAAATTCATTAATGTAACTCACTTAGTACTGCAGAAGCAAAATACTTCCACATGTTAATCACTCCCCTGGTGTGGTTCAAATTTCTCTAGAATTCCTTGTTGGTTTTAGTTGTGACTATCTCATTTGTAGTGTTAGAAGTTAGAATCTAATGTGATTTGTGGGGCACCAGGACAGAAATAGATCACTTGTCGTGGTTATTTTTAAACTGTGCTTTTTAACCTTCTAGCATCAGTCTGTGGCATGCATTTTTCAGACACCAAAGCCACCTGCCAGAGTCCCGTTTCTCCATCTGAGGTGAACACATACAGCAGAAAAAGATGTAAGTTCATCATTCAGCACTGTCCAGCTATTAGTTAATGAGACCATCAGATCCCAGAATATTGATTACCGGTGAGAAAAGGTAGATAATACAGTTCCTGGACATAAAATGATCTTTCCCTGAGTTTGCATGTTCTCCCCGTGTCTGCGTGGGTTTCCTCCCCCAGTCCAAAGATGTGCAGGTCAGGTGAATTGGCCATGCTAAATTGCCTATAGTGTTAGGTGCATTAGTCAGAGAGGAATGGTTCTGGGTGGGTTACTCTTCGGAGGGTTGGTGTGGACTTGTTGGGCCGAAGGGCCTTTTTCCACACTGTAGGGAATCTAATCTAATCATGCAATGCAATACTTGGAATAAAGAAGTTGACTGATGGCTTCAAAAGTAAGAGCAGAACTTGTGGTTTGTGTTGTTCCTCTTTTTTATTATTTGTGTTTGAGATATTTCTTTCACTGTGTTTATTTTTGTAGTTTTTACACTCTGTGGGAGTAGCAGTGGAGGATTTCAGGGAACCGTGTCCAGGGACACATTTCTGAACTGTGCCACCAACAGAGTACAGTGAGTGGCTTGGTTTCTCAAACACCCCCATACTCAAACCACCCCCACTCCATGCACACCAGCTCCACTTTGATTGGAGGTCTAGTCCAGAAGAGCAACCAATTTGCTGACAAATTTAAATAAGACTTGAAATACCGATGGGTGGCCTCCTGTGGTGTTATGGCTCTGTGAAAAAGGCTCTGTCCTCACAGGAACAGTTATGTACAAGTCACTCTGCATCTCCTTTTGGTACCACGCATGATTGGAGCACGTCACATCAATCTGCTTCCAGCCCTCTGTATTTAGCCTGAGCCAGGCAGGGCTGAGTTTTCCTCAAACCCTCCTCCTGTCCATTGCCTTAATTTACCACAACTCAAACACTACGACCCAACCTTGTTTGAATATTCCAAAATTCTGAAACTCTCCTCATGAAAGTTGGTCCTCAGGTTCCTTCATAATCTTGACTGAAAGTTGAGTTTTCAAATCTCCAAGGTGCCTTTCCAGCTTCCAACGTACAGTGCCTGCACTCCATTCAACTACGAGAACCATCACATTGATCGCGCCCTCCACCAAAGTTCAGCAAGAATTGTTGGATCTTTGCCAGGAGCAGTCATCTTCCTGATCCAGGACTTTTATGGTCAACTACCACATCCCTAATGTTAGTCAATGAGATTAACAAATTGACCAGGAGCTAGTCTTTGTATCAGATTCTGAACGGAGTTAGATAAAGTGGAAGATTAATTCAAGGGTGGAAGGGTTTGCTGTAGAATGTATATGATTAGACAGGCAGGATGGCCTGTTCCTGTGCAGTACGTTTGATGTGGCCTTCCTCATCTGAAAGTCCCATGACTCATTTTAGCCAACTACAAGGATTTACAAGAATGTTGCCAGGACTCAAGGGACTGAATTATAGGGAGAGGTTGGATAAGCTGTGTAGAGCATAGGAGACTGAGGGGGGACCTTATAGAAGTATATAAGATCATGAGAGGCATGGATAGGGTGAATGCACTCAGTCTTTTTCCCAGGGTTGGGGAATTGAGGACGAGAGGGCATCAGTTTAAGGTTAGAGGGGAACGAATAAAAGGGAACCTGTCGGGCAACTTTTTTACACAGGGTGGTACGCATATGGAATGAGCTGCCAGTGGAAGTAGTTGAGGCAGGTACATTAACAATATTTAAAAGGCATTTGGATAAATACATGGATAGGAAAGTATTAGAAGGATAGGAACCAAGTGCAGGCAAATGGGGTCAGTGTGGATGGACATTTTGGTCAGCATGGACCAGCTCAGGCCCAAGGGCCTGTCTCCTTGCTGTAGGACTCTATGACTCTAGATAAGCTCTTGGAGAAACCTGTAACAACTGGACAGGTGCCATTGCAAGAAGAGATGCAGAATCTCAGCCAGTTGTCACTGGGCCTCCCTGAATTCGAGGCTGAGCTCATATGTTTCTGCCACGGCTGCTCTTATGAATGTAGAGGCCGATTCTGAACCCGCAGGCCAGTGTCCCATGGGACACAACGTTCCGGAGTCAGAGAGACCCTGACGGCCGCAGCTCTGCCTCATCAGTAACTCAGCTGGATGGGCAAGTTGTCTTCATTTTTGATCGATTGTCAGTGAGCTCCTCCCAATCGTTTAACGACCAACAGAGCCACGCCTCATGGAGAGCATGAAAGTATCTGTGCAGCGTTTTTTCTCTCCTCCCCTGGAATGCTGACTGTTTGAGAAACTAGAATCTGGGCAGCAGGACATTTGGACGCAATGTCCAGTCCATCAAAGTTGGCTTTTTGCAGGGGTTTAGCCAGAGTACTTGTAGAGCTGGTTTCTAGAAGGATACTGGCATTTGTCAGACAGTGCTCCCATCGAATCTGGAGAATGCGATGGAGATGTTGCTGGTGGAATTACCCCAGTGCTGCTGATACAGAGCAAGGTGAAGAAACCTGCTCTGTAGTTGGGTGTTTGCTGCCCTGTGGACGGCTGACTTGTTAAACCCTCACTCTGTAGATTGTCGGAGACGGAGCTGGTGTAGCCAATCCATATGGAAAATCACCTACCCAATGGTAACCTTCTGGGCAGATGCGCTTCCTCAACCATTAGAATATTTATTTATGGGGGATCCAAGATGGCGGTGATCTGAGAAGATCGCACTGCAGAGCTTCACATCGCAGCACAAGCAGGACAATCTTTAACCTGCCCAACCCAGGCCATCATGATATCTTGGGAATCTGGAAAGATCGTGGATTCCCAAGAAACTTCTAAAAATTAACTTACCTGTGTTTCCAGCCGTCCAGAGATGCCTAAAAGGGAGGAGGAGCATCCGAGGCCAGGTCTGCAGTTCAGCCTGCAGCAGCCTCGGAGCCGATTACTCTCCAGGACCGGGGGTGAGCCAGCTCTTGAAATCTCGCAAAATGCTGGGGAAACAGATTGAAGAGAAGCTGGCCCCAATCTACTCATGCTGCAGAAGCATGAGCAGCAACTGGGAGACCTGGAGAAGAGGACAGATGAGGTGGAGCACAGGGTCACAGTGGTGGAAGCTGATGCCAGTTCATCCAAGGCTGAGATCCAGGCCCTGAAAATGCAGGTCCGTAATTTGTGTGACCAAGTGGATGATCTTGAGAACAGGGGCAGGAGAAAAAATATTCGGATCATAAGTCTGCCAGAGGGTAAGGAAGGTGAGTGGCCTGCGAAATTTGTTGAGGATTGGCTGCCAAAATTCCTTGACTTGAGAGGCTGGCATGAGAGGATTGAAGATAGACAGGGCTCACTGGGTTGCAGCGCGAAGATCAGGGCTGGGTCAACGTCCTCATCATTACCGGGATAAGGTGAGAGTCATGGAGGCTTTCAGAGTCCAGGGGAAGGATCCAAAGGTCCTAATTTATGAGGGCTCTAAGATCATGTTCTTTCAGGACTTCTCAGTGGCGGTGTATCCAGAAACGAAAATCTTATGACAGTGTCAAGAGAAGACTGAGGGAGCTTGGGATTCAGTACTCCTTGAGGTATCCGGCGGTGCTTCAGATCATATTAGGTGGATCCAGACATCTCTTTGATATGTTGGAGAAGGCAAGAGACTTTGTGGACAAACTAACCTAATTTGAACAATTTCAGTACATCTGAATAGTGTTGTTTGGGTATGTGTTTATCATTGTAAAAGAAACGGAGGAAGTCTGGTTGGAGCTTTTTTTTTCTTTTTTTTTCCTCTATTGATAATAATTTGTTTAAACTATGTCTGGCAGTGGTTGAGATGTACATTTTCAATTTCCAAGTTAGGATATACCAAAAGATGGATGGGGTGTTTATTCCCCTATTTTTAAAGAAACTTTTTAAATTCATATCAATATTCTATGGGGTGTTTATTCTTTTCAGCTTGTGTTTGTGGTGCGCCTCTAGCTGGGAGAACTGAAGGTGGTTGGGATGGTTAGATGCCTTCTTATGGGTAGTTGCCCCCTCCGGGCAGGGAGTGAGTTCCCCTACTCAGCTCTGTTGGCACTTTATATGTTGGTTTATTTTTTGTTATTTTTTTATCCTCAATACTTTTGTAGGTTTGTTAAATGTAGTGGTTTTAGTTTATGTAGTTTTTATATTTGGTGGATCATGTGACACTAAAGCTCAGCAGTTTGTGGTTTGGGTTCCTCCTGTCTGGAATTTAAATATTTTTGCAAAAGATTATGGCTAATGATTTGATTAAATGGTATACCTGGAATATCAAGGGAAGTCACTCACCAGTTAAGAGGAAGAAGGTACTCTTGAGTCTTAGAAAGGAGAAGGTGGATATTGCTTTGTTACAGGAGACACATTTGGATGACAAGGAGCATCTGAGATTACAGCAGAATGGCTGTGACTGAGTCTATTTTTCATCATATAATACCAGAAGTAGGGGAACAGCTATATTGGTTAGGAAAAATCTCCCATTTAAATTGTTGGAGTGTGTTAAAGACACACACAGGATGTTTGTAGTTCTTAAAGCCTTGATAAATGGGGAAGAATACGGTGTTTTAAATGTTTATTGCCCTCCAGCTCATCCCCTTAAAGTTTTGGTAGATGTTTTTTCTAAACTGATAAGTCTCAAGTCCCGGCACATCATTATAGAGAGAGATTTTAATTTTCTCATGGATCTCACAGTAGACAGGTTGCCCAATGGTCCCTCGATACCCTCTGTACAAACTAAACAGTTAGTGGGTCTGTGTGTGGAGTTAGGGTTGGTGGACGTCTGGAGGTGTCTCCACCCTACAGGCAGGGATTTTACATTTTTCTCCAATTCGCACAGATGTCACATGAGGATTGATTTTTTTTCTGACCCCTGCAGTAGGTTTGAGATACTGGCAAATGGATCCCTTTATCCTCAAGGATAATAAGTTTGTGGAGTATTTCTCTTGGGAATTTTGGGTGTTCCTAGATATCAACATAGGCTCCGTTGATAGCTCATCCATTTTCTGGGAAACTGCGAAAGCTTATGCGAGGGGGTTAGTTATTTCATATTCCACCAACAGGAAGCGGCAGACCTTTCTCAATGCCCCTTTATCAGAGCAAGAAGTGCAGGAAGCTGTGAGGCAGCTTCAGAGTGGAAAGATGCCTGGTCCTGACGGACTTCCCAGTGAATTCTGTCAAGAATTTATAAGTATACTGTCTGGCCCGATGCTCAATATGTTTAATGATTCATACTGTCATGATTGTCTCCCACCATCTCTGAGAGAAGCCAATATTTCACTTATCCTTAAAAAAAGAGAAGGACCTGGAAGACTGTGCTTCATACAGGCCCATCTCGCTCTTAAATGTTGACTTTAAAATCCTCTCTAAGACTCTCGCATTAAGGCTGGAGACTGCGTTACCTTCTATTATTAAAGAGGATCAGATGGGCTTTATAAAGGGTTGCAAATCCTCCAATAATGTTAGGAGGCAGCTTAATGTAATTCAAGCCTGCCAACAGCAGTCAGTACAGGGATTGGTGATTTCTTTAGATGCAGAGAAGGTATTTGACTGAGTTGAGTGTCCATACCTTTTCTATATTCTAGAGCGGTTTGGTTTGGGCAAAGTCTTCATAAGATGGGTAAAGGTTCTCTACGTTGTACCTCTCACAGCGGTCATCACCAACGGGGTATGATCAAGCAATTTTAATATTTTTAGGGACAGGGGGCAGGGCTGCCCCCTTTCGCCATTGCTTTTTACGTTGGTGATTGAACCATTGGCGGTGGCCATTCATGGGGATCTCAATACATCAACTCCAGAAGTGGGGTCAAAATTCCATAAGATTTTGTTGTATGCAGACAATGTCCTAATTTTTTTGACAAATCCAGCAGTTTCAGTGCCTCGCCTGATACAATGTATTCACGCGTTTGGTGCTTTTTCAGGGTATAAGATTAACTTTGCTAAATCAGAGGCTATGCCTACAGGTGGTCTTACGAGGGAGCTAGCTGTTGAGGGCTACTATAGATTCCCATTTAGGTGGTCATAGAGGGGTTTTGTGTATTTGGGCATATTCATTACTCCAGTTCTGAGTTGGCTACTCAAAGACAATTTTATTCAATGATTTGGAAAAATTAAACAAGATCTTCAAAGATGGGAGGCACTTCTAATCTCGTGGTTGGGTTGGATAGCGCTTAATAAGATAATTGTCTCCCACCATCTCTTTTGCTATACCCTATACGGATGCTCCCCCGATTTTCAGTAAGGAAAAACTCAGGAGGCTGAACGGCTGGTTTGGCTCCTTTTTTGGCATCGTAAGCGACCCCTCATTAAATTAGCCAAACTGTAGTTGCCTCATAGATTGGGGGAGTGGACCTCCAGACATTAAATATTACCAATTAAGCTTGCTTTTGTCCTACGTGAGAAATTGGATTTGTGGAGATCCTCTTTCAATATGGCTAGATATCGAAGCCTCCCAGGCATGGTGCCCCCTTACCAGTTTGCTGTTTTTGGACAAGATGAGGACAGTTAGGGGATATTGCCATAACCCAATAATCATCAATACTGTTAAAGCATGGAGGACAATTCAGCAGAGGGAAGGCAATATTGGCAAAACATCTTTGTTTACACCTTTAGTGGGTATGCCAAGTTTTCAACCAGGTATGATAGATTCAGGAGTTAAACGTTGGGCATCTAGGGGTGTGTCATGCATGGGCGATTTATTTGAGGGAGATGTAATGATGTCCTTCGATCAGTTAGTACGGAAGTACGAGTTATCTAATGGAGACCTCTTTAGTTTTTTTTTCAAGTTAGGGATTTTATTCAAAAACAGACCACACTTTTGACTGATCCCTGCAAATCTGACATGGACGGGGGAGGTGCTAAGGACTAAGAATACACTCTCTGTCAGTACTTTATATCATCAATTGAGGGGTGCCACCCCAGATAAGTCTGATCGACTCTGCAAGATGTGGGAAAGAGAGGTCGGTGTTGAAATCTCCTCAGAGGCATGAGAGAATATTTGGGAGAATGCAAGGAAGGTATCAATTTGCAATAGGACCCATGCTTTACAGTTGAAGATTCTCCACAGGGTCCACCTAGCCCCAGACCGTTTGTCAAAATTTAAACCAGGGGTATCTTCAGCTTGTCCCAAGTGCAAGGTCTGCACAGGCACTCTTACCCATTGTCTTTGGTCTTGTGATAGGCTTCAAACATATTGGAGTGCTGTAGCAGGCACAATGGAGAGGATTTTGGGTGTAAGGGTGGAGAAGGACCCTATCTCTCTCCTTTTGGGCCTGCCCACTGTATTTCCTGCAGATGTGCATAAGAAAAAACTTTTCAATATTCTCAAGTTCTGTGCAAGAAAGAATATCTTGCTAGGTTGGATATCTGAAAACCCCCCCGGGTCTGTCGGGTTGGCGGAAGATTGTTATAGAGCATATTGCCTTGGATTTTCTCATAAATATGGTCCACCACAAAACTGAGAATTTTTACAAGACATGGCAGCCCTTTTTCGAATACCTTGACACAGATTTATCTGCCACACTAACAAGGGCTTTTATATAGCCGTAAGGATTGTATTTTACAAGTCCGATATCCAGGGAGGAGGAACTGTGAACGCATGAGCTGTTTGGCTGGGCTGAGTTATTACTATTTATTAGTTTGTTGTTGATTATTTATTTATTTATTTATTTTAGTGAAATAGCCAGCCTAGGTTTTTTTTTAATTCTATATTTTTCTATATATGTTTATACATTTGTACATGAAGGTGGGTTGGGGATTTTTTTTATTATTTGGGTTTTTTGTACTGTTTTGAATTGTATTGTTTTGTACTTGTAATATTAAAAAATCAATTTTTACAATAAAAATATGCCCTTAAAAAAAGAATATTTATTTATGTCTAATTGATCTTGGATGTTGCTTAAGTAAGCTGCAGTTTGACAATTTTTTTTTCAATTTGTTTGAAGCCATATTGTGTTTCCTCTCCTTTATTTCAGCGGCCAATGGAGATTGTCCAAGTGCTTCGGGAATTCCATCTCAAGATTCCACTAGTTTCTCAGATGCTCCGAGAGCCAAGTGTTTAAGAGGAGGTGAGGAACCCACAATTATGTGTCTTTAAAATCTAAACCTTAAACTGGCTCAGTTTCTAATTTGGTCTCTATCAAGCCCATCTTTTCTAAACACCAGAGCTACAATATTTTAAGCAGCCTGCTCAGATGTGTTATAGCACAGGTGGGACTTGGATCCAGGCCTCCTGACTCAGAGGTAGAGACCTCATTTGTGGGATATGGACACCACTGGCTAGGCCAGCATTTATTGTCTGCACCTAATTGTCCAGAGGGCAGTTAAGAGACAATTACATTGCTGTGGGTCTGGAGTCACTTGTAGGTCAAAGACAGCAGTTTCCTTTCCTAAAGGATATTAGTGAACCAAATGGATTTTTTTTCCCCAACATTGGATTCATGGTCACCATTAGACTCTTAATTCCAGATTTTTAAATTAAATTCAAATTCCACCATCTGTCGTGATAGGATTCGAACCCTGGTCCCCGGAACATTAGCTGGGTCTCGACCATATCACTAAGTCTTCTCCACTCCAGAAGATGTTGAAATGAGTTACTCCTCCAATCAAACGCCTCTTCTCTCCCATATTTGTTTCTAATTGGCCCACTCAGTAGCAGATGCAGGAAAGAAGCAGTCCCTGATTTTTGGAGCAGTGCCAGATGAAGCCGAGGTCTGGAGCTGCTGCGGGGGTAGGTGATTGGGGCACACCAGCTGGGAGAGAAGGAGGAGGGGGAACAACAGGCTGGTTGCCGGAGAGCAGCAGGGAATAGGAGCCGTCATTGTGGTGGCGGTGGTGGTAGGAGACGTAAGAGAACAATGAGGGGCCAGGCAGATGCTCATTGTCTCCGAGACCCCAGCCCTAAAACCCATCCATCAAGCAGGCCAGAACACCTAGACTGAAAGGACGACCCATTTCCAGACATCTCTTCCATGTGGATTCTGCCAAAGCTATTTAGAGTCTGCCCCAGCAGCAATTAACCAGGATCAGCACTTTTTAAAACTGGCTTATTAACTCGGCCCAAGCCCTCAACTCCTCCCCTGGTGATTAGGATGCAAGGCCCAGTTTCTTTCTCTCTCTACCTCTGCTTCTCAACTGAAAAGAAAAACAAAAAGGGTTTTATTAGTTAGCTCTGCTGTTTGACTCTTTTTGATGGTCACGTTTTAATTAATTACTCATTTAAATGGATTCTTCTGAAATTCATCTCCACTGTTATATCAAACTTTTATCTTTGTGAAATTTGTTGATTCGCATCCCCCTTCCCCACCCTCACCCCTACCACATTTAATTGCCACCCCACCCAACCCTACTCCAACTTGAACAACTTGCTGCAGTGGGCTTCATGACAATATAACATAAAACAACTGTTCACAAAATACTTCCAGGGATCAGTGCTTTGCAGAGGACACTTCGCAAAGGAAACCCTTACCTGAGTCATTCAGCTTTGAATGTAGGGGGTGACATTGGAACTGATCCCCATCCTGAACACCTCGACCAGTCACAGGTTCTCAAAGGCACACTGAAGCAAATTTACTGACCTCCCCTTCAAATGCAGCTCACCCAATATCAGAGACATGCTGAAAGCCAATTTTGATTCCGTGGTCCATAGGAATAATGGCCTTTCCCTCTTTTTTTTTTCTCTCTCTCTGTCACTCTCTCCATGTGCATCTCTCTCACTCTTTCTCTCTCTGTGAGTCTCTCTCTTTTTGTGCCTCTCCATCTTTCTGTCCATCTTTCTTTGTCTCTGTGCGTGTCTCCCTCTATTTCTCTCACTGTGATGCTTTATCTTTGCACACTGTCCCTTAATTTTTACCATTAAGGCAATACACCCAGAATTGAAGGCCTGATCATGACTCCCCCAGTTTTCTACCCAGTGCAACCAGTCACGCATAGGTTACAAGAATGAGCGACTTGGAAAGAGCAAATCCAGCTCCTGTTGATATAATAGTTTGGGGGTGGGTACGGAAGTGTTGTGAATACATTCAGTTGGGAAACACCATCTAGCTGGCTTAAGTACAGGACAGTTTCCACTTTTGGATATGACGTCCTTTCAAAAAAATCTTTTAACAGAAGCTAAAACCAAAGATAATGAAACAAGTGCAAAACCAAATCTCCACTCCCCACCAGACATTGTTGAACAGCAAAGATTTATCCGAAGTGAACATTGTAAGAATAATAAAATGAATTTGTTTTTTGAGAATTCTAGACCTTGGATCGAGAATTCTCCTTCCAGTTTCTGAACAAAGCAGGGAGGGGTTTTCCTCTCGGCACTCACTCCTCAGTTCTCTGAAACAGATGTATCCTTTCAGGAGGAGGGGGAGCTGTCGATCAGGGAGTTCACCAATTTTTCCTGTAGGCCCATTGTGGGATGTTGGGCCAAATGGTACTGAGGCCAGAAGACCAGGATTGCGAGGGAATAAACTTTAAGCTGTAAATAAACTGTAAATAAAAGTGACAAAAAGAATGAGGGTAGAGTTATCTGGAGTGGACTGACAAAAGGGTTCAGCAGCAAAGACATTGGATGCAAAAATAGCAGGCGTTTAAGAAAGTAGTTCATGATTCACAGCAAAGATATATCCTGATGAGAAAGAAAGATTGTAAGAAGGGGAAAGCTAACCGTAGTTTATTAAGGCATGTAACAGTAGCATAAAATTTAAAGAAAAAAAATCATCCAATGTGGCAGAGATTAGTGCTAAAGTCCAAGAATTGGAAAGCTTTCTAAACCAACAAAAACAGACCTAAAAAAAGGAGAAAATAAACTTTGGGGATAAAAAAGCAAATAATAACAAGTCAGACAGCAAAAGCTTCTTTAATGGATAAGAAAGAAGATAAAAGCCCAAAGTGAACATGGGTATCAGTAATCTTTTGGCCGGTCACAAAACTTCCTCTGTTTGGTTGCCTGAGAGGCACTTTCGGAAAAGTGAGATGCTCTTTCCCATTGTCTCATCACTATCTCACCCTATTCCTGTGTTGTCCCAGTTATGTCCATGAGCAGAAGCACTGGAAATCTTGGGGCAACATTGTGATGATGGAGCCCTGACATAATGGATCCAGATTCCCATTTCTTTGCTGATTGGCTTAAAAAAACTGAATATTCCTGAGATGCTACCATGAGGAAAATATTTCACTTCTAGTAAATTATCATTGAAATTGAATTTTAAAACTTTCCCCTCACTTCTTGGATCCTTGTTTGTTTAATCCTACAGCAGGGACCTCTCACCACTAAGTGTAGGTGTGAAGTGTACTGAACTCTTTGGCTTGTCTTCCCATAAACACTGCCCTTGCCCAGGCTTGATGGTCTGAATGGCCTACTTCTACTGCTATGCCTTATAATCCTATAAGGTAATGATGTTCGTTTCATGAGGCAATAGGTCAGTGTACCTCCATCTGCATCATAACGCTTCTGCCATTCTGATTCAGCAGTTTTCAAATTCTGTACTGCCCCAGAACTAGAAATACGTACCAATGCATTTGATTATAATTTTAGATGAAGAGAATCTACCTCCTTCTCCAGAACATTCCAACAATTCAGCGGACATCTTGTCTCCAACCATCTACCTTTCGGACATCAACCATCTGAAGGAACTGAAAAACCATGTTGCCCAGATTGGATCAGACGCTTCCTTAAACTCAGGTCTGGAGAGCTGCAAACTCTTTTTGCAATATGATTGGTCAGATTAAATTTGTGTCTTCCCTTGGTCTAACCAAATTATATCCAACCAGATGGTCTTGTTCTTTGCTTGATGAGGATATTATATGGATTTGAATATTCACCTTGAATGCAGCCATTCCACTTTAAACCTAAACTGTTGTAATTTTAATTTTTAACTCATTGTCCAAAGTCTTTGGCTAATCTGTCCAATACCATCTTGTGGAGCTTATTTAGAAACATCCCTCTGAAGCTCTTTGGGATGAATCATAACACAAAAGTTCCTTTGTGATGACAAATTGTTATTGTTGATTGCACAGGAAGGCTGTTATAGCAACAAATAAACGTACCTTGGAATGTTGAAATGCGTGTTCATGCTTGTAATTGCTATAAAGTGAACTGATTGGAACTGAATCAAATATTGGCACTTGCCCTGAGATATGGAAGAAATGAGTTTTGCTCATGTCTGCCATCCAGTGTCCTATCTCAGAATGGCAATAACTAAGACAAATTTCCTCTGCCAGAGTTACAAATCAAACAACACCAGGTTATAGTCCAACAGGTTTAATTGGAAGCACTAGCTTTCGGAGCACCACTCCTTCATCAGGTGGTTGTGGAGTGCACATTTGTAAGACACAGGATTTATAGCAAAGTTTACAGTGTGATGTAACTGAAATTATACATTGAAAAATACCTTGATTATTTGTTAAGTCTCTCATCTGTTAGAATGACCATGATAGTTTCACTTCTTTCACATGTAAACCACAAAACCTTTTTTTTAAAAGTTACATTCTCAGGTTAACTGTAACAATTGGTGTCAGCGCAGATAAGATGTTGAAGGTGTTAGCCCCCGGTGTTCCCTGTAATCCATGAATCCCTGAGTTCATGTTCCCTGAATCCATGTAAGACTCTGTTAAATCACTTTTTAGATTAGAATCAGTCTAAACATTATGGCACAGACAGGGATTTGTAACTTTGTACACACCAGTCCAAAACTGGCATCTCCAAATCATTCCTCTGCCAGGGAATTAAACTGGGGTTTGGATCATCAAGCAGAAGGGAGATATAAGAAAAGTAAGTTGAAATGTGAAAAGAAAATTAACCATTAGGAATGAGGTTTGTAGTCTCTGCATTTCGTATTTGCTTTGTTTCAGTCAAAGGTGATGAATCGATCATGAACAGTCCAGCTGTCAGTTCTGCTGGTTTCCAGTTTTTCCCATCATATGCAGTACCACAGCAAGTCGTCAAGGTGCCTGTCAATGGAGCTGTACATTCAAGAGCCTCCACCTGCTTTTTAGGTCAGTCTCCAAAACTGTGCTTTTGCTGCCACTTCTATTGTTGCTGAACAAAAAGACCTTAGAGTCCAGGTTCATAGTTTCTTGAAAGTAGGAGTTGCAGGTAGACAGGGTAGTGAAGAAGGCATTTGGTACTGAATCAAAAGGATCCCTACAGGGTGGAAACAGGCTACTCAGTCCAACAAGTCCACAAAGACCCCCCCAAACAGCATTGCACTCAGACCCGTTCACCTACCCCATCCCTATAACTCTGCATTTCCCACACAGGCATGGGGAGAATGTGCAAACTCCACACAGGCAGTCACCTGAGGGTGGAATTGAATCCGGGTCCCTGGTGCTGTGAGGCAGCAGTGCTAACCACTGAGCCATCATGCCCCCTTTATTAGTCAGTGCATTGAATATAGGAGTTGAGATGTCATACCACAGCTGTACAGGATTTTGGTTAGGCCACTTTGGAATAATGTGTTCAATTCTGGTCTCCCTGCTATAGGAAAGATGTTGTGAAATTTGAAAGGGTTCAGAAAAGATTTACAATGATGTTGCCAGGGTTGGAGTGTTTGAGCTATAGGGAGAGGCTAAATAGGCTGGAGCTATTTCTCCTGGAGCATCCGAGGCTGAGGGATGACCTTATAGAGATTTTTAAAATCATGAGAGACATAGGGTGAATATTCAAGGTCTTTTCCCCAGGAAGGAGAGTTTATATGGAAGCACTAGCTTTCGAACTGCTGCTTCTTCATCAGGTGGTTGTGAAGCAGGACCATAAGACACAGAATTTATAGCAAAAGATTACAGTCTCATACAGCTGAAATGATATAATGAACAAACCTAGACTGTTAAGTCTTTCGTCTTTTGGAATGGGTTTGCTGGTTTCGGTTTTTTAATATGTAAATCCCAGAACTTCTTTTAAGTCACATTCTCAAGATAACTTAAGGTTTTATAAAAAAAGATGACATCTCAACTCAGACAATGTCTTAAAGGAGTGAGGTTAGAGTCTGTCTGTATCCCAATCTTGAGTCCGACTGTTTCTATTTCCAAAGTAGGAATTTACAAAATATTACATCGATTCTGCATTTTTTGAGCAAAATAGAATGTATCTGCAAAAATAATTCTGAAAATACAAATTTACCCCATAAACTTATGTGTATGTGCGTATGCAGGAGGAACAGAGTGAGTGTATGCATGTGACTGTGTGAGTGGAAGTGCCAATAAGAGAGTATGCACGTGTGTGCAAGCTTGGTAAACTGTGTGTGTGATTGTGATGGGGTATGTGTACGTGATTGAGAGAGTGTATAATGCAGTGGGGTCACCTGTAGTGTGGCATGAACCCAAGATCCTGGTTGAGACCCATGAGGTTCTGCCTCTCCATGCTGGATCTTTTCCAAGGATGTACATGTATTTGGAAAAGCAAGGACTGATTCGGGATAGTCAACATAGCTTTGTGCGTGGGAAATCATATCTCAAAAACTTGATTGAGTTTGTTGAAGAAGTATCAAAGAGGATCGATGAGGGCAGAGCAGTAGATGTGATTTATATGAACGTTCAACAAGGCGTTCAACAAGGTTCCCCATGGGAGACTGATTAGCAAGTTTAGATCTCATGGAGTACAGGGAGAACTAGCCATTTGAATACAGAACTGGCTCAAAGGTAGAAAACAGAGGGTGGTGGTGAAGGGTTGTTTTTCAGACTGGAGCCCTGTGACCAGTGGAGTGCCACAAGGATAGGTACTGGGTCCACTACTTTTTGTCATTTATATAAGTGATTTGGACGTGAGCATAAGAGGTATAGTTAGTAAGTTTGCAGATGACACCAAAATTGGAGGTGTAGTGGACAGCGAAGAAGGTTACCTCAGATTACCTCAATTTTGACAGCGTGGTGAGGAGAGAAGGAGGAGTGAAGCGAGGGCTGCTGGGAAGGGTAACTTTTCCCACTTAAAAAGGCACTTACCTCGGGAGTCGGGTCTCCATTTTGATAGCGCAGTTAGAAGAGAAGGTGGAGTGAAGCAAGGGCTGCCGGGAGGGTAAGGGCTTAATTTATATTTGGGCAGTGGCTAAACCCGAGATACAATATGTGTAGTATCTTCCACCTGCCCCTCTCCCCTAACTGGAAGAAAAAGACTCAGTAAGGTAAGGCTTTTATTTTTTCTTTATCTTTCTTTTTCATATATTTAAGTGCATTGTTTGGTTTTAGTTAGTTCATATAAAGCTAAGCTTACAATGGCAGGGGACCTCAAACTCATGGCATGTGCCTCTTGCTTGATGTAGGAACTTAGGAACGTGTCTGACACTCCTGACTCTTACACTTGCAAGAAGTGTGTCCAGCTGCAGCTCTTGTTTGACCGCATGATGGCTTTGGAGCTGGGGATGGACTCACTGTGGAGCATTCGCGATGCTGAGGAGGTCGTGGAAAGCACGTTTAGTGAACTGGTCACACCGCAGGTTAGAATTGCTGAGGGAGACAGTGAATGGGTGACCAAAAGACAGAAAAAGAGTAGGAAGGCAGTGCAGGTGTCCCCTGTGGCCATCTCCCTCCAAAATAGGTATACCGTTTTGGATACTGTTGGGGGAGATGGCTCACCTGGGGAGGGAAGCAGTTGCCAAGATCGTGGCACTGTGGTGGGCACTGCTGTTTAGAAGGGCAGGAAAAAGATTCGGAGGGCCATAGTCATAGGGGATTCTATTCTGAGGGGAGTAGATAGGTAGTTCTGTGGCCAAATTTCAGGGTACATGTTGCAGCTGTACAGGACATTGGTTAGACCACTGTTGGAATATTGCATGAACTCTGGTCTCCTTCCTATCGGAAAGACATTGTGAAACTTGAAAGGGTTCAGAAAAGATTTACAAGGATGTTGCCAGGGTTGGAGGATTTGAGCTCTCGGGAGAGGCTGAACAGGCTGGGGCTGTTTTCCATGGAGCATCGGAGGCTGAGGGGTGACCTTATAGAGGTTTACAAAATTATGAGGGGCATAGATAGGATAAATAGACAAAGTCTTTTCCCTGGGGTGGGGGAGTCCAGAACTGGAGGGCATAGGTTTAGGATGAGAGGGGAAAGATATAAAAGAGACCTAAGGTGCAACCTTTTCACATAGAGGGTGGTACATGTATGGAATGTGCTGCCAGAGGAAATGGTGGAGGCTGGTACAATTGCAGCATTTGAATGGGTATATGAATAGGAAGGGTTTGGAGGGATATGGGCCGGGTACTAGCTGGGTTGGGATATCTGGTTGGCATGGACGGGTTGGACCGAAGGATCTGTTTCCATGCTGTATATCTCTGACTCTATGACTCTTTGTCCTGAAGCCAATTCCCCATTGATGAATAGCCCCGCTCTTGCCCACTTTTGTTTTTAATCAACCTGTTCAGAAGTGCCATGATACATATTAAAAATCCACCACAGGGCTGTGGGTTTGGAGTCACAGATGATGTTGCAGTATTTCCCTTGTTGGAGGGTTTGAGCTATAGCGAAGGCGGAATACGCTGGGACTGTTTTCCCTGGAACGTCGGAGGCTGAGGATATTTATAAAATCATGAGGTACATGGATGGGGTAAATAGACAAGATCGTTTCCCTGGGGTGGGGGAGTCCAGAACTAGAGGGCATAGGTTTAGGGTGAGAAGGGAAAGATTTAAAAGGGACCTGAGGTGCAACGTTTTCACGCAGAGGGTGGTGCATGTATGGAATAAACTACCAGAGGAAGTGGTGGATGCTGGTACAATTACAGCATTTAAAAGGCATCTGGATGGGTATACGAATAGGAAGTGTTTAGAGAGATATGGGCCAAATGCTGGGAAATGTGATTAAATTAATTTAGGATATCAGGTCAGTATAGATGAGTTGGACCAAAGGGTCTGTTTCCGTGCTGTACATCTCTATGACTTGTGAAAATCAATGATAATTTCATGTTGCCTGACTAGCTTTCAATTCCAGATTTTTGTAAGGTAATCAAATATGTTAATTGAATCTAAATGCCATCATCTACAGTTGGATTTGAACTCAAGACTGCAGGACATTACTCCAGGCCTCTCATCTGGTGGTATATGGTAATGTTACTGCATTAGTCATCTAAAGGGAATGGCACAGGATAAGGGAGTGGGGCCAAATAAATCAAGACATCTGATTCTAGGGCAGAAAGAAAAGAACTAAGATTACGAGTGATGTTCCCAAGGAGCTTGCGTTGGAGGTTCTCTCAGAAACTGTACATGTGAGTTATCTGGAATATGAAATCTCAAGTGTTATTAAACTGCTGAAACATATATAGACCCTGTTCATTGCTATCTCTGTGTATCTAATTTTGTTATTACCCAATGTTGATGTGTTATCACTTATACAAGAGCAATTCTTGAAAGAAAAGGGAAGTTTTGTTATCACCTGTGGAGTGATACCCCTTTAACTGCACAACATACAGATGAATCATGTACCTGGATATTATCACATGACCACAGTATTAGGTTCTCTGTACTGTAGCACTCTAGGCAAAAGCTGTGTCTAGAAATTATTCTGTACAATAGACATTAGTTTAATTGTAAATAAACCCATCAGAGATCTTCAAGTAAATAGAATCAGGATAGCACATTTGTGTTAAGTTTAGATAACTCAAGAATATCATTCCATGGTTTACTGCTGAGATTTGCTGATGGGTGAGAGGTGGGATGGGGTACAAAGATGAAAGAAAATATAAGTAAAATAAATTTACTTTGTTAAATTTGAGTTTCAAGTGGAGCCAAAGAAGCTGTTGGCATGTAGATAGGCAAGTTGATAAAGGTGACTGTTGTATGCCCTGTGATGCCAACCATTACCAACTTGTGTTTGAGGTACGTTACTGCCATCAACCTCTTTACTTGACTGGATTGATGGGCCTCATTGGTTTACAGTGGTAGAAGAAAGCTACTAGTGAGTTGCAATGTGAATAGGCTGTTATTGTAAACAGGGTGTAACTTTTTGCACGATAGCATCAGGTACAAGTTACACTAGTGAAATAGATGTTGCTACAAAGACTGTGGGGAGACCTAGGATATCAGATCTGATCTCTTCGAGATGCCAAAGTGTTCTGCCTTTCCCTGCACAAGTCCTTAGACATCATCAGATTCAATGGAGCTTAATGCAGTCCCCAACGTTAACCTCCCAGAACCATTTACATTTACAACAACAATCATATATGTAGCTAAGATTCTGGAGATCAGAATCCAGGCTCCATATTTGAGGTATAAAAGGTGAACTTGGATAGATGTAGAAAGCAGAGTCTGTTTTGAGTATTACATTATTTCCTTTTCAACTCCTTCCTTGTCTGAGGGATGGTAAGCAATGAACAAAAATTTAGGATAATCACAAAGAGTTACAGGTAAGACTTACAAAAATTCTTATAGACAAGGTGATTATATGTTGAACTCTCTGGGACCATTATTGAAACAGAATCAAGAAATACTTTTAAAAGTAATTCATGCAGTTCATTAAGAAGGGGAATATGAAAAGTTAATGGGAGACTTCTGGAAATTGGGATGAGAGCAGATGGTCTGCTTTGTTATTGCAATATTCTAACATTCTCCAAATTACTGACTGTGTCCAGTATCATGTGCTGTTTTGTTTCCTTCAGTTCAAACTAGTGGTAGGTGCATGCTCATTAGATGTTATCAGGCTTGTATTATATCATCACTTTGTGTTGGTAATCTATTTGATCATCTAATTCAACTGGTTTGCAATGTGGAGTGATACCAACAGTGTGGGTTCAATTCCTGTAGTATCTGAGGTTACCACGAAAGAGTCCCTTCACATCCTCTCCTATTACTGAGGTGTGATAACCCCCAGGTTAAACCACTGCTTACTGAGAGAATGGGACTGTGGTGACTTTACTTTTACTCATCTAATGGAATGACTTATTGGTCTGGATAGCTTTTTGTGTTACTGACATTTACACGTTGCTGAGCCATCTTAGCACTTCCTACACTTACCACATCTTTGGCACATTGTGGCTCAGTGGAGATTTGCAATGATTTAATCTCACTTGGACATCAGACTGCTACATTGCTGCTAACGCCCTTGCACATCCTGGTGAGTGAGCGCTGTCTTCTGTAAGGTGTTTCTTTACTAAGGAAATATGTAGGCTGTTCACATTATACAAGATGACTGTTTATACAATGGAACACATACTTGAAAATTAACTTGTAAAATATTTTTGATTTCCAGTTCTAAATGAGAGCTTGGCAACTCTTGAGATTACAACACCACTATCGACATCGCCTCTGCATTCACCACGTGAGTAGTTTTCAGTTCTTATTGAAGAGGAGTCCAAAAGGCTAGTGGGGATCAGATAGGATGGTGGTGTTGAGGTTATCATCAAGTTAACCATGATGTTATTAAATGGCAGAACAAGCCATTTTTACAGTAATTTTTACAAGCTGAGTTATGTATTCCTGCTCATAATTAGTATGCTCATCTTTAACAACAGGAGAAAGCAGAAAACTTAGTGTGAACTAGCCTGAGTCCCACCATTTCAGCGCGCCTGTTTGTAGCTCATCTGGTGCAAGTTGTAGCTGTATTAAGTTTTTTGAGGCTTTAACTCGAACAGCCTTTGTATCCTTTTGTAAAAAGCAAGGAAAATGATAAATTTGACCTAGATGTTTGGCTGGTTGTGCCACAGACGAAATAGTGGGATTTGATCAATCAAAATATGACCATGTCTGAGAAAATTTAAAACCACAGAACAATGTGCAATTAAATTGGCCCTTAAACTACAGATATCCCAAAGCACTTTGCAGTCAATAATTTTCGATGTGTAGCCAATGTTATAATTTGGGCATATCTGCAAGTCACACGACACACTCAACAATGAGATAAATACCTAAACAATGCCTCAAGCCTCATTCTGGGGATATTTCAATTTCTACTGAAACATTTTATTATTAGGGCTACCAGCTCAGTTTATCTAATGCTCCCCGCGTAAATGCTGGTAGACGGTTGGAATTGACTTTGTAATGCAGCCACAAATAAAGCAGTAGGTTGGTGGGGGATGGCCTTGGACATCAGGAAATCCCAACCAGTTTCTTTGTTGAATAGTGGGTGGGATTTATTTTGAAATATATTTCAATTTGAGTTGGCAGAGAAGCTCCCAGGCTAATGTTTCATGCCAATGTTGGCACTTGTGACAATGCAGCTTACCAGCATTACTACACTGAAGCATCAGCTGAGCGAAGTCACTGGAGAGGTGTTAGATCATTCTGCACAAAACAAGTCCTATGGGTATAGCAGTGGACTTCTAAAAATCACCATCGTCACTATCATAAAACCTAAGAACTCATTACCTTCACAGCAGTTTGCCTGAGATTGGGAATTTAGCACGTCTGAAGTAGGAGCTAATTAACTATGATGCGGACAGAATGTGATACCACCCTTCATCCAGATATCATTTGCGGTGCAGAGATCAGGAACATATTGGCCTTTCATTGTGGTATTTCTTCAACCTTCTCTTGCTGCTATTCTCAAGTGGCTTGCTGATTAAAAATTACTGATGACATCAGCTCGTCAAATTAAGATTTCAAACTGAAGGTTTAACTGAGTGAAAAGTGGTCTCTGGTATCTTACCTCCATGTGTTCTGTCTTTCAGGGAGCTCAATACCGGAATCAACTCCCAAGAATATTCCAGTGGACCCATGGAGTGCTCTAGCTCTTACTGTGAACACAGACTCTCAGACTGCCAGTCCTGAAGTCAGTCCAACTGGTCCAGGCTTCTCCAGTCCTCAATCTGTCAATGTTCATAGCTCACCAGAGTCCGTGACCAATGCTCAGCCTGTGGATAGTCCAACCTCTCCAGTCTCTTTGGACAGTGAGAGACTAGGTATGTTACACTGAGATCTAATCAGTTACCAATCAAGTTGGCATTAGCTTGATTGATGCTGCGAGGGGTGAGAAGATTTAGCTAAAGATCAGTTATGCAGCAAAGTGGAAAGCCAGCCTGCAATCTCAAATGGAAGAAGGATACAATTCTGAGCCCTCTATTTAGTTGAGCTGCCAGGTTTAGCCACATATGATAACAGCAGGAAGACAAAGGGATTGGGTTGCAGGATGAATGAAGTTACTCTGGTTATTCATGGCATTCGAAATACTTTTGAAATAAGTAATCTGGATGGAGACCTGGGAGGAAATTGGGAATCATCAAGTATTATAGACTATTGGCAAATTGTCCAGTTTTCTCCTTTATTGCACAGCTGGCTATTCCATATCAAAATATTTGAGGCTGGATTGATTTTCATGCACACTGTATTGTCAAAGTTACATAAGAAAGGCCTTGCTCCGCTTTTCATTAAGACCATGGTGGATCATATTTTCAACCTCAACTCCAGATTCTTGCGTAACTTTCTATCAAAGTTATAAAGATGTCATATTTAATTCTCAGTTGCAACATAAATGAGACCATTTTCATGGAAAAAAACCATAAGACACTCGTTTTAATCTGGTTTGGTTCCACAAATTTTCAGATTGGTTCTGCTTTCATGCAATGGTTGCATTCTTGTGCAACCTGCATTATAGAAAAATCGTGCTTTAGAAACAATGCTTAAAGCATGAGCAATGTAATTGCTTTACAGTCAACACACATTTTAAAAGTTCGTGCTTTAGAAAGTGTCTCCAGTTCGTCAATCGAGTTACAGTGAATTCGCATTAAGGAAACGTGCGTTGTACCAGAATAAACAGTAATTCACTTCCTCAGTTCTCTCCCCAAGCCCAGCAGAGGCCTATTTCTGTCTGGGATGGAATTGTCCACAACACTGGGAAATTGAACCGAAGGATGCATTCAGGCAACTTGGCTCTTGGTCAAATTTTCCAGAGTTCAATGGATTCGGGGTCGGTTCCTGAGGATTGGAGGGTGGCTAATGTTATACCATTTTTTAAGAAAGGTGGGTGAGAGAAAGCAGGAAATTATAGACCAGTTAGTCTGACCTCAGTGGTGGGAAAGATGCTGGAGTCTATTATAAAGGATGAAATTACTGCACATCTGGATAGTAGTAACAGGATAGGACAGTGTCAGCATGGATTTATGAAGGGGAAATCATGCTTGACTAATCTTCTTGAATTTTTTGAGGATGTAACTCTGAAGTTGGACGAGGGAAATCCAGTAGATGTAGTGTACCTGGACTTTCAGAAAGCTTTTGATAAAGTCCCACACAGGAGGTTAGTGAGTAAAATTAGGGCGCATGGTTTTGGGGGCAAAGTACTAACTTGGATTGAAAATTGGTTGGCTAATAGGAAACAAAGGGTAGTGATAAACGGCTCCATTTTGGAATGGCAGGCAGTGACCAGTGGGGTACCACAGGGATCCGTGCTGGGACCGCAGCTTTTTACAATATATGTTAATGATATCGAAGATGGTTATAGCAATAACATTAGCAAATTTGCTGATGATACAAAGCTGGGTGGCAGGGTGAAATGTGATGAGGATGTTAGAAGATTACAGGGTGACCTGGACAAGTTAGGTGAGTGGGCAGATGCATGGCAGATGCAGTTTAATGTGGATAAATGTATGGTTATCCACTTTGGCAGCAAGAACAGGAAGGCAGACTACTATCTCAATGGAATCAATTTATGTAAAGGGGCAGTACAGAGAGATCTGGATGTTCTTGTACACCAGTCAATGAAGGCAAGCATGCAGGTACAGCAGGTAGTGAAGAAGGCTAATAGCATGCTGGCCTTCATAACAAGAGGAATTGAGTATAGAAGCAAAGAGGTGCTTCTGCAGCTGTACAGGGCCCTGGTGAGACCACACCTGGAGTACTGTGTGTGCAGTTCTGGTCTCCAAATTTGAGAAAAGACATTCTGGCTATTGAGGGAGTGCAGCGTAGATTCACGAGGTCAATTCCTGGAATGGCAGGATTACCTTACACTGAAAGAATGAAGCGACTGGGCTTGTATACCCTTGAGTTTCGAAGACTGAGAGGGGATCTGATTGAGACGTATAAGATTATGAAAGGATTGGACACTCTGGCAGTAGGAAACATATTTCCACTGATGGGTGAGTGCCGAACCAGAGGACACAGCTTAAAAATACGGGGTAGACCATTTAGGACAGAGCTCAGGAGAAACTTCTTCACCCAGAGAGTGGTGGCTGTGTGGAATGCTCTGCCCCAGAGGGCAGTGGAGGCCCACTCTCTGGATTCATTTAAGAAAGAGTTGGATAGAGCTCTCAAAGATAGTGGAATCAAGGGTTATGGAGATAAGGCAGGAACAGGATACTGTTTAGGAATGATCAGCCATGATTATATTGAATGGCGGTGTAGGCTCGAAGGGCTGAATGGCCTACTCCTGCACCTATTGTCTATTGTCAAATGAGGTTAGCAGTGTTTGTGGGAAGTTTAGAGATTGTGAGAACTTCACAGAAGCAAGAGGCTGCATGGAGAGAAAACATCAGTCAGAATATCTGACTTGGAAAGACACTAACTATCACTTTTCACACTAGATCTTGAAACAGAGTCATCTGGTGAAGAATCATCAGGACCATCAAGTCCAACAATCAAGTCGTACAGCAAAACAAGTAAATACTTAATTCCACATATCAACATCTGCTGAAACTCTGTATGCTGGTCAATATTGTGTTTATTACCTGATGGGTTAAATTAGCAAGTAAATTGCAAAATTAAAAACTGAAAATGCTTCTCAGTACCAATGCTATTGCGCATATTTTACTTTGTTATTCTTGATTTTGGGATGGGATGAACAGATTAATTTTAGTAATGTCAGAAATTGAAGTGCATGTTAGATTTAGCTGTAGTTATGCTGATTTCAGCTGTAACCTTGTCCATTGCTACACAGAGCAAGGAGAAAAGAGGAACTGAAATTGGCTGACCCAAGCCTGAGGTTAAGGTCAGAGATTTGAAAATCACACCACACAAGGTTATAGTCCAACAAATTTATTTGGAAGTACTAGCTTTCAGAACGCTGCTCCTTTATCAGGACAGCTACTGAAAGCTAGTGCTTCCAAATAAATTTGTTGGACTATAACCTGATGTTGTGTGATTTTCAACTCAGTACACCCCAGTCCAACACCGGCACCTTCACATCATGGCGATCAGAGAGGGTTTCGTGTTAAATTGAGAATTATGAACTGCACTGAAACCTTTGTTTTTGAGAAATTCTCTGGCTAAGTAGGCGGAACTTTTCCTTGGCAGATAGAATCACAGACTTTTAAGTACAGAAAGAGGCCATTCGACCCACTGTGTCTGTCCCAGCCTTAGCCTTTCTCCTACATTTGAGATACTCTTCCTGATTTCTATTATTATTACAATATGCATCATATGTGACCTTGGTCTTTTTTATTTTCACATCAATATCCCAGTCGTTCAGGGTATTCTAGCTTAAGATACCCCATAATTTACTTCTCGGGGGTATGTACCCAGCTTGCACCCTATTCATCTCTCTTTTGAAATCCCCCATTTTTTCACCCGTTGCTTTATCCACCAAAATGTGTTTCTAATCAATCTGCTCCGGTTCAACGTCTTAAACCCCCAAAATCTACCCTTTTCCAGTCTGGGATCTTGTTTGCTTCATCATTTCCTAGGGCCAGATCCAGCACAGCTTCCTCCCTGGTGGGACTGGAAAATGTACTGTTCCAGAAAGTTCTCCTGCACACCTTGCAGGAATTCCTTTCCTTCCATGCCCTAGACTCCACCTTTCTCCCAGTCTACCCTTTTGGGTAATTGAAAACAACTATTACAACACTAATTGTCCTGCAGTTTTCCATAATTCATAAATCCTTAAGATAGTGGAGCAGAATTAGGCCATTCGGCTCATCAGGTCTGCTCCGCCATTCGATTATGGCTGATATGCTCCTCACCCCCATTTTCCTGTCTTCTCCCCATAACCCCATTACCAATTAAAAGTCTGTCTAACTCCTCCTTACATTTACTCACTGTCCTAGCATCCATTGCACTTTGGGATAGCGAATTCCAGATTCACAACCCTTTGGAGAAATAGTTTCTCCTCAACTCTGTCTTAAGTTTGCTATGCCTTGTCCTAAGACTATGACCTCTCATCCTAGAATGCCCCACAATCTGCCAGTAGATGCTGTCTTCTGTCGTAGAGGTCTATAATAAATACACAACAAGGTCACCAGTCGCTTCCTGGTTCTCACCTCCAACCATATAGATTCTAATTTAGGATCTACACTTCATTCAAGGGCTGTGACACTATCTTTGACCGAGACTGCTATACCTCTTCTCTTTCTACTTACCCTGCCACATAACCTGGGATGTTAAGTAACTAGTCCTTATTCTGGCTTGAGCCAAGTTTCTGTCAAAACTATTATGTCATATCCCCCAAAGCAATTTCTGCTTCCAGTTCTCCAATTTTGTTCATTCTACTCCAATGCATTTACAATTAAATCCTCTCCTTATCTTTTCTTGCCATTGGGAGCCAAGTATTTATTTGTTCACATCAACACTCAAGCCTTTCCTCACTTTCCTTACCCCTTTCCCCATCTTCTCTCTTTTGACCTCACTGGTACAGGTAGACCATCCCTTTTCCAAAATCTTGAAACTTGAAGAGCTTATCGTGAAGTTTTTCTCTCATTAACAAGGTTGTTTGGCAAACAGTCAAAAATGTGTTGCTGGAAAAGCGCAGCAGGTCAGGCAGCATCAAAGGAACAGGAGAATCGACGTATCGGGCATAAGCCCTTCTAATGCCCGAAACGTCGATTCTCCTGTTCCTTTGATGCTGCCTGAGCTGCTGCACTTTTATAGCAACACATTTTTAAGCTCTGATCTCCAGCATCTGCAGTCCTCACTTTCTCCTAGTGCAAACAGTTAACCCAACTCCCCACCCACTCTGCCCACCTCACTCTGATGCAACATGGAGGCATTGGCAAGGCATCAATTCTGTCTCATGGCACGTGGTACTCACAGGTGCATCTGCTGTTTGGTAAGATTTTTTAAAATTTCACTGTTAAACTGTCACTTATTCCAAAATCTGAAAATTTTCAGATTCCAAAAACCAGTTGGCCCCAAAGGTTTAGGATAAAGGATTGTGTATCTGTACTTCCAAATCTCGACCCATTAATCGGTGCTGCCTCGTGCTCCCATGAGGAGGTTGAACAGTTCATCCACTTAACCAACACCTTCCACCCCGACCACAAATTTACCTGGACCGTCTCAGACTCCTCCCTCCCCTTCCTAGACCTCTCCATTTCTATCTCAGGCGACCGAATCAACACAGACATTTACTATAAACCGACCGACTCCCACAGCTACCTAGACTACACCTCCTCCCACCCTGCCCCTGTAAAAACGCCATCCCATATTCCTAATTCCTTCGTCTCCGCCGCATCTGCTCCCAGGAGGACCAGTTCCAATACCGAACAACCCAGATGGCCTCCTTCTTCAAAGACCGCAATTTCCCCCCAGACGTGATCGATGATGCTCTCCACCGCATCTCCTCCACTTCCCGCTCTTCTGTCCTTGAGCCCCGCCCCTCCAACCGCCACCAGGACAGAACCCCACTGGTCCTCACCTACCACCCCACCAACCTCCATATACATCAGATCATCCGTCGTCATTTCCGCCACCTCCAAACGGACCCCACCACCAGGGATATATTTCCCTCCCCTCCCCTATCAGCGTTCCAAAAGGACCACTCCCTCCGTGACTCCCTTGTCAGGTCCACACCCCCCACCAATCCCACATCCACTCCTGGCACCTTCCCCTGCAACCGCAAGAAATGCAAAACTTGCGCCCACACCTCCCCCCTTACTTCCCTCCAAGGCCCCAAGGGATCCTTCCATATCCACCACAAATTCACCTGCACCTCCACACACATCATTTACTGCACCCGCTGCACCCGATGTGGCCTCCTCTATATTGGGGAGTCAGGCCGCCTACTTGCGGAACGTTTCAGAGAACACCTCTGGGACACCCGGACCAACTAACCCAACCACCCCGTGGCTCAACACTTTAACTCCCCCTCCCACTCCACCAAGGACATGCAGGTCCTTGGACTCCTCCGTCACCAGACCATAGCAACACGACGGTTGGAGGAAGAGCGCCTCATCTTCCGCCTAGGAACCCTCCAACCACAAGGGATGAACTCAGATTTCTCCAGCTTCCTCATTTCCCCTCCCCCCACCTTGTCTCAGTCCCAACCCTCGAACTCAGCACCGCCTTCCTAACGTGCAATCATCTTCCTGACCTCTCCGCCCCCACCCCCTCTCCGGCCTATCACTCTCACCTTAACCTCCTTCCACCTATCGCATTTCCATCGCCCCTCCCCCAAGTCTCTCCTCCCTACCTTTTATCTTTGCCTGCTTGGCACACTGTCCTCATTCCTGAAGAATGGCTCATGCCCGAAACGTCAATTCTCCTACTCCTTGGATGCTGCCTGACCTGCTGCGCTTTTCCAGCAACACATTTTCAGCTCTGATCTTCAGCATCTGCAGTCCTCACTTTCTCCATTAATCAACCCACTCCCTGCCGTACTAGTTTAAATCCATCCCCACTAAACTATTTACTCTCAGCAGGAGACCTCCAAGTGGTTGTTCAAACCACAATAATTTATTTGGATATGCAGCAACAAAGACTCTTCTGGTTAGTGGTTATTACTGTAAAAAATGCATGAAATTACAACATCGTGGAGGTGATGGTGCTTATGTTGTTTACTCTTTTGTATCAACAGGAGGTGTAGAAGCTTGTACAGAAATGGTGAAAGAATATCTGAGAGACATGAGCCAACATTCTTATATTTGCCATGAACATGACGAAATGCTTCTTGAAGACATTTACGTGGATGTCACAATGATTGAGGTTCAAGCAGAAAATAAGTCTGCAAAAAATGCCTCAAAGTGTTTGGACAAGGAATGCAAAATCTATGATATAGCAGAGCGAGAAAGAGCTGCTGTAAACTTGAGCAATCTCCTTAATGTTTCAGGAAAACGACCAAGAGAAACCAAAATAGTTTCCTTACTGGGGAGAGCAGGGATCGGTAAAAGTGTACTTGTCCAAAAAATCTGCCATGACTGGGTGAATGGGTCCTTCAGGCAGTTTGAGTTTGTTTTCTGGTTTAAGTGCAGGATGCTCAATTTTGCAAAGCAATACACTTTAAAAGATCTACTTTTCCAGCCGTTCCTTCCGACCTTAAAGAACACGGACGAAGTCTTTCAGTATCTCTGCCACAACTCCCGCAAAGTCCTGCTCATTTTGGATGACTTTGAAGACTTGCACCACCACGATGGCCTGCTGCAGTCCTCGGTGTGTGGCTCAGCAGAGAGACCCCACACCGTCAAACAGCTGCTTGCAGGCCTGCTCCAGAGGAAGTTGCTGAAGGGTTGCACGATGCTTATTACAGCAAGGCCAAAAGAAACCTTCAACCAGTATCTCGGGAGAGTGGACAAAATAGTGGAAGTGCTGGGGTTTCACCCGCTTCATGTGCAGGAGTTCCTGCACAGGTACTTTGAAGACTCCTCTTTAGCTGCTGAAGCCATGGTTTGTCTTCAGGAGCAGCGGTACCTGCTCAGCATCTGCTCCACCCCTTTACTATGCAGATTCATCTGTTTTGTTCTCAAAACCAAGCGCCGGACTGGAGATGGCCGTTTGGTATTGCCATCCACTCTCACTCGTTTGTTCCTGAACATTTTTCACATCCTGTTGCAGGGTAAAACTCAACACATCATGGCTTTGCACAGGCAGAACATCCTGGAGTTGAGCAAACATGCGTTTGCGGGGGTCCAGTGCCATTACAGTGTGTGTGAGGCCTCCAGAGCAGTAGAAATGTCCAATTTTGCTTTGAAGCACGGCCTTCTAAGACCCTTCCTGATGAATAGCGAAGGAAAGGGGCAGGAGTGCGGCAAGACTTTCTCTCATTCTTGTCTGCAGAACTTCCTGGCGGGACTTTACTTGTTGTTTTCCGAAGATGTCAAGTGCAAAGGGTTGATGAAGCTAATCTCCTTGGAGCACAGAAAGCGGAAATCTCAGGAGGACTGGCTCGACGTTGCTCGCAGGTTCCTGGTAGGACTGGCTTTTCAGGAAGGAAATGAGTTCCTTCACGGCTTCTCCCATCATCCGAAGGCCAACGTCAAAGGCAAGAAGCAAAAGAGCCTGCAGAAATATTTGGCTGAACTCGACGTCTCTGCACTCAGCACCAGTAAGTTGGTGGAGCTCTGTCACTGTGTTTATGAAACGCAGAGCGCTGAGCTGACTGCACGGGTAGCTGCTAAACTCGACCAGAGGTTGTCCTTCAGAGGCACGAGGCTGACTGCAACTGACATCTTCGTACTGCTCTACATGATGCAGAGCTCACCAAATAACTTTGCTGTCGACCTGAGGGAAACAAACATCGACTTGCCTGGAATCCAGCAGTTTGTCGAGTTGAGGAATGTCACCTCATTCAGGTTTGTCCACAGGTCTCCCATATTGGTACACTGAATATAGTGCCCTGCCTACACCTCCTACTTAGCTTTACTTTACTGTTAATGTGGAGATCTAATTCTAGTGGAAATCTCATTCTGCTAAACCTCCTTGACCTGATTCCTATCCTTTTTGAAAAGTACTGTTTTTAATCCCCAATTGTACAACCCTTATGGGTAAAGAAAGTTAAAAATCACACAACACCAGGTAACCTGATGAAGGAGCAGTGCTCTGAAAGCTAGTACTTCCATTTAAACCTGTTGGACTGTAACCTGGTGATATGTGATTTTTAACTTTGACCACCCCAGTCCAACACTGGCACCACCACATCATGGTTAGAGACGGTTGAGAGGAGATTTGATGGAGCTCTTCATTCTTTCATTTGTCGTTCTTCCTGAACAGAGTGTCGGTATGCGATGTGATAAAACTTTGGGAACATTTGGAGCAAAATGGGTTCCGTGAGCTGCTTCGTCAGTCACTTCTTAAATTTTCTGTGAATCCTTTCGAGATTAAGAGTTTGAAAGATATCGATGACCTTGATTTACTGGTACAAATTCATAAAGATAGAAGATTCCTTTCAAGGTAAGTAAATGCACCTCTTACTTCTAATTGACAGTCGATGAAAGTTTCTGCCTTCTCTTCCCACACCCCTCAATGTAATTTGCTTTGGAACGTATATTTTTTGTACTTTACATACAATTTAGGAGCAGGAGTAGGCTATACAACCAATTCAACCTGCTCCACTGGTCAATAAGATCATGGCTGATCTGACTATGTCCTCAACGGCACTTTCCCACATACTCCCAATAATCTTTGACTCTCTTGGGGCGGCACGGTGGCTCAGTGGTTAGCACTGCTGCCTCACAGCACCGTGATAATAAAGCTACTTCATTCATCCATCCTGGCACTACCTTTAGTAGTCAAGAGTGTGGTGCTGGAAAAGCACAGCAGACTAGGTAGCATCCAAGGGGCAGGAGAATCAACGTTTCTGGCATAAGCCCTTCATCAGTCATTCCTGATGAAGGGCTCATGCCTGAAACATCAATTTTCCTACTCCTCGGATGCTGCCTGACCTGCTGTGCTTTTCAGCACCACTCTTGACTCCGATCCCCAGTATCTGCAGTCCTCACTTTCTACTACCTGCAGTAACCAACTTCTACCTTTAGATGGAGCCCTTCAGTGCCATCCAGGAAAAGGGAGATGCTTCAAGGGGGAAGGGAATGACTTAAGGCAATGTTTCACAAGCTTGTTCCCACCATAACCCCAATGTGAAGATCAAAAGCTACCATAACACCACAGACAGTGATTTTGGGGAGAGTTGGGGTGGGCAGCTGAGAAGTGAAGGGCTATTAGAATCAGGGTGGACGGGTTTTTAGGTTACAGTGTGGAAACAGGCCCTTCGGCCCAACAGGTCCACGCCAACCCTCCGAAGAGTAACCCACCCAGACCCATTTCCCTCTGACTAATGCACCTAACACTATGGACAATTTAGCATGGCCAATTCACCCTAACCTGCACATCTTTGGACTGTGGGAGGAAATCCACGCAGACACGGGGAGAATGTGCAAACTCCACACAGTCACCCAAGGCTGGAATCGAACCTGGGACCCTGTCATAGAATCATAGAATCGTAGAATTCCCACAGTGTGGAAGCAGGCCATTTGGCTCATTAAGTCCACACTGATCCTCTGAGTAGTATCCTACCTAGACCCAACCGCCTATTCTACCCCTGTAACCCTGCCTTTCCTATAGCCTACCACCCAACCTGCACATTTTTGGACTGTGGGAGGAAACCGGAGCAACTGGAGGAAACCCACATAGACACAGGGAGAATGTGCAAACTCCATAGACAGTGGTGATCTGATGTCCATGATCTAATTGAATGGAGAACAGGCTGAGTAGCCCGCTCCTGATCTCTGAAGGCTGCTCCCTAAGTTTATTTGTTTCATTTCTTTTTGCATGAAGCATCTACTTCTGTTTAAATTATGATATTTAATTTGAAAATTGAATTTGAAGTTTGTAGAAAGCAGTACATGTCTAGGTAAAATAGTTCTGCTTTTGTGTCAGGTCTGTAGTATGAAAGAAAATAAACTGATGTCATTTCAAACAGGTATCCCTGCGTAATGAAGTGCAACAAAGAAATTTTCATCTTTTCTGTCTTTCTTATTTTTTCCTCTAACAGCACACACGACACAACAGGAAGTGAACTCTATGAGCTACCTGCTGTCAGGACATTACAGGTGCTGGAGTTTGCGTGAGTAATCATTTTATTATTCTGAATTGACTTGCTTCTTCAGTTTGAATATAACAATGACTAGGGTTAAGGTGTCTGTTAACTCAGGAAGTGCCTGCAGAGGATTGCGATGTGAGTTGGTACTTACTGTTCTTTCCATGGCTATTTAGCCACATTGTAACAGGCTCATAGGACATCCAGCACAGGTAAAGAGGCCACAAAGCTCTGTCAGCCTGTGTTGTTCCAGCTGATTCTGTTTGTCAATGACGCCTATTAAGTAGCATAAAAGAGAAAAAAAAGCCAGTTTTGAATGGAGAAAGTTAAAGTTGCTGGTTACAAGTGTGAAAGCCGTGGTACTGTCAACAATATTTGTAAATCTGTTTGTTTCAAACTACTGTATTATTCAAGGAGTGACGCTTTAGCATTTTAGAACATCCAGTTCAGATAGAAACGACAGTCCTAGTGTGATACCAGTCAGCTATGCCATTGTATGGTAAACCTTGGATTGAGAGGGTCTATTCACTGCTGTATCTGTGATAAGAGCAAAAGCAAAATTCTAATCTTGTAGTGAGGATCTTTTTGTGTTACTCAGCTAAGAAATTCTGTGAATACTTTAAGAAATGCATTTCTTCCACTGGCTCCCTTTAAAAAAATACTGATTTTCTTTACAAAGATTTTTGAAATTTTTCACACCAGAATTTGTTAATGAAGCAGCAAAGACAAGGCAACAAATTCCCTGTTAACCATGAACAGTAGAAACCTTCTTCCAGAAAATTATTTCAGGTGAACTCACTGTGAAAATACCTTAATTTTCACAACAAATTTAGCTCCAGGAATACAGCTGGTGCAAACTTTAGAAAATATAACATAACATTTCTCAATGAATAATTTTGACTATATTTTTAGTAAAAGCCTGCTATAATTAGGTGGATACTAAATATTTTGAATCCGTTATTAGAGAATCTTGCAGTGCAGAACTAGTGTGTTTGGTCCAGTTTGCAGTTTTCCCAATGGAATTCCTTTTCAATCCACAATCTCTGTTCAAATATTTAACTAATTTCCTCTTAAACATTATTTCTTCCTAATTTGAAAGATGTTTGACGTCATAACAATTTGCCTTTTCTTTAAAATGACATCATAACAATTTGCCTTTTTCTTTCCCCTTGCTTTGTGTACTGATTGTAACAAGATCAGCCAGGTGGACCTCATAAAATAGCAGTTTCCTGAATGGGGCTGTTAACCTGGTCCAATCACGGAGCCTTGGCTGACAGATATAAACAGGAGTGAAAAATAAGCACTACCGCAGTTAGGCGGTAGTGTGGGGATAATAAAAAAAAAGAAAAATAAACAAAAAAAAACAGAGGTTCTGTTTGCTCTAGAAGCCGGCTTTGAGCTAGCTGGGTCAGTGTATTGGACTACGCACTTGTAAGTAAAGGGTGACTTGGTAATGGGATACTAGCCTTCGTGGAGTTGTTTCACTTTGCTTTGTAGATTGTGCCATAGATGTTGACCCAGCATATAAATCAACACCATTTTCCCAGTCCCAACCATCATCTTTTTGAGTGGAGCCCCCTTTTCAGCATGTCAGAAAGATGGTCCTGAGCAATCACCTTATGGCTTTTACTGAGGTGTAGTAAAGAGAGACTGGCCAGCCCACTGCCTGTAGGCAGGGTGATAATTTAAACATGTCGCTGAGATTCAAAGCCTCGGATTTAACCTGCTTTCCAGCTTTAAATGTGAACAGCCTGGGTTTCCCAACCTTGGAGAAAACCCAGCAGCCGCAGCAATGTGCGGATAACCTCAAGGGGAAAGCAAGTGGGGAGGGATGGTGTAGTGGTAATTTTATTGGACTAGTAATCTGGAGCAGCATGTTAATGTTCAGGGGGACATGGGCTTTGAATCCCAACATCGCAAATGGTGAAAGTTGAATTCATTAAAAATCTGGAATTAAAAGCTGGTCTAGTGGTGCCCATGCTACAATTGTCATAAAAGCCTATCAGGTTCACTAACATCACTTCAGGAAGGAAATCTGCCATCCTTACCTGCTCTGACCTACATTCAATACTAGAGCAATTTGGTTGACTTTTAACTGTCCTGTGGTGTTTAGGCTTTTGGAAATAAATCCTGACCCAGCCAGCAGCGTCCATAACCTGTGAACAAATAAAAGAGAATGCTAACACAGTACTGCTTGTGGCCATTAGAGGCCAGCTGCCTCCAGACCCCAAAACTTGGCCAACATCAGACCAACTTCTACACAAACCTCCCACTGCGACACCCTGACCTGAGATCAGACCCTCTTCCCCATCTTTCAGGAATGGATTCTCCCTGTCAAAGGTTTAGGGATTGGTTTGCACTTTGGTGTTGTTGGTCCCTACAGTGGCTCAGTAATTAGCACCACTGCTGCATAATGCTAAAGGCCTGGTTCAAATTCCTGCCTTGGGCAACTGACTGTGTGGAGTTTGCATGTTTTCTCCCTGTCTGCATAGGTTTCCACTGTGTGCTACATGTTTCCTCCCATAGTCCAAAGATGTGCAGTTTATGTCGATTAGCCATGTTAAATTGCACCAAAGTGTGCGAATTAGGTTTACAGGGATAGTGCTGGGGTGTGGGTCTGGTTGGGATGCTCTTCAGAGGGTCAGTGTAGACTCAAAGGGCCAAATAGCTTCCACACTGTAGGGGGTCTATGATTTTATTGTAACTATCTCCAGTCCCACTTCCCTAGGGTCAGAAATTGGCTCTCTCACTCCCAACGTACTGTTAAGTAAAAGTATATCCCAGTTTTCTGCTGTAAATTATAAAGATTCAGCATTGCACCATCACTCTCATATTCGCTATTTAATCATAAAGCTGAGCATCCCATGTTTATTTTTAACATTTTTATCAACAGCTACTTGACTGTTGCTCCTGGCCACCTTCATCAATGATTCATTCAGCTCTTTACTTTGTTTACAGTGTCGTCAGTATGATTCACGGTTTTGTAATCTAGCCTTTTGCTTGGATGTTGCCCCATAAATGTTGTTCTTTAAAACTCTTTGTTTACTATTATAGAGAGTCGCAAAATAGTGGCTTACTAAAATAGCTATTTCAATCTTACAGTCTTGGCCCAGTGGATGGACCTCAGGGGTTTCAAAAATTAACTAAGATTCTACCAGCTCTGGCATTTTTGAAGTATCTAGAGTAAGTAAAAATTTAATGTATTTATCAATGGTTTACTTTGTATGTCTTATAAATTAACCTCACTCTATTTGAAGTGAAAATCTAAACAATTAATAGCATCTAATCTGTTGCACCATTGGAAATTTCCAATTTGACATTTCTAGTATTTTAATTAATAACTTGCACTATTTTCTATTTTACATTTGCAAAATTTCTAATTCAAAATTTCCAATTTGAAAATGTTGGTATTTTCAATTTGAAAATCTCAATTTGACATTTCCAGTATTTTCATAAAAACATACTGATTCTTCATCAAACTGGAAAATCACAGCTTTATCTGGTGTGCGAGTTAAACAGAAACAAGAAACTAGCTTAATGTTGGATAAATAATAAAGCTGTATTTTCACATTAAACTGAATCATTCCATAATGTTTGGCTAATGAATTAGAACACACAGGTGGATTTCATTAATGCATTTCAAAATGCATCTATATTTAGAACTGTACTTGTATTATTTACAATGTGGTGTGTTTATAAAGACAATGCGATATGATTATTCTGTAGGAAGAAGTATTGACTCAAATGTAATTGTCTGTCATGTGTTTGCTCCATGCATTGTGTCTAAAATCGAAGCAATTTCACATTGGGTTTGTCCATCGCCAAGGGAACGATTAATTGATTTTATATCGGTTTTATGGTGGCTGTTCTATAATTTAGTCTTTTACACAAATGTTTGCCCCATAAATGCTGTTATTCTATAAGGCAAAATCTTAGGTCAAGTAATACAGTGCTGCTTCTGTACCTATGACAGGAGATCATGATATATCATTGGAGTATAGGAGGTTGAGAGGTAACCTGATAAAAGTTTATAAAATAATAGATAGAGTTAATGATAGTTGTCCTTTCCTTAGGGTGAGAGTTTCAAGACAAGGGGACACATTTTAAGGTGAGAGGAAAGAGATTTAGAAAAGACATGGGAAGCAATTTCTTTTACACAGTGGGCGGTTCGCATGTGGAATGAACTTCCTGAGGAAGTGGTGGATGTAGGTACAATTACAACGTTTAAAAGACATTTGGATAAGTACATGAATAGGAAAGGTTTGGAGGCATATGCGCCAGGAGCAGACAGGTGGGACTAGTTTAGTTTGGGATTATGTTCAGCATGGACTGGTTGGACCGAAGGGTCTGTTTCCGTGATGTATGACTCTATCATGCTTGGCTGTTTTGCACCATTCTTAAGCATCTGCTGAAGCGTATCCACAAGTGTTCAGTGACATCCATCATCCAACTATACCTAGACTGACCCTGCTTTCTTCTGCCCTCCACTTTATCTTTTAGAAGAGATCTCTGCCACTTGTCAACTTTGACCACATCAGTGAAAGATTGACATTTTATTTTCTGAGTGTCACATTTTAGGAATTGCAATTTCAAACACTTCTTTGCTTGTTATGTGATCTGTGTATGAAATTTTTAGCATATGTCTTGGTGTTCATATTTCAAAGGCCTCTATGTTCTTTCATAGATCTTAACTTATTGTCCAGCTTTCTGAGGCATACAGGGAAGTGAACAGAATGTAGCATCTTATGAGACTTGAATTTCCCTGTTGTTAACATATCCTTTAACTTTACATAATTAGGTCTAGCTATCTCTATCTCCTCCTATCTGCATCGCAATATAACCCATAGGAATATTGTATATGGAATACATTGCAGGAAATGAAGTCTCCACTTATTGGAGCAATGCAGGTTCACAGGCTAGATTTCACCACACCAAAAGCAGATAAACTATTCCACCTATAACAATTCTTAACTTGTGCCAAACTTTATACTTTATTACTGGAATGGTTCGCTTACAACTGAAATCTTCTGATATTTTCTTCTAGTCTTGAAGGTCCAAGCTCCCAGAAAGTTAAAATGAGTGAAAACAAAATTGGAGATGAAGGAGCTGAGAGACTAGCAAAGGTGTTGTCTAATCTAACATCGCTAGAAAAACTGACGTAAGTTAAAATATTTACTCAACAACATTTTGAAATACAGGACAACCTTGATTATCCGAACGAGACAGGCGGGGAGTATTTTGTTCGGATATGATCGTAAACAAAGGAAGAACTTATGGGACCTTGGGATCTTGTTCGGATGATCCAAACTTCGGTTAATTGATGTTCAGATAACCGAGATTGTTCTGTATATGTTAATGTGTCTTGTATTTCAAACCATACATACGAGTGATTACAATATTTGTGTATTTTAAAAAAAATATTACATTCATTTCTGGACTGGGTGCACTTTTTACTGTCTACGTGCAATGCCCATTTTAAAAGCCAAGGTTTTTCTGCTGTACCTGAAACTTAATCACCTAAAGGTCAGTTGTTCCTGTCACTGTTCCCTCAACCTTTTACAATTATCCTTTTCCATTGTACTCTCCATCTCCTCAACTTTCCTGTGTCTGCTTTTTGTATCTTTTATTCCCACACCCTCCCCTTCTCCTTCTCTCTGTGCCTCCTCCCTCTCCATCTTCCCTGTTGTCACCATCTCCTTCCCTCCTTCTCTTCCTAGCCTTTCTCCTCTCTCTTCAGGTGACTAAATAGCAGGAGTATGGCAGGGGGAGAGAAGGAAGGGAATAAGAGAAGTCACACCTCACAGGAAAAGTCCAAGCAAACTTGGTAATCTTTGTTACAACACTTAACGGACCATTCTCTCTGACTGACTAAGGTCACAGCAGATTCAGTAATAGATTATAAATGTACATTGAGCAGTACATTTTTCTAGTTTGCCTTTACTCATGGATTAGCTCCAGAGTATTCCAAAATTACAACTGCAGTATGGAAAACTGCAACACCGTAATTTATTACTATCTTAGTTCAGTATTTTCTTATCATCCTTAAATATTGATTGAATATCCAAATTATTTTGAAGTAACTTGCTTTTATTTTGCTTTTCAGATTGTCGCGGAACCAAATAGCTGACCGAGGAGCACAGGAGCTGGCTAGATCACTTCCCAACCTGAAGTTTTTAAAGACACTGAGGTAGGTTTTAAAGTAAATACTTTTTGAGGTATTTTAGGAGAATAACTTTGTCATAGAAGCTCCTACACCCAAGGTGTAACCTTATTTTTCGTCACGCAAGCCAATCTCCCAGCCATGGACTCCATTTAGACTTCTCATTGCCATGGAAAAGCAACCAACAACATCAAAGACCCTTCCAATCCCAGTAATACTCTCTTCCAATCTCTTCCGTCAGGCAGGAGATACAGGAACTTAAACACATGAAACAACAAGTTCAAGAACAACTTCCCCACTGTTATGGACCTCTCTAATTTCAAATCTAACATTGATCTTGCTTTGGTGCACCTCCTGTGTAGCTGTAACCTTGCATGTCTCGTTCTGTCTAAACACCATATGAGCTGTATGTCCTTGTACTGCTTGCAAAACAAAACTTTTAACTGTACTCAGCTACATCTGACAACAATAAATCAAATCAAATCAAACTTACTCTTTGGATTTTCTAGCAGCAACATCCAGGAATTTTAATTAAACTTTTAAAATTAACACATAAGTTTACAGTGATGTGTCCCAGATGCTGGAAGGATCTGTTTAACACAAATTGGCAAAAATATTATTAAAATTTAAGTCAGTTTTAATTGTTCCATGCAATTGCTTTACTTCCCATGTCAGTTTAAGGACATTGCTGAATCTTGCCAGACATTTTCCCACAAACCTGTCCTCTTTCAAGAGTCCTGAAACCATCTCTCAGGTGACCTGTTCCCTTGCTCCTCCAAAAGTGCTTGTGAATGAGTTTTTCTGACTCATCCATTCACTCATAGAAAAACATTCAATGTTGAGATCCAGTGTCTGTCCTGCCATTCCACAGTGTCATGTCAAGAGAACACTCCACTGCTGCCACAATGTGATCATAGATATGTCTGCCTTATGTGAAAATAAATCTGGAGTTGGTGATTTCAAGCTTTTTAACCTACCGTTAATTAGAAATTAGATTTTAATACTTCACCTATAAACATCCTGAAATGAACCTGTTTGCTTTGTACACCTGTAATATTTTATCATTTGAGTGTTTTATTTGGTGGGGTTCTTTTCATACTAATACTTTTGAGGTTGCATCAAGCTAAGTTAATTATTTTAATTTAACACTAATTTCAGTCGCCTCTTCTGCCATGTCAAAAATACAACTAATTACTAATCCGTCCTTTGTCTGATCCCATTTCACTTTATTTTACAGTCTGTATGACAATATCATTGGTGACAAAGGGGCAGAAAAATTAGCAGAAATACTCCCGATAATGAAGTCGTTGAAAGTTCTAGAGTAAGTATCAAGTTGGTGATAACTATGTAAAAACAAGTCTGGGGGTAATTACTTGCACCTCTCTTTGTTTCTAGCTATACTGATCCTTCCTTGCTGAAATTATTGTCGAAATTGGTATGTGTAAATTGCACAATATAAAGAGATTTCTACAGACTGAAGTCCTGCATCTGAGCTGTGATCTAGAGTACAGCTCTCATTATTCTGATCCTTGCTGCTTTGGATCACCCCAGTATCTCCATTATGAAGCAGTGTAGGATCAACATAAATACACAGAAGCATCTTGGGTCTGTTTCCAAAGACTCTGTTAAATCTGTGATTATGTGTGAACCTGGTGAAGATCCTCTTTGTTTACAAGTTCTACAGCAACTTGAGTGTTACAAAAGGGAATGCTTATTGAATGCTGCCAAAGAAATGACAAGGTGGGTCTTTGTCACATCCCTCTCCATTGGAGAGCTGGGATTGGGAAAGTGTGTTCCTCCTAGCAGGTCACTGCTGACCTGATCTTGACCCATTGTGCAGGCTAAGATGTTAACATGAGATATTGATCAAGGCCCATGAGCCAGGTTTGATCCTCAGTCTCAGGTGAAATGTTTCTGGAAATGTGATGGTCGCTATTGTTAAAGCATCCACCTGACTTGTGGCACAGGTTTACAGCACTCCATCTGCCTGTTTTGGATTGAAAAACAAGCTTAAATGATTTTCTACCCCATTCTGTCCATTTGCAGTTCCCAAGTCCGTAAAACTAAGAAGCAGAACTAGCTATTCAGTCCATCTAATCTGCTCTGCTATTCAGTGGGATCATGGCTGATCTGATAAACTTCCAACTCTTTCTTGCCTTTTCTCCATTCCTTTAACCTCCCTGCTCTTGTATTCCACATTGCTCTTAATAAGACCATAAGACGTAGGAGCAGATGTGAGACTGATAGCATTACATTTTGTTTTAAAACAGTGAAATATATTGGAAATTACATTTTAGAGGCCCTGTATATAAGTGTAATGGTTTTACTTGTTTGAATTAGACTTGGCTTTCAAACAGTAATGTTAACTGAGCCCTTTTATTTTATTTCTGTAGTGTTAAATTTAATAAAATCACAGACACTGGAGCCCAGAGGCTGACTCAGAGTTTAAAAGATTGTCCCCATATTGAGACAATATGGTAAGTTTGACAAAGTTTCATAAATGATTAATTTGTACTATCCCTCTTAAAATCTTCCCTTTGTTTTATACTTGGGATGTACATTAGGTAAGTACACCATTACTCCATGCATTTTGAACTTCCAACAATGTTATTTTCAAAACTGGGTTGATCTGAATAATTATTTAATTTCCTTCCTTACTCTTTTGAAAGACTAATGGAGGGGCTCCTATTGGTCTTCCAGGTTCAGGAACTCACTCCTTAATTGGGCATTGAATGGGCATTCAGAATACTGTCCAAAGCCAGAGCATGTTTTGGGGCTGGGATCCAGAAAAATGATCTAGTCATTAGGGTCCTGCTTTGTCTCACCCTCACACCCACATGCTGTCTCGATCTTCCCTAACCGTCGGCACAGATCATTGGATATTGTGCAAGGAAGGAAATCTGCAGTGATCTTTTCTCTGTCCCCAGCTCAGGGACACTGAGCCCAGTCATAGTGTTTCAATGCTTAGATCAACCAACCAATTTGACTGAAAGCATTCACATTTACCTGCACAAGTGTCTTTGTTTTGTTGATGCACACAACTCCTAACATTCAGTAACAGAATTCATAGTGGGGGTTGAAATCAATTGTAGCCATCCTGCCGTGTTAGTTAAGATAAGCCTTTGTTATCTGTGTGCCCAAATGTTACATTGAACATTGTTCTTACCCGCTAGACAGTGAGGGAGTTTGTGTTATGGTTTACAGCTATCTGTTCTCATTCTACAGGCTATGGAGCCCAACAATTACACACTGGATGTCAGAACACATTCAACAGATTGATGTTCGAATTAATTTACAGTAGGCAGTTCTTAATACTCAGGTAAAGTCTCAAGTAAGTGTACCAATTTCTCTTCTCTTTAATACTTAATTGTTAGTTAGAGTTTGATGACTTTCCTTACTATTTCTTCTCAATAGCATTCTTCTTATTTATGACATAATTTATACTTGGAAGCTAGCATTTAGAAATGTGTCCTTTGTTGTTAGTTTTTATGCCCTTGCTACTTTAGAGGGGAGATGGACATGAATCCAGCAAGCGAGAGACCCAGGCTAATGGACATCTGGTTTCAAATTCTATTGTGGCAACTTGTGGAATTTTAAGTCAATCAACAAATTTGGAATATAAATCTAACACCAATGATCCTGACAACTATATAATTAAAATATGATATGTTTAAATCTATTGTCCTTACCTAGTTTGATCCACATGTGACTTTACACCCTCAGCATTAATTGCCTGGCATGTCACTTAGATCAAGTGCACTTTAGGATGGGCAACAGATGTTGGCCTTGCCAGTGACACCCACTTTCCATTTTGAAGAAGAAGCACCAGACTTTCCCAATGGAATGCTTCAATCAGAAACAGGGAGCATCTGGTTTGTGGATGGTTTCTTGCCTACTGTCAGTGCTGGTACACTGAAGGAAATAACATCTCCACATCTTCCCTATCAAGCCTCCAAAGAATCTTGTATATTTTAATAAGATCTTCTCTAATTTTTCTAAATTCCAATGAATGCAAGCCCAAACCACTAAACCTATCCTAAAAAAATCTCTCCATAAAAGAATCAAAAACAAAAATTGCTGGAAAGTTTTGCAGTGGGGAGAAATCAGAGTTAATTTTTCAGGTCGAGTGACCCTTCCTCAGAACTGCTGGTAGCTAGAAAAATGCTGATTTATGTGTAGAAGGTAGGGTGGGGAGAAGGGGTAAGGAATAAGCGATAGATTGGGATAGAGCCCAAAGGAAGAGAAGAACAGTTGGTCAGACAAAGAAGTGGATAACAACCTGGCTAAAAGATTTAATAGCTTTTAATGGTGACTGTAATGGGTGGTGTGTAATACCAGACTGTGTGATTACAAGGTCTTGTTTGTGTGGGTTGGGGTAAGGACATAGGAGAGCTCAAGCCCTGAAGTTATTGAACTTGATATTGAGTCCAGAGGTCTGCAGGGTCCTCTGGCAGAAAATGGGGTGCTGTTCCTTCAGCTTGAGCTGAGCTTTGCTGTAGCACTGCAGCAAACCTGAAACAGAGACGTTGGACAGGGAACAGGGTGGACTGTTGAAGTGGTAGGCAACTGGAAGCTCAGGGTCTTTACTACGGGCAGAATGCAACTGTTCTGTGAAGCGGTCACCCAGTCTATGCTTCGTTTCCCCAATGTAGAGGAGACCACATTGTGAGCAGCGAATGCAGTGAACTAGATTGTGTGAAGTGCAAGTAAAGTGCTACTTCATCTGGAAAATATGTCTGGGCCCTTGGATACTGGGGAGGGAGGAAGTAAACAGACAGGTGTTACACCTTCTGCAGTTGCAGGGGAAGGTGCCATGGGGCTGTCGGGGATGTGTTGGGAGTGAAGGAAGTATGGACCAGTGTGTCCCAGAGGGAACAATCCCTGCAGAAGGCTGACAAGGGAGGAAATGGGAATATGTATCTGGTGATGGCATCACACTGGAGGTTGCAGAAATGCCAGCTAATGATCCTCTGGATGTGGATGCTGGTGGGATGGTGGGTGAGGCCAAGGGGAATCCTATCGCCATTGTGGGAGTGAAGAGAGGGGGTGGGGGCCGAAGTGCAGGAGATGGGTCAGACCCGGTTGAGGGCCCTGAGAACAAAGGTGTTGAAAATCCTCAGTTGAGGAAGAAGGTGCACATTTCAGAGCCCCCTTGTCAAAGTTGGCATCATCGGAACAAATGCGACAGAGTTTTTACAGGAAGCAGGGTGCGAGAATGTACAGTCCATGTAACTCAGGGAGTGAGTTTATAGTGGCCAGTCTATCCCAAAATGAAACAGGGGTATTGAGGAAGGGAAGAGAGGAGTCTCTCCAAAATCTCTCTGTATTCGGAATCAACCTGCTGAACCGTCTCTGGATTGCCTCTAATGCAAGTATATCTTTACTTAGATAATGGAACGAAATTCTAGTATTCTAGAATTTTGCTAAATCTCCCCTCATCTTTTCCTCTCCACCTTCTCCAAACTGTCTCCATAATGAGGTTTCTCATCCCTAGAAGCACTCTTGTAAATGCATTCTGCACTCTTTCCAATACATTCACATTCCTTGCTAAAGTATGATGTTCTGAACAGTACTCCAGGTGTGGTCTAACCAGCCTCCTAGATTGGTTCAGCATAACTTCCCTACTCTTGTGCTCAATGCCCCTACTGATAGGGCCTAGAATACTATATAAATATTAACAACTCTCTCTCTAACTGTCCTACCATTTTTAATGACTTATGCACATATAAACACTCGGGTTTCTCTGCTCCTGCACACACTTTAGAGTATATATTTTATATTGAATCTTCATGTTGTAACATGCATCAAGAGGTATCACCTCACATTTCTCTCCATTGAACTCACCTGCCATCTCTCCTCCCAATCCACCAACATGTTAATGTTGTGTTGAAACTCTGCACCAATCCTCACAGTTTATAATTCTTTCAAATTTTGTCTTGTCCACAAACTTTGAAAGTGTTCCCCAACCACCAAGCTGTAGACTTGAAGTGTAGGTTCATTGTTCCTTGAAAATAGAGTCACAGGTAGAGAGAATAGTGAAGAAAGTGTTTGGTACACTTGCCTTTATTGATCAGAGTATTGAGTACAGGAGTTGGGAGGTCATGTTGCAGCTGTACAGGACATTGGTTAGGCCACTTTTGGAATATTGCGTGCAATTTTAGTCTCCCTCTTATAGGAAGGATGTTGTGAAACTTGAAGGGTTCAGAAATTATTTACAAGGATGTAGCCAGGGTTGAAGGGTTTGAGCTATAGGGAGAGGCTGAATAGTGTGGGTCTGTTTTCCCTGGATCATTAGAGGCCGAGGGGTGATGTTATAAAGTTTTATAAAATCATGAGGGGCATGAATAAGGTAAATAAACAAGATATTTTCCCTGGGTTGGGTGAGTCCAGAGCTAGAGAGCATAGGTTTAGGGTGAGAGGGGAAAGATTTAAAAGGAATGTAAAGGGCAACTTTTTCACACAGAAGGTGGTGTGTGTATGGAATGAGCTGTCAGAGGAAGTGGTGGAAGCTGGGACAATTGCAACATTTAAAGACCATCTGGATGGGTATATGAATAAGAAGGGTTTCGAGGGATATGGGCCAAGTGCTGGCAAATGAGTAAAGATTAATTTAGGATATCTGGTCAGCATGGACAAGTTGGACCAAAGGATCTGTTTCCATACTGTACAACTCTATGACTCTGTCAAATGTGCACTCAGTTTGAATGGAGTTAAAAGCATTGAAAACTGCTCCACTAGGAATCATTACAGCAGGCAGAGAATCAAGATGTCTGGGCTGGTTTATATGTCTAATCCTAGAAGTTCAATGTCCTAACCAATACCATCTTTCCTTCCTTTTTTGTCTTCGTCTTTCCAGTGAGGCAAGCTAATTTTACTTCAAATGGAACACAGCAAATGAACATTTTCTTTGTGTTTTGATTACAGTTTTGTACAAGAATGCACAAAGCAGGAATTGCAGGTGAAATCTTTATGCTTCATATTTCTTCAGACTAAATTGAAAAGCATCAAGCTTCGACATTGGTCTACAGGCTGTGCAGTGGAACCAGTAGCAATGCCAGACATCATCTTTGCAGATTGCTTTCATCACCACGAAACAGCAGAAATATCAATGAAGACTTTGCCACATGTATCAAAATCAGGGGAAAGCTTAGAATGTGGAAATTGCTATCATGTAAAGTTGTTGTGATGAATACTATTTAAAGTAAAGCCAGATAGGTACATGAGAACAACAAATCAAGAGGTGATTTTTTTTGCATGGAGGTGAAGTCAATTGGGAACAGGCTGTGGAGCATAAACAACATATATGTGCTGGACTAAATGGCCAATTTCTGTGCTATTATCTGTTCTGTTCTTTTTATATGAAGCCTTCATAGATTTTCCTCCCTTACTTACCAACATTCTTTGTATCAAGAGATCAATGTTTATTATGGTTTTGTTTTCTTGAGACCTTCACTGTCATTGTCATTCAGGATAGTGTATAGGGAGAACAATGCAATGCAACTTTGCAGTCTCCCATGAGCGGAGCTGTGAAACCATATGCCAATCATTCTACAGGTTCATTATTGCTATTGCTAACAAAATCAATCTACCAAATTCTATTGAGCATAATCTTTACAGAGGGCCTAACCTATGGAATATTTAGAAAGAAACTTGAATCTTGTATAAAATTTTGCATGAAATGAATTTTTTATTGCACATGGTTACTTTATTGTAGTGTTGGTAGTTGGCTGCTGCTGTTTATGTATAAAAGGGACCATATTAGTGTGCTTTCCTTTGGCAAATATATAAACAGCTTGTATTTATGTAGCAGCTTTTACATTATAAAGCATCCCAAAATACTTCACAGGGGCATTATAAAACAAACCTTGACACCAGTCCACATTAGGAGAGATTAGAACAGGTGATAAAGAGCTTGATCAATGGAATGGATTTTAAGGAACATTTTTGAAGAAAGGAGGAGAGGTTTATCTGAGGAATTCCATACTTTAACACCTTGGCACCTTAAGGCAAGGTTACCAACAGTGGAATGATGAACATAAAGGTTTCACAAGAGGCCAAAATTAAAGGAGTGCAAATATCTTGGAGGGTTGCAGGTGTTTACAGATATTAGAGAGAGAGCTGAGTACTTGGAAGGATCAGGAAACAAGGATATTAATTTTAAAATTGACGCATTGTTTAATTGAGTGAATACAGGGATAATGAATGAATAGGATTTAGTGCAATTTAGGACAAGGGTATGCAAAACGCCAGCTAATTTCTGAACATCATGTTACACACTACTGCTTTAGTTAGAGCAAATTTAAGTCACTTTCCAGAAATAAAAACCCAAAATGGTCTTGACTTAGTTATGCACTGCAATAGTTTTTGATAACCAATTGATGGAATAGCTCAGCTAGTTTTGATGTTCTTCAGATTTATTTGCTATATTGTACAGTTATTTATTTAATCACAGTTGACAAATTGCTCAAGATGGTTAAAGATGATGTAGTTTTTTCAACAACAGTACAAATCCAACAGAACAGTATCGGAAAAGGCAATGGACTCATGACCCATGGAAGATGAGCAGTTTGACTCGATTGGATGAGGTAAGGTGGTTTGAGCTCTATAGCTTGTCCCCTCCAAAGTAATTTTCCCTTCCTATCTGTTGATACATCTGATCTCTGTGGTTGGTGGACATCTCATTCAGTTGCTGCATTCAAATGTCCAATTACCATGGTACAGGTATCCAAAGGAGACCTCTCCATTCTGGCCCTCATTTGCTTACCTCTTGTATGGATATATTGTTAAATTTACCCAGACTGTCTTTAGTTCAGTGAGCATGAGACATACTATCAGGCTTTGGAATGATTTTCCATAAGATTCATTTAAGGGTTATGTCTTGATTAGATAATGGTATATTTGAATTCCAATATTTGATATATCATATTTGAATTCCATGCAGTGCTGTGGAACTGTTACAGATTTGTTTAGTCAGAAAGGGGAGAGGTGAGCCAAGTATTTTAATAATGCTCATTTTTGTATAATTTATTAGGCCCTAAGACCATCATTTCTTACAGTAACGTTTCTAGCCAAGACAGTATATGATAATAGTTTCAACATGTGCACTTTGTAATGACAAAGTAAAGAGTGGCTTGATAAAAGCCCTGACTCCAGTTTTACTCTCTTTCTTTTCAAAGCCTGTACTATGCTGATTCTGAATTGGACATAAACTGTGGGAATAAATCACTACTGAGGGAGTGATCAAATAACTAACTATTATTCTGTGGCTAGGCACTATTTAGATGGTGGTGTAGAAATGAGATATGGTGGTTAAAGATACTTATCAAAACTAAGCAATAATACAACTTTTCAGATTTTCAAGTTTTGCTTGGCAGTATACAGAATGGAAACATTGGTAAAAGGAGAAACAAGATTAAAGCTTTTTGTTTTGCACTCGTGGAAACTGAGAGGCAAATTTTGGTTTTCTTACATTCCAGTCTACATGTGGAAAGGACGAAAAACTTTTACTTTGTATTATTTTTTAAACATTTTCTATTTTACATGTTTTCTTTCTTGAGTATTCCAGCAAGTTATAAAAACAAACAATATACTTTAATTTTAGTAATTGCTATTAATTATAGTACAGAAATGATTTGAGTTCTTTTTCACAATACGGAATGGTGAATATGTATAAAATGCTTGTGTAATTTGTCAATATGTAAACTAGAAACATCAGTTGTAAATATTTGTACAGAATTTGTTGTCTCAGATGAATAAGCAAAGCAATTTAACAAGTTTTTGTTTTTAAAAAGGGCTAAACTGATTCTGAGTTTGATGTTTAAAAAAATGCACTAAATCATCATGTTAAACTTTGCTGCTATTTTTAATAAACTATAGAAAATTGACTTTAATTAAATCTCTCTTATTTTTCTCTGTATTAGGCAATGTGATTGCTAGAAACATCAAGAGCTATAATTTCTATCCCTGTCCATGCACATTCTCCCCGTGTCTGCGTGGGTTTCCTCCGGGTGCTCCGGTTTCCTCCCACGATCCAAAAATATGCAGGTTAGGTGAATTGGCCATGCTAAATTGCCCGCAGTGTTAGGTGAAGGGGTAAATGTAGGGGAATGGGTCTGGGTGGGTTGCGCTTCGGCGGATCGGTGTGGACTTGTTGGGCCGAAGGGCCTGTTTCCACACTGTAAGTAATCTAATCTAATCTAACCTCTCTTGACATTCCCCCACTATCAACATCCTGAGGGTTACCAATGACAAGAAACTGAACTGGATCAGTTGTAAAAATACTGTTGGGACAAGAGCTGGTTAGAGGTGAGGAATTCTGCAGTGAATAACTCACCTCTTGTCTCCAATGCCTGTCCACAGTCTATCAAACACAAGTTAGGAATGTGAAGGAATACTTTCCACTTGCTGGATGAGTGCATTTCCAACAACACTCTTGGTTAGGCCACTTTTGGAATATTGTGTGCAATTCTGGTCTCCCTGCTATAGGATGTTGTGAAACTCGAAAGGGTTCAAAAAAGATTGACAAGGATGTTGTCAGGGTTGGAGGTTTTGAGCTATAGGGAGAGGCTGAATAGGCTGGGGCTGTTTCCCCTGGAGCATCAGAGGCTGAGGGGTGATCTCATAGAGGTTTATAAAATCATGAGCATGAATAGGATAAATAGACACAAAGTCTTTTCCCTGGGGTGGGGGAATCTAGAACTAGAGGGCATAGGTTTAAGATGAGAGGGGAAAGATTCAAGAGGGACCTAAGGGGCAACTTTTTCAAAAAAGGGTGGTGCGTATATGAAATGAGCTGCTAGAGGAAGTGGTGGAGGCTGGTACAATTACAACATTGGATGGGTATATGAATAGGAAGGGTTTAAAGGGATATGGACCAAATGCTGGCAAATGGGACTAGATTAATTTAGGATATCTGGTCAGCATGGTGAGTTGGATCAAAAGATCTGTTTCTGTGCCGTACATCTCTATGACTCTAAGAAGCTTGACATTATCACGGACAAAACTGCTGCTTGATTAGAACCACATGCATCACTTTCAACATGCACCAATGTGCAATGTGTACCATGTACAAGTTCACCTCCCTCCCAAGAGTACCTTCCAATCCTCTGACCTCTACCACCTAGAAGCACAAGAATATCTGCTAATTCTTTTCTAAGCCACAAACCATCCTGGCTTGAAACTATAGCACTGTTTCTTCATTGCTGCTGGGTCAAAATCCTGGAACTCTTTTCATGACAGCACATTCTAGCAGCTCGAGAAGGCAGGTCAACACCATTTTCTACACAGCAATTAGGGTAAGCAACAACACCCATATCCCATGAATGAATAAATAAACCTCAATAGAACTCCTTAGAAAACCTATCTGCACACTGACCACAAAATGCTCTTTGAAATCCAGCTCCACATCTAAGATTTTGGTCACTCTTTCAATTATTCCTTCATTGGCTACCGTTATCTTTGTCACTACGCAGTGTCTTGAGATGGCTTTAAATGTTAAAGACACAGAAGTAATTCAGGTTGTGAATTACTACATCACGTAGGCCTCTGATCATGGCTGACTGGACAAAATACAGATTGTACAGATTCTGTCATTACATACTCAGTTCTGGGTCAAGAAAGAATAACAAATCTTTGTCTTTTTAAAAGAAGTAATTGCATCTCCTCTGGGAGAGTGAAACCACGAGATGTTTTTGATCTAAGATGGCTGTTTGATTTCAATTATTGCTGCGTTGAGCTGCTACGTTGTTATTCATTAATTTCGGTCCTACAAATGGCTTGTTCCATCACTTGTTTTAAATATTTTGAACAAATATCCTGAATTTAAACTAATTTTTAACATGGTACAAATTTTTATGTTTAATATTTCTATGAAATTCTGTTATTTTCACAAATTGTGGTCTTCAAGGATTACATGCTGTATTTCTAGGTTGGATATCAGAATTTATTGATGTCAACATGTTCATTGGTGTTGGCAAAGTTCTTGTATTTGTTTCTGATGCAAAAAACTCAAGACTTTCACAATTGAAATACATCAAGGTGAATTGCTATTCAGTGTATTTCCACATTATTGGTTTGGTTAGCCAAATCTTTCTAAACCTTGTGGCTCTCACTTTCTTAGACCAAACTATTTAGTATCCCAGGATCATCTTGGAGGGCACTAATAACCTTTCTTTCCCCAAACCAAACCTTTCTCTTAAGGGCTTCATTTTAACATTCTTTTTGTAGAAATTAGGACAGAGCTAAATTATGATAGCACTGGGGATGATCCTCAAATTTTAGTAGCATGTGTGGTAGATCTGATTTATTTGATCCAGCAATATTTGAGTTTGGTAGGACTGTAGAAGGCAGATCTAAGTTTGCCACAACTCTGTATGAGTATCAATTTGGTCCACTGGTAAATAATATGTCAGCTGTGAGGGAGCAAGAAAGGGCAGGGATTGGCATGTTACATCATCATCAGGGTTCGCAGGAAATGCTCCCCCTACTATTGGAAGGATGTTGTGAAACTTGCAAAGGTTCAGAAAAAATTTACATGGGTGTTGGCCAGGGTTGGAGGGTTTAAGCTGAAGACAGAGGCTGAATAGGCTGGCACTATTTTCCTTGGGGTGTTGGTGGCTGAGAGGGGTGATGTTATAAAGTTTGGGTGAAGATTTGTAGCTCGGGTGCTCGTTGTTGTGGTTCTGTTCGCCGAGCTGAAAATTTTTGTTGCAAATGTTTCGTCCCCTATCTAGGTGACATCCTCAGTGCTTGGGAGCCTCCTGTGAAGCGCTTCTGTGGTGTTTCCTCCGGCATTTATAGTGGCCTGTCCCTGCCGCTTCCGGTTGTCAGTTTCATCTGTCCGCTGTAGTGGCCGGTATATTGGGTCCAGGTCGATGTGTTTGTTGATGGAGTTTGTAGATGAGTGCCATGCTTCTAGGAAATCCCTGGCTGTTCTTTGTTTGGCTTGCCCTATAATGGTAGTGTTGTCCCAGTCTTCATGTTGCTTGTCGTCTACGTGTGTGGCTACTAAGGATAGCTGGTCGTGGCGTTTCGTGGCGAGTTGATGTTCATGGATACGGATCGTTAGCTGTCTTCCTGTTTGTCCTATATAGTGTTTTGTGCAGTCCTTGCATGGGATTTTGTACACTACATTAGTTTTGCTCATGCTGGGTATCGGGTCCTTCGTTCTGGTGAGTTGTTGTCTGAGGGTGGCTGTTGGTTTGTGTGCTGTTATAAGTCCTAGTGGTCGCAGTAATCTGGCTGTCAGTTCTGAAATGCTCCTGATGTATGGTAGTGTGGCTAGTCCTTTGGGTTGCGGCATGTCCTTGTTCCGTTGTCTTTCTCTTAGGCACCTATTGATGAAATTGCGCGGGTATCCGTTTTTGGCGAATACCTTGTACAGGTGTTCCTCTTCCTCTTTTTGCAGTTCTGGTGTGCTGCAGTGTGTTGAGGCACTTTTGAATAGTGTCTTGATGCAACTTCGTTTGTGTGTGTTGGGGTGGTTGCTTTCGTAGTTCAGGACTTGGTCTGTGTGTGTGGCTTTCCTGTATACCTTTGTGGTGAATTCTCCATTCGGTGTTCTCTGTACCATCACGTCTAGGAATGGGAGTTGGTTATCCTTTTCTTCTTCTCTCGTGAATAGGATTCCTGTTAGTGTGGCGTTGATGATCCGGTGTGTTTTCTCTATTTCTGTGTTTTAATGATTACAAAGGTGTCATCAACATATCTGACCCAGAGTTTGGGTTGAATTTGTGGTAAGACTGTTTGTTCTAACCTTTGCATTACTGCTTCTGCTATGAGTCCAGAGATCGGTGAGCCCATGGGTGTTCCGTTGATTTATTCGTATATCTGGTTGTTGAATGTGAAGTGTGTTGTGAGGGACAAGTCCAGTAGTTTAAGTATGCCGTCTTTGTTGATAGGTTCCACGTCCTGTTGTCTGTTCTGTATGTCCAGCAGGTTGGCTATTGTTTCTCTGGCTAGGTTTTATCAATAGAGGTGAACAGTTTCTTCCTTGTCTATGTGTATATTTCTGATGATATCCAAGAATTCCTGTGTTGATTGTATAGAGTGTCTGGATCCGCTGATCAGGTGTTTCAGTTTCTGCTGTAGTTCTTTAGCCAGTTTGTGTGATGGTGTCCCTGGTAGTGATACTATGGGTCTGAGTGGGATGTCTGGTTTGTGCACTTTAGGTAGTCCATAGAATCTGGGGGTGTTGTTGCTTTCAGGTTTCATTCTTTGTAGGTCCGACCTGGTTATCTGTCTGTTTTTTTGTAGATTCCTCAGTGTGTTATTTATCCTATTGGTGAGCTGTGGGGTGGGGTCAAACTCCCTCTTTTGGTAGGTGTTGATATCTGCAAGTAGTTGTTGTGCTTTTTGGATGTACTCTGCTTTGTCCAGGGTGACCGTCTTTCTGCCTTTGTCTGCTGGTAGTATGATTATGTTCTTATCGTTTCTTAGTGATTTTAGTGCTTCCCTCTCCTTGGTGTTGAGGTTATGTGTTTGTCTTTTCCTTGTTATCAGCGGTACGATACTTTGCCTCACTGTTTGTTGTGTCTCTTCTGTCAGTCCATTGTTCCTGAGTGTGCATTCTAGTGCTGCTAGGAAGTCTGCTGTCTTGGCGTCCCTGTGGTTGTAGTTGAGTCCCTTGGCCAGTATTGTTCTTTCCGTGTCTGTGACCTGTCTGTGGGAGAGGTTTTTAACCCAGGTATGTGTTGTGGTGTCCTCTTTGTTGTGTGTTAGTTTGGCCATGTTTTCTTTTAGTGCCGTTTTTTTGCGGTGTGTGGTCTGTTCTGTCCTATGGTGACAGCCCATTCTATGGTCTGGGTCCATTCCTGATTAGTGGTTTTTGAAATTAACGACTTTTGGCGCGCAATTTCTTGTCTGTATTTGTGAAGTCTGTTGTGCGCGTCTGTAATCATTACCTGGACCATCCCGAATCCGTTCTGTCTGGCTGTGTCTCTGGCTTGTGGATTGTTGACTGGCGGTCTGTATCTGACACGTTATAAAGGTTTACAAAATCGTGAGGGGCATGGATAGGGTGAATAGCCAAGGTATTTTCCCCAGAATGGGGGTGGGGGATCCAAAACTAGAAGGCACAGGTTTGAGGGAAAAGATTTAGAAGGGACCTCAGGGACAACTTTTTCACGCAGAGGGTGGTGCATGTATGGAATGAGCTGTCAGAGGAAGTGCAGGAGGCTAGTACAACATTTAAAAAGCATCTGGATGGGTATATGAACAGAAAGGGTTGGGAGTGATATGGGCCAAATGGAATTAGATTAATTCAAGATAGCTGGTCGACATGGATGAGTTGGACTGAAGGGTCTTTTTCCATGCTGCACAACTCTATAACTCTTTGACTCTATGCTCATTTCCAGCATCTCTGATTTGTCATCTATCTGTCCACAAGTAGTTCTTTATTAACGCACTTTCACATAATGTGATTTTTACTTTAATTCCCAACATCCCAATAACATAAGCCTGATTTGCAGTAGCACAGTTCTTGCATGACTCCCAGTGTGCGGGGGAAGAAACGTCTAGTATGCTTGTGCAGGTTTATATTTGTACAGCTTGTTTTGGCTGTTGCCTGCTTTTACTAAAGCTGTATAAAAGTCTTTTTCACAACTGCCCACAATGACACACAATCCTCCACCTTCAAAGCAACAGAACAGCAGCCTGGTGATCCTCAACATCAAGTTTGAGTTGCAACTGAATCAAATGAAGATCCATAGCCTTCCACCTACAGGTAAGCAATCTTGTTTATGAGGCAAGAATCACTAAAGTTTTGGCAAGTTTTGAGATTTGTAGCTCAGGTTGAGGTTTTGGATGTAGGTTTGCTCACTGAGCTGGAAGGTTCATTTCCAGATGTTTCGTTACCTTACTAGGTAACATCTTAAGTGGGCCTCAGGCGAAGCAATGCCGAAGATTCCTGCTTTCTATTTATGTTTGGGTTTCTTTGGTTTGGTGATGTTATTTCCTGTGGTGAAGTCACTTCCTGTTTTTTTTTCCCTCAGGGGGTGGTAGATGGGGTCTAACTCGATGCGTTTGTTAAGAGTTCCAGTTGGAATGCTATGCTTCTAGGAATTCTCGTGGGTGTCTTTGTTTGGTTTGTCCTAAGATGGATGTATTGTCCCAGTTGAGGTGGTGTCCTTCCTCATCCTGAAGAAGGGCTCATGCCTGAAACGTCGATTCCCCTGCTCCTCGAATGCTGCCTGACCTGCTGCGCTTTTCCAGCAACACATTTTCAGCTCTGATCTCCAGCATCTGCAGTCTTCACTTTCTCCTACTAGTGAGAGAGGATCATGTCTTTTTATGGCTAGTTGGTGTTCATGTATCCTGGTGGCTAGTGTTCTGCCTGTTTGTCCAATGTAATGTTTGTTACAGTCCTTGCACGGTATTTTGTAAATAACATTAGTTTTGCTCATAGTCTGTGTAGAGTCTTTCAAGTTCATTAGCTGCTGTTTTAGTGTGTTGGTGGGTTTGTGGGCTACCATGATGCCAAGGGGTCCGAGTAGTCAAGCAGTCATTTCCGAGATGTCTTTGATGTAGGGGAGAGTGGCTAGGGTTTCTAGATATGTTTTGTCTGCTTGTTTGGGTCTGATGCTGAGAAATCGGCGGACTGTGTTGTTGGGTACCCATTCTTTTTGAGTACACGCTATAGGTGATTTTCCTCTGCTCTGCATAGTTCCTCTATGCTGCAGTATGTGTTCGCTCATTGAAATAATATACCTTGGCAAAAGTTTTGTTTTGTTATTTTCATGTCTGCTTTGGTTTATATATAAATTTTATATATAATATTGAACTTATTGAATTAGATATGTAACAGGTACTGCAAGTAGTTAAGACTTTGCATGTTCCATGTCCTGATGCAACAGATCAGATCAAGCGTTTTAAAAGCAGGCATCATTCACTGGAAGGTGTAACAAAAAAAATTACATTTAAATGATTAAATTATATTAATACTTCATTACAAGATCAGTTAGAGATTCTTTGAATTGAGCCATTCTTAAATGAATCTGCAGTTCCAATCGTATGAAAAGCATGATTGAAAAATGAATAATGCAAATCCTTGCTGTGCTGCATGCTAACCTCAGCGACATTCAGCTTTTTTTGCACTTTAAGCCACATTTTTGGAGTGTTGTAAGACGCAAGTTGGTTGTGTTTAATGCCACAGGTGCATTGGTGCAAAATTTCCAAATACTAATATCTTCTTTTCCATCAAATGAATTTTCCACAAAGATCGTTTGAAATGCATTGCTTATTTCTATTACTATTCAATTTGCAAGGCAATCAAAGACTTTTGGATGTTTTCCTCCACTGCGATTTAAAAGGAGGATGTTTCCAATTCTTCTAGCCTGTTCAATGGCACAGAAAAGGGACAAAAGTTGGGAAATTGTATCAAATTCAATTGCAGGCTTTGCTACATCACTTCCAATTCTCAATTGTTGTTCCATCTCCTCTAGACTACTACTTTTTAGATCTTGTCTCTATATTCCAAGGCTAAAAAGCTGTCAATTTCTTCGCATTAACTTTGTTTGACAGGTTGGAGTGTTTTTGTAATCTTAGTTGAATTAGATGTATAGGGTGTGTAGTTTCATCAACGGTTTGTAATTGTACCAGGAAAGGTTGTTAAAATTACTCCAAATGATTAGATATCTATTCCAAATATCGCTATACTAAAATCAAGAATCAAAATAGAATCTTTCTATTTACCCAGTAGATTTTTTTTGAAACTTAAATCTTTGGAGAGTAGACTTAACATTTCACTATCATACTTTTTTTTTGTTTTGTACTCCCATGGAAATCCAAATATTCTTTTATTTAAAGGTTTCTGTTTTACTGCCATGGGTTCCCTCAATTTCTATCATAGTCCTTTGAGAAGGTGATAAACGGTGTTCTGTTAATGCCCTATGAGTAAAAGAGTTGGAGGAATAAACATCAAAATATCAATCCCAATAGTGAATGGTTTCACAATAGCAATGGTGAAAGAAGGAAGCAGTCAGCCAGAAACATGGCAATCAAATATTCTGATCGCAGGGCAGGGAGAGAAGATAGCTTGAAGTTATTGCTAACATAATTCTGATGAAAGATCATACACCAGCTATTCTAATATTCTGCCTGATCTGTTGATTTTTTCCAGCTTTAATTATGGATATACTTTTGAAATCCCTGAAGTTTTAATCAAAGACTGTCTGTTTTGTTTTTTAATATATAGATGACTTCTGTGTTGCAATTTCAAGCACTGCAATCAATACAAAATTACCAGATGATAAGGCTGCTGACGAGCTTGCCACAGCAGTGACTAGCTGCTATTTGAATAGAAAACATTGATTACATTTGTTGGTCCTACTTTGCTGTCATTTTATTTGCAATCATGGCATGCCTAAAAGTGCCACTGCATGATTTAAAAACAGGTGAATGGGCAGTAGTTTAGAAATATCTTGCACCTTTGCTTCTAAATTATTGCATCTTATGTCATGTTCGCGTCTTGCTCCCTCTAACTTCTCATGCTTGAGACAACCTACTAGAAGCCACAAGCATGGCCCTTAGAATTGCAGAGGAGTTGGCTACTGAGGTTGGCCTTTGCTCAATGCCCCCAAAGAACGGTACAAATGAGGTTCCAACGTTGCATGTGCAGAGGAATGAGATTGAACAGATTAGAGTGGTGCTGGAAAAGCACAACAGGCCAGACAGTATCTAGGGAGCAGGGAAAAAAAAAATTGACGTTTTAGGCAAAACCTATCAGGAATCAGACTTTTGCCTGAACTGTCAATTTTTCTGCTCCTTGGATGCTGCCTGGCTTGCTGTGCTTTTCCAGTGCCACTCTAATCTTAACTCTGATCTCCAGCATTGCAGTACCCACTTCTGCCTACGTTTACTGAATAGTTTTAACTTGCTATTGATCTTGAATTAGTTTGCCCATAAAATCTATAATAAACTGCAATTTGTTCGTAAAATTCATGCAAGTGCTGGATAAGTCACAACCGAGACAAAATACAAATTATAAGCCTGCTCCACCATTTAATAAGATCTTGACTGATCCAATGACCATGCACACCCATCTACCTACCTCTAAAATATTCAACCTTCCACCACCCTTTGAAGAAAGGTTCCAAAGACTCATGACCTTCATTTAGGATGTTTTCTTCTGTCATCTCTTGAATGAAATAGGCAACCACTTTATTTAAATAACGGCATGTACTTCTTGATTCTCCCAAAAGGACGCATTTCTGCAAACACCGTATCGATCTGATATGCTTCGATCACTCTTACTCTTTCAAACTCCAGTGGATACAAACTCAACCTTGTCCAATATTTCCCCCTAAAATAACCTAACCATTCAATGTTGCTTTTTTGAACTGTTTTCAACACATTTACATCCTTTGTTAAATAAAAAGACCATCATTATAAACAATTGTACAGCTGTGGTCCTAATAATATATTGTACAACTGAAACAAAACTTAATCTCTTTTAGGATAGAGCTGGGGTAAAAATACTGACTGAAGGCAGGCTGTTAGCTTAATTGTTGGTCATTTCAGTGGTCAATAATGAGTTGAAATAGCAAAGAACATCAAATGGGAGCAAGCCGAGATGTTAAATCTAACCAGGAATGACTAGATAAATCTAGGCCAATAGAATGTTTGTGTTTAATTTACACTGAGCAGTGGTGATTTCTCATGCTGGTGCTTTATAACTAAAGGCACTGGATAATTGTTATTTGCATCCAGGCCACTGCAAGATCCATTCTTTCACCCACCATTAGGTACAAAGGAAAGACAACTCGACATGACCCACCCATCTTATAGTTTCAACAGCTTATTTTTTTTCCTTAGTGTACCACTCAGGACTGTGGACTTTCTCAGGGCTGGGAAAGTAGGAGTCATGAGAGGTATTGTGCTCCTCACACTATGGCAGTATGTCAACTAGAACAAGAAGGTATTAGAAGCATGAAGTTGGTCAAAATAAGAATTCAATTTTAATACAAAGATTGCATGCTGTGGCAGCTGTTCCCACTTACACCATTTACAAAATGTCAACAGCCTGCTAAGAACCTTCAGAACAATAATATTAAATTCTGGATTCTTGAGTAATAAACAGCAAACTCTCGATAATGACATATTGCACAATAATGTAACTCTCCATGTATATCTTTTCAATTCTTGAAATAATTACACGGGTAGACTGAAAATGAGAACTGACTGAGGTACAAGAGTATGTTGTTGCATGAGAGAGACTTTTCCACTATTATTTAATACTGCCCATTGTAAGCTTACCATGAAGAATGCAGGGTCATTTCAGGAGGCAGTATTGGTGAATATTGTCCTCAATGGGTACCAGCAATAAGCAATGATAATTATCTTTTTCAGTTGCTCACAGACATATCTCACTTCATACCTGATATTGCCTGTCAAAAATTAGTGAAAATGTTTACTATTGATATACAGTCCATCCCCGAAATATCTAAGACCCTTTTGTATAGCTGTGTAAATATGCACTTGACTATCAGACAGCCAAAGAATTGGCATCCTACCATGCAGTAACTTCTGGGTCAACAGATCACTGTTTTAACTATTCGCTGCTGTCAGCTATAGAATACAGTACTGAATATTTTCATTTTTCAAAGCATTCAATTCTCTCAGCTCATTATTTGAAATAACTTCATTGTAAGCAGGGGAATTTGACAGAATTAATGGTATACAAGCAGCTTTCAAATCATTATGTCAATAATGAAATTAACCATTTAAGGAGGTAATTTCTGCTTCAGTATATACAGAAATGTTGTGGAGTTGCATTTTAGATTTGAAAATATTTGGGTTAAATTAAACATAGTTTTGTGGCAGAGAAAGGAGGCCTGCATTGACAAGGCAACTTTACCTCCTTTACATTATTGCTGCAATGATAAACACATCATCAATTACATGCAGACATTCTGGGCATTGTGCTGCATCAGCTATTTCACTGCACATATAACTTCAGGAAAAATAAAAAAAAAAGTAAAATGAGGCATTTTGGTATATTTAACTGCTATATAGTTCAGAAAATGGTTCCTCACTGGACACATTTAGTATGCACAAGGAAAAAAAGGCAGTGGAATGGAAGTGGAGAGGGGGAACTAGAATTTCTAGTACAATTTAGAGTGTGGGAACAGTGACACTCCTCATCATTACATTTAGCATCTAATCCCAGTGAGACACCTGCAACTTCATCACTTTCTCCTTAAGCTTGTACATTTTCATTTTAAAAAATCATAGCAGGAAAGTCTGAAATATAGCTCAATGCAGGAGGTGCAACACTTTGTGGAGGGTGGACAATACTTCTGGAAATACAGTATTAAAATTTCAATTTTCTGGTTATGTGACTCTGACAAACAGAGGACGACAAGATTGCCGCCGCTTAAAAAATTAAAGTAGCATGCCTTGTGACTGTTACTTATTTATCACTCTATCAATGAAATAAATAGCTTTAATATGCAGTACCTTCCCTGCTATCATTTTTAGGGCTGCTGTGTAAAACGTGTCCAGACTGGGAGACTGCAGTCGCTTAGTCCCACCCACTTGCAGGCTGATTCGATTTCCCTGAAAAAAACCTGATCATTCGTTATCACTGATTTGGAAGAAAACAGTCAGGGTTCGTTTAATCAATCAGGTGCAAAACTACCTATAAAAATATAATTGTTTCAGGCAGGTTGAAAGCACATTCCAATTCCATCCGGCTCCTTTCAAGATCACATTTTGTTCCTGTCAAGAACACCTTCCAGAAAAAACGCATCATTCAAATAAGTGATTTACCACCAGCTTTAGAAACACTTTTATGCATTTTTAGGATCATTCAGTCAACGTCAGAATAGTGTAAACACGAATAAATACTACTTTCTTAAATAAATTACAGGAAGAAAGTGGGGATGGGGGGGGGGAAAGAGATCTATAAAGTGACGGTGTGGATCGCACGTCTGAGCATTATTCATCTGTTCAGTGTTAGTTTGAAGCTCTCGGGAGACGAAGGTAGCAAAGAGAGCCGGTACCTACTTGTCCAGATAATCCTGGAGAAGGCAGTTCGGGTCTGCACCGTTGCAGGACGGACAAACGCCCCGAAATGACACAATCCATACTGATTGCAATCTTGGCACAATCGGAGTCAGCACCGTAATAACGTCCGAAAGTATCGTCTCGTTCAGCAAGTGCTCGGCTTGTGAAAGAAAACCAAGGGACGGTCATCCTGACCTGACCTGTACAGTTCCACGTTGGAAAAAAGGGAGACCTTGGGAATGGGGCGGGGAGTTGGAGGGAAAAGGTCTAAAAACAATAAATTTCACAAAGCGATGTGTTTGTGCGTGTTGTGTTTTTTTTTTAATTGCTCTCAGTCAAAGTAGCCGTCGAATACATCCAGCTCGGGGTCGGTGTCGTAAGTGACCGATGCGGGATCCGAGAGCACCCCGAGGTCGACGAGAGCCTGGTCGAAGTCGTCCGGGAGGAAGACGATGCCCACGTTCAGGAGGATGTACTCCATCAGGAAGGCATAGTACAGGATCAGCACGTTCACAAAAAACAATCCCACGTAAAACATATAGGGCAGCTCATCGAACAGCGACTCCACCGAATCGAGGTCAGCATAAATGGTCATAGGCTTCTCTCAAGGTGGCACCGGGTGGCACATCAAAACCGCGGCGGTCCCGCCTGCCTGCCGCGCAGACATTTGTGTTTCTCGGCTTGTCTCTCGGGCCGGAGCGGAGGCTGTCTGTTGCGTGTTTTTTTTTTCTTCACCCCCCCCGCCTCCTTTATTGAAACGGCTTCATCGGGCTTCCCCGCACCTTGGTTCAAGCGGATCCGAGCGCTAGGCCTCGCTTCACTGTGCGCACGCGCGCCCCGCTCGCCTCTCTTCCCGCCTCTTTCACGGGGCCGTCGGCATCGGACGCTTCACAAACCGCGCGCTCCGCCCCCCTTCGCCCGCTAGGTCTGTCGTGAGTGGTCGGACGCGTTGTCCATCAGCTGACGGCGCAGCCCTTATCCCGCCTACTCGCTCAGGCGTGCACGGCTCCACTAACCGCACCACTTGCTGAATGGCTAATAGTTTTGTCCATCAGCTTACGGCACAGGCCTGGTCCCGTCCATACGTCCACGCAGACACCGCCCCCAAAACTGCCGCGTGATGAATGGCTGGTCGCGTTATCAATCAGCTGACGACCGAGCCTTTGTCCCTCCTCCTCGTGCGGTGACAGCGCCCCTTGCTGAATGGCTTATCGCGTTGTCCATCACCTGACGACACAGCCCTTGTCCCACACACTCACGCCAGCACGCATTAGGCACCGCCCCCTCAACCGTGCCGCTTGTTGAATGGCTAAACTCATTGTCCATCAGCTGACAGAACAACCCTTGGCCCGCATACAGGCTGAGACATTGAAGGCACCTCCTCCTCGTCGTTATGAGGACAGCCGGCTCTTTGCTGAATGGCCAATCGCGTTGTCCATCAATTACGACACAGCCGTCGCTCCGACACCACTCCCCATCTCGGACCTCAAACACGCTGGGACTTGCAGCAGTCTTCTGCGATTGGTTAGATACACTATCAATCTCCTTCGTGCGTGTCCTGAAACCTGCCTCCCCTCCAGGCGCACCTCTACTGAATGGCTAGTGTCGGTGTCCATCAATCGACGATACGGCCGTGTACCTCTTCTCTGCCAATCCCCTACGTAGATACCGCCTGTGCCCGCGCCCTCCGGTATTACGTTCCATGATTGGTTAGAACCGACGTCAATCAACAGTTAATTTCCTTCCCATACGCTAACGTTCACACCTGGCAGCCCATGACTTTGCTGTATGGCTAGCCCATGTGTCCATCTCCCTTGACGCACGCTATTTGTCCCGCCTACGGGCATCGCCCATCCAGCTGCTTCGACACGCTGAATGGCCAGTCTAGCCGTCACTCAGAAGACGACACAGCCGTTCACCCCGCCTCCCCCGACTTCAGGAAACAGCTTGTCTGGTACCGGGGTGGTTTATGGTCCTGCGTCAGACGTTATAGCCTGCCGTAACTCCACAGGACATCAAACAAAAAAAAGTCTTCGAAAGTAACATTATTCGCCAGCTCACGCTTATTGATAAGGTCCTTCCCGTGATCGCCAGGTGACGGTAAAACCGTGACTGCGAATGGTGGAGGATCAAATAAAGTGCAATCGGGCCCGTTCGCAAGGACCTCTGGGGGTTGTAGTCTTTGCCCCGCCGTGGTCCCATTGAGCTGTTCCTGTCTGACCCGGAAAAGTACTCCAACTCCCAGCATCCCTCCCAGTCGGAGCGTTACTGCGTCCTGTCTCATCTTCCGCCAGTATGTTGGTGATAGGTTTGAATGTCACTGGCATATTTCTTGTGTCCCGCAAATAGTATGCAGGAAAAAAGTGTGCAGAAGTGATGTTTGGTCGTTCGAGAAGCTGGGTTGGCGGGAGCTCCGGGAAGTCCCCTCGAAACATTCATTCGTTGGAGCATCTGAAGTGAGTGTCTGTGTGAAAACTGTCGCCAGAGATACCCCCAGTGTTACTGACAGGGTAGAATAATATATCCCTAATGCACGAGGCCTTCAGGTCCAGGTCTTTTACCACGGGGACATAGTAAATGTTTACTTTTGCAGTGGTCCTTCTACTTGTACCCTTCCCTTTTTTACCTCCACATTGAGTTCAAAACACTCTCATCACTCATGAAGCACCTAGGCGTGTACTAGGGCGACATGTTCTATTTAATTGATGTACAGCACAAAAGTTTTTGGAGTGGTGATTGTGGAAATTGAGGGGGGCGTTGTGTTGCTTTGTTTTGAATTTTGTTTTAACACAACACTTTAATTACTGATCATCGTGAATAAGTTGTTTTCGGAATTGATTTAAGCGTAAACATCATTTTGAACTCCTATGATCTCTTCACGGGTGCTGTGTGATGGAAACATTTCTGGTTAAAACATCTGTCATAATGGGAAGTAAGCAATGAACCAAGCAAATCTTCAGGGAAATTCAATACTTTCATCGCAAAACCACACACTATCATTTGTTAAAGCAGGTATTTAGGTTTTTATTTAGACTTCCCTTTAAATTTGAATAACATTTATGATGAATGATTAGGTCCAGTTTCACTGTGGTGAAATTTACATTTTTCTGTTGGCATGAGCTGAGTTCTGAAAAGATCTGTCCTGTGTTAAGTGCTAAGATATGCATTTAATTAGCAAATAACTGCAGTGCAAAATGTTAAATTGAAGCTAGTCTTACACCCTCCTGTTTTTAAATTTTAGTACTGGAGTTTCCCTGTCTTTAGTTTAGTTGGTTTCAAATTATTGTGTATTAGGACTATGTTAAATAAGAACTTCTATGAATGCAACTAATTGTGATTGCTGTCCAAGAATAGGATAACCATTTGTTATATGTACAGTGATTGAAATATAATCTAAGCAAGCGTGGTTTGCCCACTGCTGCAGTACTACAAATTTATTGACACAATGTACTGCAGGAGTAATAATGTAAAAATATTGCTTGCTTCACTGCTGAAAGAAAAAGGAGCTATGGTGTTTCTATATTTTATCTGCTACTATAGAAAGCCTTGTTTGCATGTAAATAACTTTTGTTGCTGATAATGGCTTTCCTTCCTGCCTCTGCAAATTTAAGTATTGAATTTATCCTTGTAGTTCTCCATTTCTTATGTTGGCTATTTGTAACATCATTTATAAATGTGTATGTGAAATGTGCTGATGACATCTAGCTTGACCTCTCCACCGTTCTAATGACTGCTTGTCTGGCATCAACTCTCTGATGAGCTGAAATTGCTTATGGTTAAGGTTTGAAATAATTAAAGGCGTTGTCTCTGGTCACTATCAAAACCTGTGCCCTGGTTAACAATAACTCCCTGGACAGTCAATTGGAAAGTAAACTAGTTTTTCATGTTTTCTTCATACTAATTTGTGCCTCCATCTTCTCCAGTGCTTCATTAGTTCATCTTAGAACCTCTGCAAACTTCAGTACTACTTAAACCTGGCTGCTATACACCATTCTGTTGCAGTGTTGCGCCCGTTACTTTACCCTCAGCTTTTGACCACTAGCCCCACCTAATTTAAATAACTCATTCTGTTATTTTCAATTACTTTTCTCGGCTTAAAACTGTTTTTTAAACTCTGCATTCCTACTTTGTGGTCACCTATATGTATCACCATGGTGGCTGTGTCTTCGACCACCAATGCCCAGTCTGTTGTTCCCTCCATTAATTCAGCCGAGTCTTGACCTCCTGTAAAGGCATAATTGAACCAAACTGTGTTAGTCCATGTCAACTTCTACTACTTTGGATTATCATTTTTTTTTTCAATTATTTTGTTTACGAAGAAGTTGGTGATGTTATTTAGTATTTAAATAATTTATTTCACTGCTAGTTGGTAATTTCCAAATCGTTGACCACTACACCCCCTTCCATTGCCGCCTCTCCCCGGTCGGTATGTATGGTGGTATTTCATATAGTTCGAAGGTCAGATTACAGCTGTTCAATACTGACTCTGCCTTTCTATTACTGGTTTTGATTCCAGGTTTACTATTTTACTTCTGGGTAATATAAGATAGTCTCATCAATGAGAAATTTAAAGACAAAGTCATGCTAAACCAAGGCTTCAGATCATAAATGTACAGTGCAAAAGGAGGCCATTTTGCTCATTGTGTTGTACCAGCTTAGCTCCAGTTTCCAACTCTTCATCTGTAGTCTTCCAGGTTACTTTTACATTTGATGATGTCTTAAAATCTTTGTTCATGAATATTGGGTTTTGATGACCAGACTAGCATTTATTGCCCTTGGAACTAAGTGACTTGCTGGGCTTAGAGGGTAGTTCTAGAGGGTAGTTCAGTGTCAACCAAATTGTTGTGGGTCTGGAATCACATATAAGATGGTAGATGTCTTTCCTAAAAGACACTCGTGACCAGATAGGTTTTCAGGAAAAAAAATCACACTATAGATTTATGGTGTCAATTAGATTCTCGCTTTTGGTTTTTTTTTAGATTATTCAGTTCAAATCTCACCATTTGTCACAATGGGATTTTAACCCAGATGATCAGTCTGCCTCCCTCTAGGTTTATTTTTTTTGTCCCTACCGCCCTTTCAGATCTTCATACTTTGAATCTCCTCTGTCAATTATTCTAAATCTCTCCAGTCAGGCACATAACCAGGAGGCAAAGGGAAATAAGTCCTTTTTATCCACTGTCTCCAGGTCCTTGCATTTTTATACACTTCAATTAAATCTCTCTTAAGCCTGCTGTGTTCCTGACCTATACAATTGTTCCTCTTGGATAAAGTTCTCTATTCTTGACAGCTTTTTAAAAAATGTATGTTTTTCATAGAATGTGGGCATTGCTGACAAGATAAGCATTTGTTGCCCATCCCCACTTTTTCCCTTTGAACTGAGTGAAATTGCCCAGAAAATCAAAGTGGAATGTGAGTCAAACACATTGCTATGAATCTGGGGTTATATGTCAGCCAGAGCTGCTGCTGATGACAGATTTCCTTCACCACAGAGACTTGATAGTTTCTTGGTCACCGTTATTGAGACTGTTCTTCAAATCTTTCCTTAATTACATTTTAAGTTCCATTTTCTGGCAGGATGGGATTTTAACCATTGTTCTAATAGTTTCTGGAATGTTTGGTCATTGACATTACAAGCATCTCACCAGTGCCCTGAAAATTTCCATTGAGCCCTTTTGGCATGTGTTCACTTCCTGTAATGTGATGACAGGAAATCTGAAGAGATCTAGCTGTGGTCTAATCGAGATTTCTGATTTCATCCCAGTCCATGCTCATTTAGGCCAAACTTGATGCTGCACAACTTCAGTGGCTTACTTGATTGGGTTGTCTTCACATTCTTTATTGTATTTTGTTTATCATAGTCTCACTTTTTAACCAGTAAAAGGAACTTTGCATTTCCTAAACCTGCATTTCTTAATTACTTCATAAATCAAATTATTATTCTGTAGTAATTGACAGGAAAATTTATTCAGAATTTAACTAATTCTGCAGTTTGTAGTTTAAAACAGTGCAAGTGACCACAGTTTTGGGTGTGTAAAGAAGTTTCCACTGCAGTGCTTTCATAAAGTCCTGAAAAGGAATTGTTTCTTGGACAGAGTAATTTCAGGCTATCTTTCAGATGATCTTTTAAACCAAGGCCCTATCTGCTTGCTTGGATAGATGTAATTTTGGTGGATGCATCTTGAAGAAAAAGCGAGTTATCCCCAGTGGCCTGACTATTATTTATCCTTCTCTCTACATGATAGGAACAGATTATCTGGTGCCGATCACGTCACTGCTTGCTACCTGAAAGCTGGCAACTGCGATTCCTATATTACAGCAATGGCTGTCCTTCAAAAAGTTCTTATTTGCCTGTAGTGTGCTTTCAGGTCTGGTAATAGAAATACATGGACTTTAATATTATACACTATAAGCAATGTCTGCTCTGGAGAGGGGAATGTGTTAGCTCATTTGGCCAGATGTCTGGTGTGTGATCCAAAGTAATGGCAGTGGTGTGACTTTGATTCCCTGTTCCAGAGTAGAAGGCAATTGCAAGGTACTGCTGGCTAAAATCTGTCAAGAAAACAGTGCGGAGTGTTAGCAGTGAGCCAATAGCTGCCTTTGGGCAAATCACTCATGAGTGAATGCACTCAACGCTGTTCTACAAGAGTGGACAACACCTCTTCCTTGAAAGGAAACATCCTTGTTAAAAGCTGGCTACTGAACACTAATTGTTTCCAAACTTGAGAAAGATTCCCTTTTAATTACAGGTTTGTAATTGGCAGGCGTGGAGGAGGGAGTAGTCTTACAAGTGGGATCAAGAGTAATGGCTGTCACTTCTTTTAATGAGTTAATGCAAATTCAGAAGCAAGTCTTGTACAAGTTTTTTTGCAGTTACACAAGCAACAATTTTTACAACATTGGCACTGGAATGTTCTATAAGCAAAACATTTATTAATTCTTTCCTTTTTGTAAATTTTGTTCTGCCACAAATGCAAGGCTAAATTTGTAGTGTTTTACTATTAGCTATCCAATTTTTTAAAAAAGTAAGTGAAATTTAGTTTTCAATGTCGATAAGGCAGCATTTTGTTTTGCAGCAAAACCAATACAGTTTACCTAGACTTCCTTGTTTAAGGGGGAATCAAATTCTACTGTACATGAGTAGAGTTGATAGGTAATGTCTCAGTTTTCATCATGGAAATATTTTGCAGTCTGTGGGTCAAAGTATATGCTCTTGCACAATTATAGTTTGCACTTCTGAGTATTTGAAGGAATGGAACTTATTCTGTAACAGTTCCTTCATTAATGAGAGTAGACTTCCATTCTGGCCTGTAGCAGCTGTGTGTTATGCATGAATTGCAATTTGAGTATCATGCTGCCTTTTTAAATTTGATGCCAAACACTACTTCCATTTCTTGAATGTTCTTTGCCCTCAACAATATCTCCCTACACTTGCAAAGTAACTTCTTATGTGTAACAGTTTCGAGTCTGTGATATGATTCCAGATCAGAGTATTAAAACATAGTAATTTTCCTTTGTTACATTGTGTTTTCTCTCTGTGATCTGAACTGGAAACTCCCTGTTGCCGTCAGTACGTAGCTACTTTGTAGCTAGGTACATATAGGTCTCATAATGTTAACTGTCCTTTCTCCCCAAATTTAGGAAATTAATGTGCTGTTTTAATACTTTATGCAAAAAATGATGCTAATTAAGAAGTTTAGGCTATTCATTTCTGCTTGAGAAAATAAATGTATTATAGTGTTAACTACTTGCTTTCCAGCTAATATATCTGTTGACTATAATGTGAGAACTTGATTGGAGTACTCAGTATAACAGGATGTTGCCCAGTAAATTGGATTTTTCATCTTTTCTTTCAAAAGAAGTTGAGATATGTGCTGAAATGCTGACGAACAGCCCTGCTCCTGTGGGAAAGCATATTTATAATGGACGTGAAGTTTTGAAAATATCCAAGATTGAGCAGGCTATCACACAGCAATTGACCTTGTAAATACTACAACAAGTAGACCCCGAGTTTGCAGTGGTAAACTGCAAAATTGTTGGCATTCTGTTGTCAACAAGTTATTTATTCTGTGTTCCTTGAAAGGATTAGCTGTTAAAGTTCTTCCAGAGTTCAATCCTTTTGCAAATCTTCACTTTTAACTTAGTTTCACTGTTTTTAAAAAAAAACCCAAAAAATGTTACAACTTGCTAATAAGCTATAATCGAGTCTTTGAACAATATATTAGCTTCATAGTTACAAATTCACAACCTTACTAACATTAAAAAAAACTAATTTTCTATTAATAGCCTATCAGATTTCTTTATTTTAAAAATTTGGAATTTATCATAATTTTTAAAAACTTTGTTTGTGATGTTTGAGCTTAACTAAACATGTTTGTGATTAGGTTATCTTAAACATTAAGTTACAAATGAAGGGATTCAGTGCTGTTAATTTCTTGCTTTGTGGTCTTGACAATGTGCCATCATGATTGGTTAGATATCTTGTTTGCTGACATTACAGCGGGGTATCCCTTTGACTTGGCATCAGATTTTAAGCACCCATAGGAAAACTGAAGCCTATGCCATAAAGCTGTTAGATCTTTATGGAACCTTTCTTTGAGATTACTGGAAAATGCTGTGGCTTTAATGCTTACAGTAACATCTGAAATTATGTAATTATTTGCATGGCTTCCAATTTTGATTTGGCTAGCAAAAGATACAATGTAAAACCAAGTTTAGTTTACACAGGTGAGTTGGAAGGGAAAATTAGTGACTAAGTTTTCTGACTAGTGTTCAGATCAGTCTAAGAGGCAGCAATGAGGTATCCTTGCTAATAACTAATTCTGGATTTTTATGTTACCCTGCACATGTGAGCAGACTCCAGAAAGTTACTGTCAGTTTTTGTGGAATTGAGGGTGAATTCTGACATTACTGCCTTGGTTTACTTTTGCAAAATTTTGCAATGCACAATGTAGTCCATACTAAGTTAATGGTAGCTTGAAAATATAGCTAAATGTAATAAATTTTCAATTTCAATTATTATAGTTAAGCTCTTTCACAAGAATCAATTATACAATTGAGAACCTGAGTCATATGGATATGAGCAGGTCCCTTACAGTTTTGCGCTTGATCGTGCTAGGAATTCATGTTTTAAATGTTAATATTTCTTTAGGTACATGTACCATGTCTTAACAAAGAACACGACTGTGACAGACAGCAATCGTAACCTGCTTGTGGAGACCATTCGTTCTATTACAGAAATCCTCATTTGGGGAGATCAAAATGATGCCTCTGTTTTTGAGTAAGTTCTCATTCATATTCATGCTTCTTTTTGTTTGAGTAAAATGATCACAAAACAATGTCTGTATTGATCCATTTTATCCTAGGAGAAATGTACTCCGTGACTTCAGTGAGATAATTTGCTGGCAAGTTATTGCTTAAGTGGAAAGAGATTTGAAAGTCTGGTTGTGTATGTCTTCCTGATGAACAGGCAGCATGTTCACGAGATTTAGACTTTTTTAATTTCTTAAAAATTTTTTTGGATTAGTATTCTGCCAACCTGTTCCATCTTTTATTCTACACTGATGCTTTACACTCTGGGTGTGACCCAGGAGCAAGAAAATTCTGAGGGTGGCAATTCAAATAACTTGAGTAAGAAGGAGAAATCAGAGTCGAAGAGTGTGGTGCCTGAAAAGCACAGCCAGTCAGGCAGCATCTGAGTATCAGGAAAATCAACATTTTGGGCACAAGGGCTTATACCCAAAATGTCAACCCTTCAGCTCTTTGGATGCTGTCTGACTGGCTGTGCTTTTCCAGCACCATACTCTTCAATCTTTAGTAAGAAGACCCACAATTTTGTGGGCTCTGGCTGTGTTCAGGCCTGAGAACTTTGATATGCTACACCCACTGGCACAACCAATGTTTCGCATTTTTGAATGAGCCTTTTAGTTAATCCAGGGCTTACACCTGAGTTCTCTGCTGCAGAAACACCATTGCCAACTCAGAGTTTGGGACCCTAATTTCTTGTCCTATGATTTTGGCCAACTGTTTGGGAACCCTGATGTAGAGTCTGTAAGACTTCAAAATCACAGCCTTGTTATTCTTTTTGATTCCTTTAATGGAAAAACACTTCTGCATGAGGCTGACTGTAAGGCTATTACAAGGAAGGATAGGAGGAAGGATGGCAGGCTGTGCTAAAACAAGGAGTAAAATGTTCGTCAAACATATTAAGAGTGAATGATAGAGTGGAGCTCATGAGGAACAAGCAAGGTAAGCTGCTTACTGAAGCAAAGCATATGGCAGATGTACAAAATGAATATAGTGCTTATGTCTTTACCAAATTAGAAGATGGTGGCAGTGGCCTGTTTGAAAATGTTGTTGTTGAGCAACTGAACAGTACAGTGATAGTTAAAGGAGAGGTGCTAAAAGTGCTGTTAGCATTCCAGGTGGAGAAGTCCTCAGGCCTGGATGGGATGCATCCTAGATTGGTGAGAGATAAAGGAGCAAATTGTGGAGCCATTGATGGAAACTCTCTACGCTACTCTGAACACAGGCTTAGTTCCGGGGACTAGAGCATTGCAAATATGACGCTGCTGTTTAAAAAAGCTGCAAAGGTAGACCCATGGAACTACAGACCTGTCAACTTGACCTCAATAGTGGGAAAACTGATGGAAGTCATAATACAGGATCAGGTAAATGTATATACACTTGGAGAAAAATAACTTAATACTCAACAGCCAGCATGACTCTGTCAAGGGCAGGTCATGCCTGATACATTTAATTGAGTTTCTTGACAAGGTGACACAGGCTGAATGTATATTTGGACTTTCAGAAAGCATTTAATACGGTACCACATGAGATGTTGGTTAGCCAATTAGAATTGTTTGAGATTGATATGTGCTTGGCAGCATGGTTTAGAAGTTGGCTAAATATAGGAAACCGAGGGTAGGCATAGATGGACATTTCTCAGAGTGGAAGTGAGTTGCAAGTAGTTTTCCCAGGGATCAGTTTTGAGACTCATGCCTTTCCTGATTTATCAAAACAATTTTTTTAGAGGTGGATGTTGAGGGCAAAATCACTAAATTTACAGATGATACTAAGCTAGGGAGAATTGAGAATTGTGAGGATGATGCTGAGTGACTTGAGAGGGACATTGACAAGTTGGTCAAATGGGCAGACACCTGCCAGATGAATTTTACTGCAAGGAAATGTGTGAAGAAAGGGAAAATCAGGGTAAGACTTGTATACTTAAGGTCCTGAAAAAAATTTAAAATGAGCTACTTTTTCATGCAGATGGTGGTGTGTGTATGGAATGAGCTGCCAGAGGAAGTAGTGGAGGCTGGTACAATTACAACATTTAAAAGGCATCTGGATGGGTATATGAATAGGAAGGGTTTAGAGGGATATGGACCAAATGCTGGCAAATGGGACTAGATTAATTTAGGATATCTGGGTCAACATGGGCGGGTTAGATCAAAGGGTCTGTTTCAATACTATGCATCTCTATGACTCAAATGTATTTTGGTAGAAGAAACACAGAGACGGAACACAGGGTCACTAGTGCAGATTTGAGGAGCATACAAGAGCAGAACAACCTCAACATTCATGTGCATGATTCTGGGAAGGTGGCCAGGCAAGTTGAAATAAGGTGTATAGGATCCTTGGGTTTATAAATAGATGCGTACAGTATAAAAGCTAGGAAGTAGTGCTACACTTCAACAAATCATTGGTCAGACCACATTTGGAGTATTGTGTTCAGTTCTGGGCACCTCCTTTTAAGGATGTTAAAGCCATGGAGAGAATTCCAAGGAGATTCCTTGGAATGATCTCATGTATGAGGGATTTTAAATACAAGGAAGGATTGGCAAAATTGAGCTTATTCTCCTTGGAGCAGGGAAGATTAAGAGGTGAGTATATTGAGATGTTCAAAATTATGATCAATTTTGACAGGGTAATGAAGGATATTCTATTTCCACTTGTTAGTATGTCCGTCACTAGGGGGTTACCATTTCAAGTTTGTCAGCAAGAGAGCTATGAGTGAGAGGAGAAGAAACTTCTTTACACAGAGTTGTTAGGGATTGGAATGGTTGCCTGGGAGAATGGTGGACGCAGTTTCTATCCAAGATTTGAAAAGAGAGCTGGATAACTGTGAAAGTGATGAATTTAGAGTATTATGGAGATAGAGCTGGAGAAGGGGACTAGCTGGTCATTGTATTTGTACTGGCTCACAAAAGAAATGTGTCAAATGGCTCCTTCTGTGCTGTAAAATTCTATGATTCTGAGGTTTGTGGGCAGAAACCAGTGTTCATTATCAACGCGGTCACAATGCTGTGCTGCCCACCTGTTGCACCTTGAGAATCGTGCCCATAAGATTCTTTTTTTGATTAATCTTATTAGCTCAATGAAAATGAGTGTCTTGTAAGTTTTGACATCAGATTCTCAAGTGCTTGCCAATAATTTAATCTAGTTTTGTTGATCGCCCTGATGAAGTTTTGAATATGTATATAGTTCTCTTTGTTCTGGGAAGAAAAATACATTGAGTTCAGCATGCTGCCACCTTGAGTCAAATGCTACATTCATCCCTGGTTAGTTTTGCTTTATCCAGAACCATGAAACCAGCTTCAATCAAAAATGTTGTGCGGATGGTCCATTTTGGCCTCTTCTTGAAGTTCCCACCATTGTTTAAGTTAGCCAAGGGTGATTCACGTGATCTCCACAGAAGTTGTGGTCCTTTGCAATATCCTGCCTGTGGTGCTGAAGATTTACCCACCTAAACTTGCTGTTTCACTTGCTCAGCTGGTGCACTACAGTTATGACACTAACATCTAGATATTTTCTAATTAATCTTTAGAGATATGTGTACGTGAATGCAGGCCTCTGGCCCAGAGATGGGAACACTCCCATTGATCGACAGGAGCCCCAACACCAGCACATGTCCAATAAAGTAGAAAATTGCCCAGCTGTGTCCATACACAAAAAGCAGGACCAAACTAATTTGCTCAATTACCAGCCTGTTAATCTATTCTGTATCATTAGCAAAGCAATGTCAGGTATAATTTACTCATCAATAACCTGACAGCTAATGCACTGTTTGGGTTCAGTTGGCATTCCTTACCTCCAGATGTCTTTCTATCCTTGTCCTGAACCTGGATGAAAGAGCTGAATTCTAGATGAGTGATTAACTGATTGCTTTTCAAATCAACGTAGCATTTGATAGTGTGTCATCAAGAAGTCTTGTTAAATCTCGTCAATGGAAATAGGTGGAAAACTCTTCTAAGGCTCAAATAGGATTGGCCATGCTAAATTGCACAGGGTTGTGTCCAGGGTTGTGCAGGTTAGGTGGATTAGCCATGGGGAATGCAGGCTTACAGGAGTAGAGTAGAGGGTGTAAAGGGTTGGTGTGGACTCAATGGGTTGAATGGCCTGCCTCCACAGTGTAGAGATTGAGAGTCTGATACCTGTACAAATAAAGGTGAGTTAGTTGTTGGAGTTCAGTCACCTTAGTTCTAGGATGTTTCTGCAGGAATTCTTCAGAACAGAGCCTTGGGTCCAGTTGTCTTCAGTTGCTTCTCTATCATTTAAATTTAGAAGGAAGGTAGTTGGAAGGTACTCCCACACCAAGAAAGCTATGCAACATTTGAATTTTGGGCTGATAAATAGTATAGAACAAATGTTACTTACGATATTCAAAAAAATCGAAAACTAATCACCCTGTTCCTTGACATTCAATCGTGTTACCCTCATTTAATACCTTGCCATTGTTATTTCGAGCCACAATGCACCAAAACAGAATTGGGCCAATTGTGACTGCATGAGCAACTCAGAGGTTAAACATTGTGAGCACCTTGCCTCTAGACTCCACACAGCCTTTACAACTCCTACAAGGCACAATTCAGCAGCGTAATGGAATATATTCTGCTGTTCCAATAACGTCAAGGAAGCTCCACACCATGACCAAGCAATTCACTTGACTGGCACCCAATCTACCACCATTAAACATTCACTCCTTCGACCATCAGTGATTTTGCTTGTGCCATGGTGATAGATGAGAAAACTCAATTATTCGAAAGTTTGACATTGAAGATAAGGTATCAGAAATACTGTCAATCCTTAAAATTAGCCAGACCTCCAAACTAGGTGAAATGCATTTGAAGATAGTGAATTGAAATGGCAGGAAATAATCTTTTTCAATTTTCCCCAGACTCTGGGAGTGTCATAGAATTTCAAATGTAACATTCTTGTTCAAAAAAAGGTTAAGGATAAGCTTAGCAATTGCAGACCAGTCAGTTTCACTTTAGTGATGGGGAAGCTTCTTGAAAAGATGAGGGATAGAATTAAATGTACATGAATTTCCAAAACTGAAAATGTGTTGCTGGAAAAGCGCAGCAGGTCAAGGAACAGGAGAATCGACGTTTTGGGCATAAGCCCTTCTTCAGGAATCCCTTCTCCTGTTCCTTGGATGCTGCCTGACCTGCTGTGCTTTTCCAGCAACGATCTCCAACATCTGCAGTCCTCACTTTCTCCTCGATGAATTTCCAAAAGGCATTCAACACAGTGCCACACAACTGACTTGAGAAAATGTATAGTTTGTGGCATAAATGGGATCCCAGATGGGGAGAACTTTTGTAAATGTAAGGTAATATTTGGAGATATTAGTTGTTTGACCTAAATTTTGAAGTTTCATTTTGAAAATTAGTCAGACGTACCACTTTCCAGTCTTAGAGGTTTTTCTTTCTAGAAATAGAAACATGGATGCAAAATTGGCTTGAGGTTGAAAACAAAGAGCAAAGATTAATTAATATTTTCATGCTAAAGGAATGTTAGTATTGGAGTTCCCCAGGCCTCCGTTCTGGGACCCTTACTTTTTCTGATTATGTATTAATCACCTAGATCTTGGTGCGCAGGGAACAGTTTGCAAGTTTGCTGATGGTATAAAACTTGGAGAATTAATGTTATGAGGAGAGCAGTATATATTACAAAGATTTTGAAAAATCAGTGAATTGGACAGGTTGGTAAAACATTAAATTAAGTATGGAGAAGTGTAAGGTGAGACATTTTAGTGGAAAGAACAAGTATAAGTGATGTTATGCTAAAGAATGTGTGGGAATAGAGAGACCTAGGTGTATCTGTGCATAAAACAGCAAAGGTGGCAAGGCACTTCTTGCAAGCAGTTAATAAAATGTATTCTTGGCTTTATTAACAGGGGAATGGAGTACAGGAGCAGAGGAAGGTATACTCCAATAAAACACCAGCTGTACGTCAGCTGGGTTACTGTGTATCATTCAGGATGCCTCCCTTTTAAGAAGAATGTAAACACATTGTGGAGAGTGCAGTAAAGGTTTACAGGAATGGTTCCAAGGATGAAACACTTCAGTTAAGAGGAAAGATTGGACAAGTTCGAATTGTTCTTGAGAAGAAGAATGCTAAAATGCATTTTGGTAGATTTCAAAATCATGAGGGGACTGAACAGAATAAATGGGGAAAAAAAACTTCCCTCATTTAAAAGGGTGACAAATGAAAGGGTTGCAGGTAATTTGCGAAAGAAACAAATGTGATTTTTTTTTTAAAAAAAGCTTTTCACAGAATGAATAGTTGGTCTTGATTGCACTGCCTGGATGTGTTGGAGGTCCAGCTGAGGCGTTAGAGGGGATTAAATGACTATTTAAATAGGAACAATATTTAGGATTATGGAGAGAAGCAGGAGTATGGCACCAAGCCCATTCTGATCCAGTGCTGACACGGTAGGTCAAACAATGTTCATTCTTCACTGTCACAATTCTGTACACAGTGATAGCACTGGCTACAATCTGCTAGACATACCGCAACAACTTGCCGGGGTCGTACAACAACATCTTCTACCACATAGACGGATAAGGGCAGCAGGCTCCTGACAACATGACCATCTGCAAGTTCCCTTCCAAGTGACTCATCCTGACTTAGCAATTTACTGGCTTTTCCTCATTTCATGCTAGGTTTAAATGTTGCAAGTTCCTTCATTGCTTTTCAGACTGGAGGCCTGTGACCAATGGTATGCTGCAAGGATTGGTGCTGAGTCCACTGCTTTTTGTCATTTGTATAAATGATTTGGATGTGAACATAGGTATGGTTAGTAAGCTTGCAGATAACACCAAATTTGGAGGTGTAGTGGACAGTGAAGAAAGTTACTTCTGATTACAACAAGATTTTAATCAGATGGGCCAGTGCGCTGAGGAGTTGAGTTTAATTTAGATAAATGTGAGACGCTGCATTTTGGAAAGGCAAATCAGGATAGGACTTATACGCTTAATGGTAAGGTCCTGGGGAATGTTGCTGAACAAAGAGACCTTGGAATGCAGGTTCATAGTTCCTTGAAAGTAGAGTGTCGGGTAGATAGGATAGTGAAGAAGGCACTTTGTATGCTTTCCTTTATTGGTCAGAGCACTGAGTATAGGAGTTGAGAGGTCATGTTGTGGCTGTAGAGAACATTGGTTATGCCATTTTTGGAATATTGTGTGCAATTCTGGTCTCCCTCCAATAGGAAGGATGCTGTGAAACTTGAAAGGGTTCAGAAAAGATTTGCATGCATGTTGACATATGTTTGGAATGAGTTGCCAGAGGAAGTGGTGGAGGCTGGTACAATTAAACATTTAAAATACACCTGGATGGGGATATGAATAGAAAGGGTTGAGAGGGATATGGGCCAAATGCTGGCAAATGGGGCTAGATTAATTTAGGATATCTGGTTGGCATAGGACCGAAGGGTCTGTTTCCATGCTGTACATCTCTATGACTCTATAACAGTGAATCTAAAAGGTGGCTCACTAGCACTTTGCAAAGGCAACTGGGATTGGGTCATAACTGCTGGTCCAGTGTGATTCCTACTCCTGTGAATGAACAGGAGAACAGGAACATGGGATGAAGTTGCTCATTATAGAAATTTTGTTCCAGTTTGTATACAAAACCTATCTGTTCACAAACATCCATCTTTTCTACACAAGTGCATTAGACAATGTGTGCATTGGGTTATCAGACATGGAAGCTTTGACAAATATCATATGCTATTTCTATGGCAGTAGAGATTCCATTTTTTTTTCCTCTTGATGGTTGGATGATAAAATGCCAAGCAATATAGCACTATCAAGTTAACACTGTTCTGCAATGACTCCTAATTTTTAATCATCACAAACAGTAGTAGCTTGAATTTATATATTGCCTTTTAATTAACTGGATTTGAATAAAATTTTAAGACATTTGATGCCTTGACTGAACCATTGTGGGTGAATGGGACCTTCTCTTGTATAGCAGAGTGTGGTTCATGTGTACATTGTGAAGGATGGATGACTCATTATGGACGCATTGAAATAGTTATACATGAAGGTCACAAGTGCATTGATGTTTTCAGCTGTAGATGTGTTAAGGTAGGAGTGGAATTGGAAAGTGTAACAAGTGAAAGTAGCTCTTTATGATGGAGAAAGTATGGATTGAGAGCTCAGCTGAAGGATGATTGAAACACAGGTAATTTGTGAGCATCCTGGTTTAGCTAGAAATGGTGCTGAGAAGGATGGTGAACGTGGTAGTGGGGAGAAAAGATTTGTCAGGGTTGAAGGAAATTATTTCAGTCCTCTCAGTTTTTAACATCTCATCTATGAATGTCTGACAGTCAGTCTACCATAACAAATCCTGAACAAGTTGACGGAGAAGTAAAGCTGTGTGTCTTCATAGTGCACATAGGAAATTATCTACATATATTTAGATTATGTTATCATAGGGTTGGATATTGTTTGTAAGAGGTGTTCACTGATGGACTATTGAGGGTCTTAAGGTAAAGTAATAGCTGTGTGTGGGGAAAGGAATCTGATGTTGCTGATATTCTGAACATGATCTGATAATTAAGAATTGAATCAGGCTTTGCAGAGCCACTGTGAAGGCCATTTGAATGTGAAGATTGGAAGAGGATTGTATGACCACCTAGGTGAAAAGCTGTGAAGGGAATAGTACATTGTGGTCACAGTCATAGTTGGATGTACTTTTATGATTTAAACCAAATGTTGTTATGGTGTCAGGAATGGAAACCTGATTAGTGGGCGGCACGGTAGCACAGTGGTTAGCACTGCTGCTTCACAGCGCCAGAGATCCGGGTTCAATTCCCGCCTCAGGCGACTCTCTGTGTGGAGTTTGCACATTCTCCCCGTGTCTGCGTGGGTTTCCTCCGGGTGCTCCGGTTTCCTCCCACAATCCAAAAAAAATGTGCAGGGGTTAGGTGAATTGGCCATGCTAAATTGCCCGTAGTGTTAGGTGAAGGGGTAAATGTAGGAGAATGGGTCTGGGTGGGTTACGCTTCGGCGGGTCGGTGTGGACTTGTTGGGCCGAAGGGCCTGTTTCCACACTGTAAGTAATCTAATTAGACAGATTCAAACACTGAGTTTGAGAAAGATGGGGATGGATTTGGAAAGTGGTATTATGTTCAAGAATTTGGAAAAAATAAGAGATGTTGATGGGATTCCAGTTTGCAAGGACAACAGGTGGCCTCTTCAGAAGTGGTGGTGAGAACTCAGTTTCTCTCCCATTCTTTCAAAACTGAAGTTCGGGTCTAGGAAACAATGTTTTGCATTGTGGGAGGAATGAGAACAGGAGAAAGATGGATGGTCGCAATCTTTGTGCAAGATGTTTCTGGACCTGTCATGATGTTAGAGATAAGGTGGCAGTTGGGATGACAGGATGGGATTTAGGATTGGACTGGGAGTAAAAATAGACTTGCATTGATAACCTGCCTCTGTGTAAAATAGCTAATTACATTGTACTTGAATGCTAATGAAAACAAATTTTGTTTCAGCTTTTTCTTGGAGAAAAACATGTTTGTTTTCTTCTTAAATATATTGCGCCAGAGATCCGGACGCTATGTTTGTGTACAGCTGCTTCAGACCATCAATATCCTATTTGAAAATATTAGCCATGAGACCTCTTTGTGTAAGTATATATTCTTTTGTAATTTTTTAAAATTGCATTTTCAGTTGTTCTGCCTTTCTCTCTGGCATTGTGAGCACACTAAATGTTGCATAGACTATTTTTCTCAATGCATTAATATGTTCAGCAAAGAAGGACAATTGGATTAGATTAGATTACTTAGTGTGGAAACAGGCCCTTCGGCCCAACAAGTCCACAGCAACCCACCCAGACACATTCCCCTACGTTTACTCCTTCACCTAACACTATCGGCAATTTAGCATTGCCAATTCACCTGACCTGCACATCTTTGGATTGTGGGAGGAAACCGGAGCACCAGGAGGAAACCCATGCAGACACTGGGAGAATGTGCAAACTCCACACACAGTTGCCTGAAGCGGGAATTGAACCCAGATCTCTGGCGCTGTGAGGTCACCGTGCTGCCCATTACTTTTGTTCCACTTGTGAACCTTGTCACTTTCTCTTGTTTGACCACTAATCTTAGTAGTGAAGGAATCACTGTCTCCAGGAACTCCTTGTACATGCTGGCTGTTGACTCTTGAAAATAACTGCATGGTTTCCCTTCATTTTGTCTGTGATAATTCATTCAGTATAGTCACGCTGGCGGATGTTGTTGGCCGGTACTGAGCTCTTCCCCCTTTGTTTCTGTTTCTTTCTGTGCTTTGCTGTTCTCTTTCTTTTTGGCTGGGAAATTGAGGATATTGTGGTAGGGAAGGAAGCCACCAGTGGCTACCGGCTGCTTATGGAATTGTGAATATGGGGAGAAAAAAGAGGTCTCTACTGTATCCCCAACAACCAATCACTTGTGCATCCGCTGGAAATAATGAGCTGTGAGAAGGATGCTGAGTTGTTGTAGTGTGATTTGGACAGGCTGAGTAAGTGGGTAAGTGCATGGCACATGCAGTATAATGTGCATGAATATGAAGTTATCCACTTCGGTAGTGAAAATAGGAAGGCAGATTATTACCTGAATGGCTCTAAAATGGAAGAGGGGAATATTCAGTGGGACCTGTGTCCTCATGCACCAGTCGCCAAAAGTAAGCTCGTAGGTGCAGCAGGCGGTAAAGAAGACCAACTGTATGTAGGCCTTCATACTGAGGATTCAAGTAAAGGAGCAAGGATGTCTTGCTGCAATCATACACATCACTGTTGAGGCCATATCTAGAATATTGTTCAGTTTTGGTCGAATTATCCAAGGATGTGTGTTCTAACCATAATGTAGCAAAGGTTTACCAAATTGATTCCTGGGATGTCAGGAATGAGGAGGGATTGAGTCAGTTAGGATTATGTTCATAGGAGTTTAGCTAAATGAGGAGAGGTGGGGGAATCTCAGAAACCTATAAAGTTCTAACTGGAAGGAAGGATGTTCCTGATGGTGGTGGAGCCCAGAACTAGGGGGTCATAGTATAAGCATAAATGATTAACCTCTTAGGACTGAAATGAGCAGAAAGCTCTTCACTCAGAATAGTGAGCCTGTGCCTCAAGTAGTTCAGGTCAAAACTTTTTCAAGAAGGAGGCAGATTTAACTCTTGTGACTAAAGGGATCAAGAGGTATGAGGAGGTTGGGGTTAGGATATTGTACTCATTGACCTAGTCTTTTGTCCTCTGAGTGACTCAGTTGCTCCTATATCTTTTACTTCCATTACTTAGCTCATCGTTCCCACTCTCTTACCCAAAACCCCACAGTGTCAAAAAACTGAGGGCTCCTCATTCTTAAATGAGCAATTTCTTCTTCCACTCCCCCTTGTGTTTTCCATCAAATAAGTGTTTTTTTTTTTAAATGTGCCTTTCAAATCAAAAACAATCAAACTAGAACCAAGAAATAATCTGCCCTTTTGTGTGTTTTTCATGTTATCGCCTCACTTCTGTGATATAGTTTGTTTATCTTAGACATGGATTAGTACTGACCTCTCGATGATCAGAGATGAGATCGGTCTGCTTCAAAACTGAAGGTTTTTTAAAGTTTAAATAAAATTACATGAAGAAAGCATTCATTTCCTGGCTTAATAAATACAAACAGAAAGTGCTGGAAATGCATGGCAGGTCGGACTATATCTGTAGAGAAAGAGTTAATGTTAAGTATGTAATAATTTGGAAATGTCGGTGTTGGGGTGAACAAAATTAAAAATCACACAACACCAGGTTATAGTCCAATAGGAATGCTGTGGTGTGATTTTTAACTTACGTAAGTTAATGTTTCAGGTTGGCTTTTCATCATAGAGTTATAGAGATGTACAGCATGGAAACAGACCCTTCGGTCCAAACCGTCCATGCCGACCAGAAATCCCAACTCCATCTAGTCCCACCTGCCAGCAGCCAGCCCATATCCCTCCAAACCCTTCCTATTCATATACCCATCTAAGTACCTTTCTCTTTGGCTTCATCCTCGCTGTCTTTCTGATCTGTCTGTGCCTCTGCCTCAGTATCTCCCTGGCACTTTTGAACTTCTATATCTGTTAATTATAGAAAAGAATAAACTACACTGTTCAAATCTACTCCACACCACTCTATGGAAGAGTTAGTTGGAGTCTGGCAATTTTCATCAGTAGGGGAAAGTCTGGATAAAGGTTCTCTAATGTTATTCAAATGTCAACATGTATTAATGGAGAATGGAGATCCATGGTGGTAAATCGTGTATTTGGATTTTTTTAAAAAAAAGGAACATTTAGAAACAAACATTTCCCTGCAACAGTGTCTGTCCTTATCATAAAATGCTTTCTCAAAAAAAAACTGTTTCTCAAATTTAGTTTCCTTAAAAAAAAAACTGCAGTCAGATGGTGTGCTGAGTACATTGCACTCTAAGCAAGTTATGTAGTTTGACATAAGAATCTTCTGGGATGTGGCATATCAGAGCATCAATGTGTTTTCTCCTTTACATTGGTAATCTTTCAACCTTGTCCCTTTTGCTATGGTGACTCAATCACCAAATTTTTGTTTTTTTTAATGCAAAATAAACTACTTTCCAAATGTGTGGGGAGAAGCGTTAAAAGATGTTTAAGCAACCTTGTTAATTTTGAACTGGACAAAGAAAGCAACTTGTGTTAAAGTTGGACTTCTGTTTTATCAACAATGGCTTTTATTCAAAAGATTTCTGTATCTCTGCATTAGAAAAAAAACACAAGTTGTGGTGGACATATCAACTTTTAATGCAATTGCTTTCTTTAAATCTTCATGTTTCTTTCTAACCTGAGCCAAAATGCTTTGTGCTGTGCTGCCATGAGACGCATAAAAACATGTGACTAAGGGGCAAGTGTTGACCATTCGGCCCCTCATGGCTGATTTAATTGTAATAAAACCTCCCACCTACTCCTGATAATCTCTCACCCTCTTTCTTACCAAGAATCTATTCAATCTATTCATTGAGTCATAGAGATGTACAGCACGGAAACATACCTTTCGGTCCAATTCATCCATGCCAACCAGATATCCTAACCTGATCTAGTCCCATTAGCTAGCATTTGGCCCTTATCCCTGTAAACCATTCCTATTCATACACCCATCCTGATGCCTTTTAAATGTTGTAATTGTACCAGCTTCTACCACTTCCTGTGGCAGCTCATTCCATACACGCACCACCCTTTGTGAGAAAAAGCTGCTCTTTACATCCCTTTTAAATGTTTCCCCACTCATCCTAAACATGTGCCCTCTAATTCTGGGCTCCCCTACCCCAGAAAAAGACCTTGTTTATTTACCCTAACCATGCCCCTCACGATTTTATAAACCTTTATAAGGTCACTCCTCAGCCTCCAACGTTCCAGGGAAAACAGCCCCAGACTATTCAGCTTCTCCCTATAGCTGAAACCCTCCAAACCTGGCAACGTCCTTTTTAAGTCTTTTCTGAACTCTTTAAAGTTTCACAACATCTTTCTTTAAAAATGCTCAAAAGCTCTGCACCCACTGCCATTTTGAAGAAGTGAGTTCCAAAGATTCAACGATGAGAGGGAAAAGGTTTGCTTCATCTCTATCTTACACATGTGGTCCCTTTTGTTTTGAAACAGTAACCACTAATTCTAGATTGTTCCGTGAGATGAAACATGCCCTCCACTTTCCCTCTGAGACCCTTCAAGACCTTGTGTGTCTCCATCCTGACACCTCTCATAAATTCTAGCAGATACTAGCTTAGGTTTCCTCATAGGACAGCACACTTAGACAACTTTGAAACCATCTTCTGTACTGGTTCCATTGAGTTACACCCCACTTTAAAATAAGGAAACAAATACTGCACACAACTCTCCAGATGTGGTTTTTGTTGTGCCTTATATAACACAAGGCTAACTTCCCTACTTTTGTATTCCGTTCCCCACGCGGTTAAAAGGAACATCGTTAGCTTTCCTTATTACTGGATGTACACATATATTAGCCTTTTATGATTTGTGGAAAAAGTGCTTAAAAATGTGTTGCTGGAAAAGCGCAGCAGGTCAGGCAGCATCAAAGGAACAGGAGAATCGACGTTTCGGGCATAAGGCCTTCTTCAGGAATGAGGATGGTGTGCCAAACAGGCTAAGAGAAAAGGTAGGGAGGAGGGACTTGGGGGAGAGGTGTTGGCAATACCATAGGTGGAAGGAGGTTAAGGTGAGGGTGATAGGCTGGAGAGGGGGTGAGGACAGGTGCTGAGGAAGATGTGGCTGTGGTAGCGAGTCTGTTTGAGGACGTGGCTGAAGAGCTTCAGGGCAGAGGAGATGACCTGGGGGGGGGGTGCAGTGAGAGAGGGACTCACTGAGATCCTTGTAGAGGGAGGAGGAGAGCTTCTTCAAGGAAGGCATCCTTGCAAGAGGATTCGCAGTAGGTTAAAATCAACTAGGAAAAAGTGAGGACTGCAGATGCTGGAGATCAGAGCTTGTTGCTGGAAAAGCGTAGCATCAAAGGAACAGGAGAATCGATGTTTCAGGCATAAGCCCTTCTTCAGGAATGAGGAGGGTGTGCCAAGCAGGCTAAGATAAAAGGTAGGGAGGAGGGACTTGGAGGAGGGGAGTTGGGAGGGGATTTGTGCACTAGGACACCTAGATCTGTCAGCATCTCCAAGCTCTGTAAGCTCTCACCACTTGCACAATATGCCTTTCTATTCTTTCTGCCAGGATGGACACTTTCACCTGTTCACAAATGATTATACTCGATATGACAGAACTTTGTTCATTCACTTAATCTATCTATATATTTTTGTACCCTCTGAATATTCCCTTTACAAACTACTTTTCTACCTACCTTGGTACATCAGCAAATCTAACAATGATACTTTTTGGTATCTTCATTCAATATTTATGAATTATGAAAAGTTGAAGCCCCAGTATGATCCCTGTGGCACGCCAACAGTACATTTTGCAAGTCAGAAACAAACCCATTTTGCTTGATGTTTGCAGTTAACTAGGAGAAAGTGAGGACTGCAGATGCTGGAGATCAATGTAGAGGGAGGAAAATAGCTTCTTCAAGGAAGGCATCCTTGCAAGAGGATTCGCGCTTCTTCAAGGAAGGCATCCTTGCAAGAGGATTCGCAGTTCTTCAAGGAAGGCATCCTTGCAAGAGGATTCGCAGCTTCCTGAAGAAGGGCTTATGCCCAAAACGTCGATTCTCCTGTTCCTTGGATGCTGCCTGACCTGCGCTTTTCCAGCAACACATTTTCAGTTTGCAGTTAACTACCCAATCATCAATCCATGCTACTATGGTACACCCTACATGATGAGCCTTTTTTTTTTTTTTTTGCAGTAATCTTTTGATGTGGCTCATTTATCGAATGTCTTCTGGAAATCTAAGTACAGTGCATCCTCAAGTTCCCCTTTATCCATAGGATCCTAGAAAACGCTCTAATACATTTGGTTCAATGATTTCCCTTTCTCAAAACCATGTTGATCTGCCTGATACTTTGGACTTATTTAGTTATTCCAATAGTTTACCATCTCCTATAGATGATAACTGGTTTGCAGATTCCTGCTTGCTGTCTTCCTCGTTTTTCTTTTTGAATAAAGTTGTTCTGTTCACTAAGTTCCAATGTAATAGAGCCTTCCCTGAATCTGTAGAATCAGGGAAAATGAAAACCAGTGTGTTAACCTCCTTATTATGCTCTCCTTCATTGCAAGAAGATTTGACTGTCAGAGTAAGGATGTCATGCTGCAGTTATACAGGGACTTAGTGAGGCCACGCCTTGAATATTGTGTGCAGTTTTGGTCTCGTATTCTGAGGCAGGACATTCTTGCTATTGAGGGAGCCCTGAAGGTTCACCAGACTGATTCCTGGGATGGCAGGACTGACATAAGAGGAAAGACTGGATTGACTGGACTTGTATTTGCTGGAATTTAGAGGAATGAGGGGGGAAATCTCATGGAAACATATAAAATCCTGATGGGATTGGACAGGCTAGATGCAAGAAGGATGATCCAATGTTGGGTGAGTCCAGAACAAGGGGTCACTGCTTAAGAATAAAGGGTAAGCCATTCAGTACTGAGAGGAGGAAGAATTTCTTTACTGAGAGAGTTGTGAACCTGTGGAATTCTCTCCCACAGGAAGCTGTTGGGGCCAGTTCATTAGGTACATTCAAGGGGGAGCTGGATGTTGCTCTTGCAGCTAAAGGGATCAAGGGATATGCATGATCAGCCATGATGATATTGAATGGTAGTGCATGCTTGAATGGCCTACTCCTGAGCCTTTTTTAAATGCTTCCATGTTATTAGCAATTTCATTTAAAGCCCTGGGATGAAGACCAGGGTCTGGAAACTTGTTGGCCTGTAATTCCAACAATTCAAGTCGGACTAGTTTAATTGTGAAAACTGGGCAGCATGGACACGTTGGGCCAAAGGGCCTATTTCCATGCTGTAGACCTTACAATCTCTATAATTCACTCAATACCACTTCTTTGGTGATTGTAATTATTTCATGTTCTTCCCTCCTCCTTTTTCTTAATTTACAGCTATTTCTGAGGTGTTACTTGTGTCGTCTATGAAGACCGGCAAAATTCCCGATCTGCCATCTCATTACTTTCTATTATCAATTCTCCAGACTCACTTTCTATAGGACCAACTCTCCTTGTCTAAATATTTAAAGAAACTTGGCATCTGCTGATATCTTTTTGACTCGGTTAATAGTTTAGTCATTCTTTGTCCCTTATTCTCTGGCGAATCTTCTGAATTGCCACCTTTTTTAATACCCTATTCCATAATTTTGATTAATCTTTTAACTTTCTTTAAGTTAATCACAAAAGGTGGGTCCTCCTCTTGTATTTCTTCCCCTTTCATTGGAATGCATATGTTTTGCATATTCTGAAGTAGCCCCTTTAAATATCTGCCACTGCATCACAATTAATCTATGCCCTCACCTAATTTGCCAGTTCGTTCTAGCCAGCTGTGCTTTTGTGCACTTGTAGTTGCTCTTTAACCAACCATTTCCTCGTTCTCCTACTCCCAAATGGAATATAAAATTCAATCGTATTGTCATGTTTCAAGGATTTCTATTGGCTGATAAGTCTAATTTTTCAAACTTGTTACAGTGTTATCATTCTTCTTCTACAGATTATCTGTTGTCTAATAACCATGTAAACTCTATCATCGTGCACAAGTTTGACTTCTCTGATGAAGAAATTATGGCTTATTACATATCCTTCCTGAAGACACTTTCCCTTAAACTTAACAATCAGACGGTGCATTTTTTCTACAATGAGGTGAGAGCCAACATGGAATTTTTATTTAAAAACTGGTTTCAGCCTTAAGTGCGAATGAAAACTTGTTTTCAAGGTGACTTTACTGTTTTGGTTTATGATGTATGTAATACATGCTGCAAGTGTTGTATATTTCCTAGGGTTGTCCTTATTTAGCTTCTGGCCCCTTTCATCAGTGAAAGAGTAAAGTTTAATTATGTTGTTTTCCAAACCTTCCTGATAACTAAAATGGTAATAAGGTTTTCTGATACACAGGACTAATATTTAAACTTTTGATCAGTTATAGAACTGAAATGTGGGTACGTTCCTTGTATAGCTCAACTCGATAAGGATAGTGTCCTGTTTTGAAGTGTGACGATAACTGTCAGTGAAAAACTTTATAAATGTTATCGTTAATTTTCATGGAACTCAGAAATAAGATTCCAGCTATTTTTGTTAGCATTAGAAAGGTAATTCTGATTTAAGATAAACATGCTTTGCTATCTTTCATACAAATTTCCCTTTCTAGATGCATAATTTGTTCTGAGGAGTCTGACATTACTTCTTTTTATCTATTCAGGAAGGCTGTGTTTTGAGGTGACCCATGTCCATAATTCGAAGTGTTTTCCCTCTTTCCCTACTTGCGTTGAAGTGACCTGCTTGGTTACTCTCTCTAATGTATGGCGAGAATTAGGAAATCCTACAGTAGGCCTGTGAGCAAAAAAGTGATTTTAATGTGTTGCCTGGTGTGGCACTGCTCGTTGAGAGTGTGTTGCTGGAAAAGCACAGCATGCTGTGGTTCTGTTCGCCGAGCTGGAAGTTTTTGTTGCAAACGTTTCGTCCCCTGTCTAGCTCCTAGTGGCATTGAGATGTCTACTCAACATCCCAAACTCAGTTGCTGTTACCTTTTGATTCAAGTAACCATTTTTTTTTTAAAAAAAGATTCAAGTCGATTTTCAGGAATGAAAATAGAAATATAAATCAGTCATTATTTAATTTTTTGAAAAGTCTTGCTATTCCTAGTGCAGGGAATGGTTAAATGATGGTCTAACTAAATAATATAAAAGGTTGATTTATTTTCAACATAGAATCCCTGCAGTGTGGATGCAGGCCATTTGGCGTATGAAGTGTGAAGTAAATTGTCCTGTCAAGCAGAAATCACCTGAAATTGTTAAAAGAAAAATGCATCATCAATTTCACATGTGGCACTAGCATTGCTGTTAGTCTCCAAATATGTACTTTGCTAATCAGACGATAATGATTGATATTAGGTTTTTGTTGTAAGATGAATTTAATCTTTGTGTACAACATACTGGTAGTTCTCTATCCTTAGCTCCTTTCAATACCCACACATCCAATCACCTTCTCAAATGTCAAGTGCTATTTTATTACTGCAGAAAATTGACCGTTGGGATGAATTTTTGAAATGTTGTTCTATTCCTCTTTGACCCCTTCCTTTTGGAAAATATTTAATTTTTTGTTTGGTACCCATTTTTCTTCTGCTTTCCCCTTCCTTGATGAATCATCTAGTAGTCATAGCACCATACAGCACCGAAACAGACCCTTCGGTCCAATGAGTCCATGCTGAACATAATCCCAAACTAAACTAGTCCCACCTGCCTGCTCCTGATCCATATCCAAATGTCTTTTAAACCTTATAATTGTGCCCATATTCACCACTTCCTGAGGATATTTATTCCACAGCAAACCACACTCTATGTAAAAAAAAATTTGCCGTCATGTCTTTTTAAAATTTCTTTCCTCTCACCTGAAAAATCTGCCCCTTAGTCTTAAAATCCTCCATGCTAGGCAAAAGACACCTACCATTAACCCCATCTATACTCTTCATTATTTTTTAAACTTTTTTATAAGGCCACCTGTCAACCTCCTTTGCTCCAGTGAAAAGCCCCACCCTATCCAGCCTGTCTTTATAACTCAAACATAGCATACCAGGCAACATCCTGGTAAATCTCTTCTGAACCCTTTCCAGCTTAATAATATCCTTCCTATAACCGGGCGACCAGAACTGGACACCGTATTCTAGAAGAGGCCTCACCAATGTCCTGTACAACCTCAACATGACTACCCAACTGCTGTCTTGAGAGAGATTTAAAATTGCTTTCCGTGTATTTCCTGGCATGGCAATTGATACACCAGTGTGCTGCCCTGTTTCACTTATATTCACGTGTAAGGTGTGTGCTGTTTCCTGATTCATACATAAAATTTTCAAAAGCCAGAAGATTGAGTTTAATCCCATTATAACTGAGAGGTATCAAGATTAAATGTGCTCAGACCGGCATGCAGTGTATTGATTCATTCATCTATGAGATGTGATGTGTTTTTTTTTTAAATCACACACTTTCATTCCAACAATTATTTGTTTTCCCTTTGCTCCCCTCCTTTTGAGGAAAGTAGTAGTTCACCCTCAATTATGGTCTACAATATCTTCAGCTTTCCTGGTACTTCACCCAAACACGTGTTTAATAGGGTCATAGAGATGTACAGCATGGAAACAGACCCTTCGGTCCAACCCGTCCATGCCGACCAGATATCCCAACCCAATCTAGTCCCACGTGCCAGCACCCAGCCCATATCCCTCCAAATCCTTCCTATTTCTATACCCATCCAAATGCCTTTTAAATGTTGCAATATTAATTTGTTATATTTAAGTTGAAGCAAACTCTTGTACAGCACTCATACACATTTCTCCACCAGAGGTCAGTAGTTACCAATCAGACTTGAACTGTAACTTTTTTTTTAGTCTATTGAACCAATAAAATGGTGATTGCCAAATAGACCTCACCCAGGGTAAAGGTACATTATTCTAGTATAGACCCAGGACAGGACCTGGTATTTTAATCTCTGTTGCTCTGAACCACAAAAATGGCATATATACCCACAAAACTAAAGCAAACCTTTGTGTTTTAAAATTTTATTAGTGCTTTGTAAAATTTCTTAGCTTTCTTTCTCCCTGCACCATGCTGTGTTTATGATAGAGGATAGGTGATATTTTGCTTAAAATCCAAAATGATTACAAATACTTCGCAGACATTCCAGAGACATTCCAGAAACATTTCAGCCCATTTCTCAACTTGTGAAGATAACTAGAGATGAACCTCCTTGTTCAAACAAAGAACAGAATAAGAGAAATTATAAAATCGGGAGGGGTATAGATAAAGTGACTAGCAAAGGTATTTTCTGTAGGGTAGGGGAGTTTGAAGCTAGAGGTAATAGGTTCAAGGTGAGAAGAAAAGATTTAAAAGGGACCTAAGGGGCAGTTTTTTTCAGAAGGTCATTCACAAATGGAATGAACAGCCAAAGGAAATATCGAGACAGGTACAGTTACAATAATTAAGATATTTAGACAGATACATGAATAGGAAAGGTTTACAGAGGTATGGGCCAAATGCAGTTAAGTGGGACTAGTTTGGTTAGGGAAACCTGGTCAGCATGGATGCGTTTGTTTCCATGCTGTATGATTCTACGACAAGAAGTGGAATAGTTTTGATAATGACCAGGTGGTGCTTAAGTGCAGAAGTGATGTTAACAGGAGACACAGGTGGATAGTGAAACAAATAAAGATGCTTGAAATGTAAAGGAAGAAAGCACAAGTCCTGAGGATGGACCTTGGACCTGAAATATTTATTTGTTTTCCCACAGTTGCTACTTGATATTCTGAGGATTATTTCCGAGCTTTGTCTCTCTTTTTTTCAGTGTAGTGATGGGAAGAACAAAGACTGTGCCATTGGTTGGCTTATCCATTGGTTTTGTGATTCCGTCAAATCACTTTGTCTGACTTAGCAGCTCTCCACGGTGTTGCTAACTTTGGAACATCGACATTGTAAAGGCTGCATGTGCAAATTTTTATTATGTCAGTGTATCTTGTTGGCAGTAAGCTTTTTGTTTTTTTTAAAAGTGCTATGCATTTCTATTATTACAATACTTTTGAAGTCAGTTATCATAATTCAATTGCCCGTGAATGGTGTAAGATTTTACTACTCTGATCATCACCTCACCTATCTCTCTGTTAGATTCTTTTCATCTCAACTTTGAATTCTCATTGGATCTTTTTTTACAATTTAGCACTGATGGCCCATCCATCACAATCTTTGCATTTTAAGGTGTTGTCTTGCCTGTGATAATTATTTCTTTGTTATTTAGGTTTGGTCACTAAGTCTATCAAGTTAATTCCTAACATCTCCATTTACATACCACTTTCTTTAGGCACCTGTAATGTAAAATATAAAATGAACATAATTATTTGTCAAAAATTACTTTGGAGCTTCCTCCAAGAAGTATGGCACATACTAACAATTCATCTTGAGGTTTTAAAAATCATCTTGCATATGAATTCAATCAGAGAATCGAGGGTTATAGGGTAAAGGAAGGAGAATAGATTGGACCATTCATCAGATCAGTCAAGATCTCATTGGTGCAAGAGACTTGATCAGCTGAATGGCCTACTTTCCTAAGACTTGTGGCCTTACAATTGAAAGGATTTTTAAAATTTAAAAAGTGAATCACCAAAGCCATTAGAACATGTACCTAATTATTTTTAAACATTTGAAAATTTCTATCATTTGAGTTATTTCTAATGTCAATCTGTATACTATTAAACTGTAAAACATATCAGTGATAACTTCTTGGAAACATGTCTTTGGAAATTACACTTAATCGGTATTCAGAACATGTTTCCTAAATTGCTTATTTTAGTTACGGTAACTGTCTCAAAATTTGTCCTTGCAGATTTGAGGTTGAAAACTTATTTTCTTGCAGAACAGTATGTTCAAGGACCTAGTTCCAGATCTCTGGTAATGTTGCACTGTAACCTAATATTAGGATGTATTAGGGTTTGGATTTTGTTGTTTGGTTCTGCTACTTTATCTTCATACCTTGGGAGTAATGCGTGATCTATAATTAATAGGATAGTTCAGGTGAAATTGGGAACAAATTTATCTGCTGCAAGTGGACAGTGTGTTAGAGCCCAATCTGTGGCATGCCTAACATTCCCAGCAGTGTTGCACAGGGTATTACAAAACTTGAAAAATAGGATTACACTTTAGAATTGTTTTATCTAACAATTAATTCCTAGTTCTCTTACAAGCTAATTTTTATGCTTCCTATATTTCCAGCACACTAATGATTTTGCCCTGTACACTGAGGCCATTAAGTTTTTCAACCACCCAGAGAGCATGGTCAGAATTGCTGTCAGGACAATCACCCTTAATGTGTATAAAGGTGAGTACAGAATGTGTCATTATACATATTAATGTCATTAGTGTGTGCTTGTAAAGTGCTGACAGCCTAACAAAACAAGCAAGCATGTGATGTTATAAATGTTTTAGCAAATTTATTTGGCACTAAGCAAGATGTTTACTTTAAACATCCATCCTATCCCAAAATGTTTAACATAATGGCCTGCGAGTAGTCTGAATGATTTTATCCTTGCGAATGAAACTTTTATCCTATGTTTTTTCCCTGGTAACTAAAGTTAAAAATGATTTCTAAAGAGACTTGCCAAAAATTGCTTCGATCTCTTCCTTTCTTTGTACCCCTTTTCTCCACAACTGAGCCAAAATCTAACCCTCTGAAGTCTTGCATGTGCATTTCAAGATGGTAGGTGGTTGTGTGTTTAATTTTCCACCCAAGTTAAATTAGATGTTAAGCATTAAGCTGGGAGGTAAATATACCTTGAATTGTTTTAATAAATGTAGTGCACGCATGGATGCAATCTGGGAAGAGCCCCATATAAATGAGTTTCTTTTAATCAATATTAAATTTAAAAATTGCTCCTAAAGTTCGATTGATCACTTTTAAGTCAATATCACTTTTTATTGATCTCTGTTTTTGTTTACTTTTTAATCTTCATGTTATTGACCGAAGTTGAATTTTATTTTTCCATACTCCTGTATAAGCCTGCAGCATTGGTTGCAATTCAGAATTATTTGCAGTCTCATTAGAACAAATTTATTTGTGAACATGCTTTAAATGCATCTCCAATCTTGTAGCAGAATGACACAAAACTGAATCAGTTAACCCTAAATCGTGAATGAAGTTTAACAAGTATGCCACATGTTACGGTATATGTTGTTTTCAGTGATTATCTTCCTGTGAGTGGATAATTTCTTTGCTCACTGTTAAACAGTTTTTCTTTACTTGCTGTTGATCTGGAATTTCTGAAGTAGGAGAATGTGCATGCAAGATACCTCTGGTTAAGCATGTTCAGTTACAAATCTACTAACTACGAGGTCTTAATTTGTTAAAATATAGAAATAAATTCTTCATAATATTATTTAATACTATTTAAAATGTCTGCACATTCTTCAATTTGATTTATTATTGAAAGAAACCAGAAAAGTTGTAGTTTAAAAGTTTGTAATAGAATTGTTCAAGACAAGTTTTTAATTGCTGAGTTCTTTACCTACAAAACATAATTTACCACACTTAATGGTGCAAACCATTACCAAACTTTGATCATTTTGAAGTAAATTTTGAATAACATGATTGTTGTAAAACAAATAAACAAAAGTATATGTCCTAATGTTTGAATTTGTCTGAGATGAGATACCATTTAGTTTTTTTTCATGTATGATGCTGTCAGTCTTAATACTTCCACTTCAGAATCTGAGTGGCACATACAAATTACGACTCCGGTTCGAACTCTGTCCAGGCTGATATAATTTTTAACGCTGATCAAGCGAATCTAATTTGTGAATGAAAAGCAGGTCATTCAGAGAAGCCAGTGTGATGGGAGTAAACTGCCTTTTGGTGAAATTTGGTGATGAGCAAGAAATCTTGAGGGAGTTGTAAATTCCTATTAAATTGGAAATTATTGACACTAGATATTGTTCTACTTTGCAGCATTAATGCTGCTTTAAGCCCAGCACCCCAGATTTTTTTTTTCTTTCCTATCATAATAATTGTGTAAAGTTTTGTGCATTGGAATATTTTCACATACTGATTTGGATGAGGTTCTCTTGCACATGACAGCTTTTCCTGTATATGTTTTGCTGATCTCCCATAGTATCATTATTAATAGTCTGTTGTGTCTCCTAATTCTGTGTGCTTCCTATTTAAACAGTCCATTGGTATTCTGGGCAATGCCATGCTATCTATGTACTTACTAACTAACTTTTTTTTTTGTTTTTATCCTTTCTTCAATGATGATTCCAATGTGCCATATTCCAGTGTCATGTAAGTTGGTTAACTTTATAATCTTTTGCTGTTTTATGGTTCATTATCAATGCTTCCTGGTATGTACTTTGGAATTAAGTATAGCTTATTAAAATCATCAGACATATCCTTCAACTTTATGTTCTGAAGATTACAAGGTAATTAAAGGCAGGATGGTTTGAATTATGGTAATGCATATTCCTTTGAAGCTGAAGTAACCTTGAATAGCTTTTTGCAGAAACAAGGTCACTTTTATTTCGAAACAAACAGTTCTAAAACTCAATATCCTATAATTGAAGCACCATGTGCACATCTTATTTTTGGTCGGAAGGGAGAAAATATTTTATGCTTCCAAAATAGTTTCTAAAGTTTCCACAAGTAGTGGGTGGTAAGATGGCTGCCTTTTCTTCCAGGTAAGTAAAATGGATGTTATGGCAGCAAACAAGTCTCTAGATAATTCTCCCATCATTGAATGCATCTTTAAATCTTGCTGGTAATAGACCATAGAATGTTACAATGCAGAACAGGCCCTTTGACCCTCGATGTTGTGCTGACCTGTGGAACTAACCTGAAGCCTATCTATCCTACACTATTCCATTTTCATCCGTATGCTTATTCAATGCCCATTTAAATGCCCTTAAAGTTGGCGAGTCTACTACTTTTGCAGGCAGGGCATTCCATGCCCTTACCACTGAGTAAAGAAGCTACATCTGTCCTCTATCTAGCACCTCTCCGTTTAAAGCTATGACCCCTTATGCTCGCCATCACCATCTGAGGAAAAAGGCTCTCACTGTTCACCCTATCTAACCCTCTGATTATCTTGCATGTTTCAATTAAGGCACCTCTCAACCACCTTCTCTCTAATAAAAATAACTTCAAGTCCCTCAGCCTTTCCTTTTAAATCAGGCAACATCCTAGTAAATATCTTCCACATCCTTCCTATAACGTGGTGACCAGAACTGTATGCAATATTCCAAGTGCAGCCACACCAGAGTTTTGTACAGCTGCAGCATGATCTCATGGCTCAAAATCTCAATCCGTCTACCAATAAATGCTAACCTTTTCCGACCTTTGTCATTAGTGCCTATGTGGATCATGACTTGGGGCTGCTCACCCTCCCTCTCAAGGATCCTGAAAACATGATCTGAGATACCACTAACCCTGCCACTTGGGAGGCAACACACCAACCGCAAGTCTCTCTCATTCCCACAAAACCTGCTATTGGACCCCCTAACTTTGAAGTCCCCAACAATTAATGCTCTGTTCATCTCTCCTCTTCACTTCTCAGCAAGATGGTCAGGCTCTGTGCCAGAGACCTGTACCCCATGGCTTACCCCTGCTAAGTTTCCACCCCCAACCCAACCAGTATCCAAAACTGTATACTTGTTATTGAGGGGAACAGCCACAGGGGTTCCCTGCACTTCCAGCTGGTTCCCTTTCGGTCCCCTGACTGTAACCCATTTACCTTTTTCTTGCACCTGAGGTGTGACTACCTCCTTTGTAACTCCTCTCAATCACCCCCTCTGCCTCCCAAATGATCCGAAGTTCATCCAGGTCCAGCTCCAGTTCCCTAACGCGGTTTTGGAGGAGCTGGAGTTGGGTACATTTCCCACACAGGAAGTCAGCAGGGACACTTATGGTGACCTTTAGCTCCCACATTCTGCAGAAGGAACATTCAACTGCCTGAATCGCCATTCCCACTATTCTAAATTCCCAAAGAGACTGCAGCAAAATAAAGAATAAAAGAAAACTGGTTACCTTACCAATTCGGCGCACAGAACTTTTTTTTTGGTTGGAGGAGGATGGGGAGGGAGACACTACCTGAGTAGTGTTTCAGGTAATGCAACCACCCAAATATATTACTTCACTTATTCAGCAGTCCCGTGTCTGCTCCTGCTCAGCGTGCGCTCCGCCTATTCACGAGGTAAGTTTTTAAAATCAGTGACTCACCTTCCCAGGCAGCCCCCTGGTCGATGCTCCTGCTCTTCCTGCTGCTGAAACAAAGATGGAGGGCCCCGACGCTCAAGGTAAAGTTTTTAAATCATTGACTCACCTTCCCGGCAGCCCCCGGTCAACTCTCCTGCACTTCCTACTGCTGAAACAAAAAAAAGTCAAATGAAATGGATGAATACAAGAATCCGGTCACTAGAAACAATTTTGAGCTTTTTAATTTGGGAGTACGCTTGATTTTCCAATATTTTTTGAGAATATTTTTCTTGAACTTAAGAGGGCGCTATATTACCTAATAAAAATGAGCCTTTAGCCTAACATGCAAGCAAACAGCTTTTCAGACAAAATACTTATGTTCATATCATAACTGATAAAACGGCAGAGACTATAAGCATTGATTATAGTAGAAAGACTTTTAAAATTATTTTTTGTTTTGGTGGGATTCCCTTTCACCAAATGTAGGGGCAACTCTTACTATACACACATTCTGCTTTACATTTTAAGATTAGTAGTTGTATTTAGAACATAGAACAATACAGCACAGAACAGGCCCTTCAGCCCACGATGTTGTGCCGAACATTTGTCCTAGCTTAAGCACCCATCCATGTACCTATCCAATTGCCGCTTAAAGGTCACCAAAGATTCTGACTGTACCACTCCCACAGGCAGCGCATTCCATGCCCTCACCACTCTCTGGGTAAAGAACCCACCCCTGACATCTCCCCTATACCTTCCACCCTTCACCTTAAATTTATGTCCCCTTGTAACACACTGTTGTACCCGGGGAAAAAGTTTCTGACTGTCTACTCTATCTATTCCTCTGATCATCTTATAAAGTTTGTATTTGTCAGGTAAAATTATTCAAATAATTTGTGTTATTTATGGGAAGTTTGGAGAATAGTAGCTAGTATCAACTACCCAACACTAAAGGAATCACATCGCTGACGATTGAAATTTAAATGATGGTAAAATCTTGGAGGGCTTTATGCAGTAGACCATATGAAGCTGCCACATTTTCAAGATTATAGCTTGGGAAAAGTTCATACACCTAAGGTGTGTGTGAAGGCTGCATGGTTTGTTTTAACGTTAACCATTTCATTCAAAATTCTGAAATATGTTAAAATCTAATTTTGACTGATGGAAGCAAATAATAATTTTAAATTATTTGCAATTGTGTAACCAATTCCCATCAGTCTACTGTGGAGGAATGATAACTCCAAGATATCTATGTGCCTAATAATTCAACATGTTACCATCTGATCAATCAACAAAAATATATTGGGTGGTAATGTACTGCCAATAGCAACAGTTTGTATTTATGTATCACCTTTAATGTAATAAATTCCAAGCTTCACAAACCAAAATTTGAGCTACACAAGATACAGGGAGAAAGTGAGGACTGCAGATACTGGAGATCAGAGTCAGAGTGTTGTGTTGGAAAAGCCTAGCCGGTCAGGCAGTATCTGAGGCGCAGGAGAATCAACATTTTGGGTATAAGTTCTTCATCAGGAATTATAGACAAATGGCCAAAAGCTTGGTCAAAGAGGCAGGCTTTAAGGAGCACCTTAAAAAGGTGAAAGAGGTTGATTGGTTAAGTGGGGGAATTCCATAGTTTTAGGCACAAGGCAACTAAAGGTATAATTGCCAAGGATGGAGCAAATAAAATTAAGGATGCTAGAGGAGGTTGTGGAGATAGGTAAGGACAAGGCCATGAGGAGATTTAAAACTAAAGGTGGGAGTTTTAACATTTAATGTAATGCTTGATTAGGAGCTAATTTGGATCAAAAAGCATAAAGATAATAGCTTAATAGGACTCTGCATAAGTAAGGCCATGGACAGCAGAGATTTAGATGGCCTTCATTGGGTAAAATATGGAAAACTGGACAGAATTGTTTTTGAATAGTCAAGTACGGAGATAACAAAATTACAATGAAGGCTTCAGCATTAGATGAGGTGGATTGGACTTGGATGGTGTTACGGAGATGAAAGTAGTAGTCTTAATTGATGGTGCAAAAAATGTTTAGAAGCTGACATCAGGGTTAACTATCACACTAAGATTATGAAGTGTTTGGTTCGGCCTCTGACCACACTTGTGGAGGGGGAGTCACTAGCTTAGGAATGGAGATTTTTGTGGAGACTGCAGACAATGTTTAGTTGAGAATTCCTGTACACTAGTACTAGATGAACTAGCTTAAACAAGCTATCTGATAATTGAACAAGCATGGATTCATTAACGAACTGTTATGTGGTCAAATAAACTCTATAGATAATCAAAGAATTTTAAAAGGTCCATTTTGGGGGAATTAAAAAGTGTCCTTTTTTTTAAAAAGAGTGCCCTGTGAACTAGGCCAAGCAGATTGGGAGGGAGCAGATTGGACTCATAACATAAAGCATGATGTAGTAAAATGATGCCTTCATGATTAAATAATTATTATTGCTATATTAGAGATAATATTGTAGTTTTCTCGATGTGTTGGAGACTGTAGTATTGAGATTTAGTTTCAGTTTTGCTTTCTGTAACCAGAAGCTGTATTTTGCTTTTCATGTGGACAGTGGATAACCAGCTTATGTTGCACTACATCAGAGACAAAACAGCAGTTCCCTATTTCTCTAATTTGGTTTGGTTCATTGGAAGTCATGTGATTGAGTTGGACAACTGTTTGCAAAGTGACGAAGAGTAAGTTTCAAAATGTGTTTTGATACTTGGCAGCGGTTCTTGTGTGTTTTGACATCTGCATGTTCAAGGATCGGTGAATCAACACTTGCATGTGTACCACAATGTTTTATAAGGATTGAAACTTTGGCAAATGTGTAAGTCCTAGAGTCATGTACGGCACTGAAACAGAACCTTCGGTCCAACTCCTCCAAGCCGACCAGATATCCTAATCTAGTCTGATTTGCCAACACTTGGCTCATATCTTTCGAAATCCTTCCTATTCATATACCCGTGTACCATCCTCCACCATCTCCTCTGGCAGCTCATTCCATACACTCACCACCCTCTGTGTTCCCTTTTATATCTTTTCCCCCCTCGCCCTAAATCTATGCCGTCTAGTTCTGGACTCTCCCCACCCCAGGGGAAAAAAAAACCTTGTCTATTTATCCTATCCATGCCCCTCATTATTTTATAAACCTCTATAAGGTCATCCCTCCACTTCTGACGCTCCAGAGAAAACAACCCCAGCCTATTCAACCTCTCCCTGTAACTCAAATCCTCCAACCCTGGCAACATCCTTGTAAATCTTTTTGAACCCATTTTGGTTTTAGTTTGATATCAGCATTTTTATTAATTTTGTTTAAACTAATGCAAGGTCCAACCTGATGAGGTGATGACCCAGTGGCAATATCGCTGGATTTTTAATCTAGAGACTGAGCTAATGTTCTGGGGACTTGAGGTCAAATCCCACCACAGCAGATGGTGGAATTTGAATTCACTGAAACTCTGGAATTAAGAGTTTAATGTTGGATTGTTGAAAAAAACCATTCTGGTTCACTAATGTCCCTTGGGGAAGGAAACTGCTATCCGTATCTGGTGTGGCCTACATGTGATGTCAGACCTACAGCAATGTGGTTGACTCTTAACTGCCCTCTGGGCAATTAGGGATTGGCAGTAAATGCTGGCCTAGCCAGTGATGCCCACATCCCTGTGAATGAATGAAAAAAGAGCTTGAAACTCATCTATGAAAGAAATTGACAATAAATAGGAGTTGGATGAGTTTTAGTCTTTTATTCTTTTAATTTGAGAAATTTGAGCATTATATCAACATCAAAACTTTGGTATGGTATAAATTGCACAATTTTAATTTTAACACTTAATGTTAAAATAAAACAAAAAGAGTGACGTTTTGCAATGATGCAAAATTGCAATCAGCATTTGTTGTCATTACTCCTCTGAAATTAACTGCAATTTCTGGAGGCTACCTGTACTGTTAAATGCAGAAAGAAGTCCAGACATTGCTGTCAGTGATTCTGCATGTCTATTAGACGAATCCTCAACTTACAATTAATTATAAATCACTGACCTGATTTTTAAAAAATGCTCCTTTTACATGACCAGACTTATCGCTAAAATCCTTGGAAAGAGTTGCATCTTGCTGGATGACTTGTAATTGGTTAATTAAGAGGTAATTACGTTGATTATTGCTGCAAAACCTTTTTGGTTCTGAAAACTAATTTTTGTAATTGAGGAATGTCAAGTTTTCCATTATGATTGGAAATTGTTCATGTGTTTTACATTTTTAATAGTTAATTGGTTGAGGAAGAGCCTAAAGTTCAATGTGTAAGAGCCAATCGTTTTTTAAATTACATTTTAGTGAATAACATGTAGGATAATCAATGCACATTTCACATCTTGGACTTTCTGTCAGTATGAATGCTTTAAGGTGATTGGCTGCTTATTTATGTTATGGATGCCTGGAGGTCACTTTGATGTAGCACCAAATTGAAATTAATATTAGGAAAGTTGGAATCCATACCTCTGAGATTGCCTAGATATTTGTGCGCAGCTTTCAAAGCTAAGAGCCCCATTTGAAAGTGGGGCCAAAGTTGAATATCATTAATGTTTTAAATCCATCTCCTAGGAGAGGTGATGACCTAGCGGTAGTATCACTCGACTATTAATCCAGAAACTTGGCTAATGTTCTGGGGACTTGGGTTCAAATCCCACCACCAATGGTGGATTTTGAATTCAAGTTTTTTTTTAATCTAGAGTTAATCTACTGATGACCATGTAGCCATTGCCAATTGTTGGAAACCCAATGGGTTCACTAATATCCTTTTATAGAAGGAAATCTGCCATCCTTCCTTGGTCTGGGAGACATGTGACTCCAGATCTACCACAATGTTGTTGACTCTCAACTGCCCTCTGAAATGGTATAGCAAGTCACTTAGTTTAAAAGCAACAAGGGACGGGTGGTAAATGCTGACCAGACAACAATGCCCTTATCCCATGAGTGAATTAAAAAAAAACTCCACTGCAAAAGAATCTGCTCACTTCAGGTGACATTTTGCAGACTCGATCATTTCTCAGGGATCGGTACTAACCGGCGCAGCTTGCATCAGTTAAATCAATGATGTTTACAGTGCACAACATACAGGTTGCTACCACCTCTGCTACTACTTCCCAGTGAAGAATTTCTCCCTCCCCCCCCCCCCCCCCCCCCCATACTTTTCACTTGTAAAAAGACCTCCCTTTGTATATTGAAATATTAAGAAACTGAAAGTATTTACTCACTGTAGGCTTGCACCACTCTGAGCATACCATATTTGAATTGTTTGTGCGAAAAAGACATGAACAGATAATCAATGATGTAGCAATCCTTTTTGTCCATGATTACTTTTAAGGGATTAAATCACGTTGCCAGGGTTGGAGGATTTGAGCTGTAGAGAGAGGTTGAATAGGCTAGGGCTGTTTTCCCTCGAGTGTCGGAGGCTGAGGGGTGACCTTATAGAGTTTTAAAAAATCATGAGGGGACATAGACAGGATAAATAGACAGTCTTTTCACTGGGGTGCGGAAGTCCAGGATTAAAGGGCATAGGTTTAGGGTGTGAGGAGAAAGATATATAAAAGGGCCCTAAGGGGCAACTTTTCCACACACAGGGTGGTACGTGTATGGAATGAGCTGCTAGAGGAAGTGGTGAAGGCTGGTATAATTGTAATATTTAAAAAACATCTGGATGGGTATATGAGCAGGAAGGGTTTGGAGGGATATGGGCCAGGCACTGGCAGGTGGGACTAGATTGGGTTGGAATATCTGGTTGGCATGGAGGGTCTGTTTCTGTGCTGTACATCTTGATAGCTCTATGACTTCTACATAGAGATTAAATTTTCCCCATTTATTCAGCCAAGGAGAATTTATTGCTTTAAAATTTCAGTATGCTGATGCTGGATGTTGTAATATATTGAAATTTCAGTTTGCAAAATTTGTTGTTTTGGTAATGTTTAACTCTTGTAATGGCAGGCATAGAAATAGAGCCAGATTGAGTGACCTGGTAGCTGAACATCTGGATCACCTGCATTATCTGAATGATATCCTGACCATTAACTGTGAATTCCTGAATGATGTACTGACAGATCATCTATTAAACAGACTTTTTCTGCCATTATATGTGTATTCATTGGTGTCTCAAGAACAGGTAAAGTGTCTTTATACATAATACTGTATAACTTTTATGAAAATACTGGGTTATTGTAAAACCTCTGGATATCATTTTGCTTATTTTTGGTGTGATGGTGAAACTATATACTAAAAAATACACCTGGCGAGAAACATTTTAGTGCCTTTTCAAAATAGCTGCCTTAGCCAAATTTGCCATAATAGCAACAATTGTATAAACTCATGTTAAGTTGTTGTGAAGTATTTCTGTTTTTTTGGAGACTAACTACATTCTTTTAATGGGTAGACATCTTGCAGTCAAGACAATACTGTTGCAGATGTGTGTATTTTACTGCATGTATTGAAAAGGAATATGTTATATATAATCTAAATATATTAGCAGGTTGTCTTATTTGTGCTGTTTCATAAGGAAAAGACCATATAATGCACAATATACTCTGCTGCTAAAGTGCTGTAGTGAGTACATGCACAGTGCTAAAGTGTAACCTTTTTAGATCTAGTTACAATCCTTTAGCAGTTTTGATCATCTGTTTAATCAGATATCTGAATGGCTTGCTATTTTTAAAGTCTAATTCTTGAGGTCAGTTCGAGGTGTGAGACTCTTGGGTTGGGTGACATTTTCTGTTATTGACAGAAGTTTCTATTTTTGGTGTTACTATTTTCTCAGTGCACAATTGAATTTGTGTCTCTAAATAAGAGTGGTGCCTAAATGTAAGCTTGTACAGAGTGTATGCGTAGATGAGGGACAAACTGAAATTACTTTGCAGTTTTATACTGCATACTCAGTGATGATGCATCTAGAGTGACTGCGCATGCAGCATACGTCAATAACATGAGCATTTCTGTATTGCCTTTAAGTTGATAAAACATCCAAAAACACTTCGTAAATTTAATGTAAAGAATAGATTGGCAAAAATGCTTGGCATGGGAATTTGGGAGCAAATGATTTAAGGAGCTGGAAGCATGGCCATTAAGAATAAAACCTGATGTGTTCTAAATCAGAAGTGGAGACCTCATTTCTTGTAGGTTTGTGTAGCTGGTGCAGACATGAGAAGGTGGTGAGGTTAGCTTATGGTAGTGAACTGCAATTTTATTGTACAATCAAAGAAAAGGCATTTGAGTAAAGCTTTGAATTTCTGTATTTCCAGAATTTTTTGCAAGAATCGATGAATGGAAAAATAAATGGACCAGTTTTATGTTTAAGCATTCTTCAGACGAATGTTTTTCCAGGAGGTTTAGCAATTACAAAGAAGGAAAAAAATTAAGAAGCAAAATTTCTGTGCATTTAAATTTTGGTTCTACTGTCATTGAAAGTGAATGTAGTCATTATCATGGTGTATGCACTGTTGAAATTTTAAACAATTTGCTACAAGACAGCTTGGTTATCTATTTTTAAAATGTGCTTAAAAGGGAATTCTTGGGTCAAAGAGAAAGTCATCGTTTTCTACTCACCACCCACAACCACCCTTTTTTTCACCAGATGGTAATTAGTCTGCTAACTTGTCATTTTTAATTACATCTCTAAGTTTATGTACAGGTCTTAAAACGTCTGGGCGAAAGTGAGGACTGCAGATGCTGGAGATTAGAGTCGAGATTAGAGTGGTGCTGGAAAAGCACAGCAGGTCAGGCAGCATCAGAGGAGCAGGAAAATCGAGGTTTCAGGCAGGAGCCCTTCATCAGGAAGGGCTTCTGCCCGAAACATCTGTCCCACAACTCTACTGCTACTACCCAGCAGCAGAATTGTAAAGAAGTGACACAGATTTGAAGCTGAACTCATTTTTTTAAAAACAAACATATAATTTTAGAACAGTTGCTATCCAAAATTAAGACATGAATTTTACCAATCATGTGCAAGTGCTGGGATATTTTAAATGAAATGCCTATGGGTATGGCTGTATTTATGAAACATTTTCTAATAGATCGATGCATTGGATTCTAGTTGTGCTTTAATGTTCCACACTGCCAATTTAAAGAAAAAGACCTTGAAAGTGCGAATGTAAAAATTGGTGAAAATGAAAGTGAAACTTAGTTAATGAGCAGAAGTGGGAGATTACTCACATAGCAGAAAGAGAATAGAGACTGAACAAAGGACAGCACAAGGATGTAGAGGAAAACTGGAAAGCGAATGAACTGAAATGGAAAATGACAGCAATACTAACTGAGAGAACATAAAATTTTTTTAAAAACCAAATACAAAGCAGCATGTTTAATAACTTTTTTCACCTAGAAAGGGTACAGTGTGTCAATTATAGTATGGCTAATATCTATATTGTTCACTTTAAACCAGACTAGTAATTTGTCATGTTTGTCAGTTTCTTGCTGTAAGTAATGTAAAGGGTTGAAATGAAGTACAATGATTTGGCTCAAATTTTTCATCCCATGTTCCTGTACCTGCCAAACAAACTTGCAAGTGACTGGTTTTAATTTCAATATGTTTATGATTTGTAGAGTAGATACTTTTAGATATTGTTGCTAGAAGTAATTATCTGGTATGTACCAAATTGATTGCACTGTGCATAGTAATCTTTAAACACAAGGTTTGTAAGTTCAGGATATTGCAAAATATTTCTATTTGGGAGCTGGTACAAGTTCACTCAGAATATTGTGATAGCTGATAGAAAAACCAAAAACCATTACTTGCTGAAAATCCAAAACATGGAAAATACTGGAAACACCCCAAACAAATTGGAAGAAATGTGTTTATATTTAAGGTGTAGGAGACCCTTTGCCTTAACATTGGGACTTGCTGACTGTAATGCATTAATTGTCCCTCTGTATAAAATCTTTGAGGAGAAAGTGAGGTCTGCAGATGCTGGAGATCAGAGATGGAAATGTGTTGCTGGAAAAGCGCAGCAGGTCAGGCAGCATCTAGGGAACGGGAGAATCGACGTTTCGGGCATTAGCCCTTCTTCAGGCCTTAGCCCTGAAGAAGGGCTAATGCCCGAAACGTCGATTCTCCCGTTCCCTAGATGCTGCCTGACCTGCTGCGCTTTTCCAGCAACACATTTCCATCTCTGTATAAAATCCCAATAAAAGATTTGGTTTGCAATACTGGAATGGAGGCAGAGTTAGTGAAATTTGTCAGTAAATCTTGACCAGTTTCAGTACTTCATAAAGTCCCTACATTACGGAAATGGGCGCATTGAGTCCACACCCACCCTCTGAAGAGCATCCCACCCAGACCTATCATTTGCAGCTTCTCCTCCAAGTCCTACACCGTCCTGACTTGGAGCTATAATGCTGTTACCTCACTATCACTTGAACTGTCTTGTGAGAGCACTGCAAGAGTACTTGCACCAAATGAACTTGAGTGATTCAGAAAATGATTTCCTTGTCAAGGACAATTGGGAATAAGTGACCAATTCTTGCCTTGCTGTCAGTTCTCATTCCCTGAAGGAAAAAAAATGGGGTAAGATTGTACTTGAATGTTTTGCATCAAATTATGATTCGTCCCCGTTAATAATACTGCAGATTCTTTGATCCCAGGCTAAATTCAACAACTCCAGCAAAAAAAATCATGCCACTCAGGCTATTTAGCTGTAAGATGCAGCTGGTTAGTTATGTTTTGAGCTTTCCAGCCTGTCGTAGAGATGTACAGCACGGAAACAGACTCTTCGGTCCAACGTCCATGCTGACCAGATACCCCAACCCAATCTTGTCCCGCCTGCCAGCACCCGGCCCATATCTCTCCAAACCCTTCCTATTCATATACCCATCCAAATGCCTCTTAAATGTTGTAATTGTACCAGCCTCCACCACTCCCTCTGGCAGTTCATTTCATACACGCACCACCCTCTGCTTGAAAAAGTTGCCCCTTAGTTCTCTTTTATATTTTTCCCCTCTCATCCTAAACCTATGCCCTCTAGTTCTGGACTCCCTGACCCCAGGGAAAAGACTTTGCCTATTTATGCTATCCATGCCCCTCATAATTTTGTAAACCTCTATAAGGTCACCCCTCAGCCTCCGACGCTCCAGGGAAAACAGCCCCAGCCTGTTCAGCCTCTCCCTGTAGCTCAAATCCTCCAATCCTGGCAACATCTTTGAAAATCTTTTCTGAACCCTTTCAAGTTTCACAATGTCTTTCCGATAAGAAGGAGACCAGAAATGGATTCCCTTTGTTAAAATGAGAGCTTACTACACCTGAAATATTAACCCTTCAGACTTCTGTGTGTCTACTATAGTCCTTGTTTGTTTAAAATTCTTAGCATATAGTTTTGTTGCTGTTATTTATTCAAATTTTGCTGAACACTTTTTTTTTACAGCTCTCAATATGCAATCTTCTTGCAAAATCCTTTTCTCCAAATCTTTCATCTGAAGGATTACTGTACAAATTGCAATCAGATTTAATGCATGCAGTAATTGACTTCCGTTCCCATTCTTAAACTGAGAAATTGAGCTGAAGTCCTGTCATCTTCATTTTGCTTTTAAGTTGCAAGACAGCTTAGTTTGAGTTTTCTCAATTATTAAGGGTAAGCAAGGTACTAAAATTTTGGTTTCAAGTTAAAATAGCTTTTCTACTTGAAATCAACATTTCCAGTTGAAAACTCATGTTGGAATATTTCTGTACTGCATTGTGATACCATTGAAGTATTGCAGTATATTTTTTACTGCTGTTCTTCATAAGGTTTACTTCAGTCAGTGTTATGACACAGACGGTAAGCCAAACTAAATCAACCTCTTTATCGTTGGATTTGCAACACAATTAAATTAAAATATTTTAGACCCCACTTCCCAATTGTTTATGAACAGCAGATCTTGGGCACCACATTTATAGCAAACAAAAATTAACTGCATTAATTTTGTAGGGAGAAATATCAAAGAGGAGTCTTGTGACCGGTGTTCCTTAGCATAATTGATCTTTATTCAGAGCTCTATTGCCACATATTTGGGAGAGGCCAGAGACCACCCCAAATCTGGCATTCATGTGGGGTGCAGTTGCCTCTTAATACCCAGCTCAGATCAGAGATGGAGCTCAGAGTTTCCAAGTGAAATACAACATCTTTATACCCTTCGTGTTACAATAATTCCATGCAACAGTAATGCCATTGTTAGTCACATCCCCCTAATCTATGATTCCAATCCAATAAATAAATGATCAATGATAGACAAGTCTATGGATAGCCCTAAGTCCTCCCATAATCTCATGATGTTTATCAGATACCTCCATTATCTGTCTTTGAAATCTTAATGTTTCTGTTTGAACTCCACTGATGAGGGTGAAATTCTATCACCTTTGAGTTTACCGGCTCTGAATGATTCCACAAATACACTAGGGGCCAGCAATATCTTCTGTATTTTGTAATCTGTCTTTATTGCTCTTCCCTTGATCTTTGGATGTAAGAGTTTGTTTGAATTGTCTACATCTGCACTTAAGTTTCAGTTGTCTGTCTCTCTCAGTCATGAGTGGTCTTTTTTACAACCTGGCCAATAGCTTATGCTATTGATTACTGTCTCTAATAATGCATTCGGCTTCTTTATCACCTAGAAACATTTGCTCAAGGAATGCAACTAATCTTTTGACACTAATTTGTTGTTTGCCTTTCTAATTCTACAGTTGCCTAAACAGTTCTAAATACTAGCGAGTTTTGAGAAGATTTGTAGCTCAGGTTGAGGTTCTGGATGTAAGTTTGCTCGCTGAGCTGGAAGGTTTGTTTTCAGATGTTTTGTCACCATACTAGGTAACATCATCAGTGAGCCTCCGGTGAAGCACTGGTGATATGATCCACTTTTTATTTGTGTGTTTAGGTTTCCTTGGGTTGGTGATATCATTTCCTGTTCTTTTTCTCAGAGGTAGGTAAATGGGATCCAAATCAATGTGTTTGTTGATTGAGCTCCGGTTGGAATGCCGTGCTTCAAGGAATTCTTGTATGTCTCTCTGTTTGGCTTGTCCTAGGATGGATGTGTTGTCCCAGTCAACGTGGTGTCCTTCCTCATCTGTATGTAAAGATACTACTGAGAATGAGTCATGACTTTTTGTGGCTCGAAGGTTTTCTCTAATTTGTTTTGTTTAGGGATGACAAAGGTGTCATCCACGTAGTGGACCCAAAGTTTGGGTTGGATGATTGGCAGAGCTGTTTGTTTGAGTCTCTGCATTACTGCCTCTGCTGTGAACCCTGATATCAGAGATCCCATAGGTATTCCATTGGTTTGTCTGTAGGTTTTGTTGTTGGTTTGTCTGTAGGTAATGCAGAGACTCAAACAAACAGCTCTGCCAACCATCCAACCCAAACTTTAGGTCTGCTATGTTAATGACACCTTTGTCAACTAAATGAAACAAATTAGAGGAAACCTTCAAGACCAACAATAGTACCCTTACTGGCATAAAACTCACTAAAGAGGAGGAAAATATCAACAAATTGCCATTCCTAGATGTCGCAGTAGAACAACCAATGGGGAACTTCAAACCATTGTCTAGAGGAAAACAACACATATGGACCGAATACTGAACTACTGAAGCAATCATCCCAACATCCACAATCGAAGCTGCATTAGAAAATTATTTCAATGAGCCACCACACACTGCAGCACAGAGGAACTACGAAGAGCAGAGGAAAATCAAAAAGAATGGGTACCTAATGAACGCAGTCCACCAGTTTCTCAGCAACAAATCCAAACAAGCAGACAACATGAGTCTAGAAACCCTAGCCACTCTCCCCTACATCCAAGACATCTCAGAAATGACTGCCAGACCACTCAGACATCTTGGCTTCATGGTAGCCCACAAACCAACCAACACATTAAAACAGCAGCTAATGAACTTGAAAGACTCTACACAGACAACAAGCAAAACTAATGTCGTTTACAAAATACCTTGCAAGAATTGTAACAAACACTATATTGGACCAACCGGCAGAAAACTAGTCACCAGGATACATGAACTAGCCACAAAAAGACATGACCCACTCTCACTAGTATCTTTACATACGGATGATAAAGGATGCCACTTCAACTGGGACAACACATGCATCCTAGGACAAGATAAACAGAGACACTCAAGAATTCCTAGAAACATGGCATTCCAACCAAAATTCTATCAACAAATACATTGACTTGGATCCTATTTACCACCCCTTGAGATAAAGAACAGGAAATGGCATCACCGCAGGAAATGGCCTCACCGCAGGAAATGGTGTCACCAGCCCAAGGAAATCTAAACACGTAAATAAAAAGCAGGCCATACCACCAGTGCTTCACTGGAGACTCACTGACGATGTCACCTAGTATGGTGACAAAAACATCTGAAAACAAACCTTCCAGCTCAACGAGCAAACTTACATCCAATTCGAAATACTGTCGGATCAGACACTTGTTATTCTTTACTCGATAACAAGCTTGAGACTGTGGCTAAACTAGGCCTTACAAAAATATTCCATATTAGAATGCTTATGTTTAGAACTGTCTGTTTACAAAAACCTGGTTAACTTTCCTAATGTTTCTTCCTATGGAGAATCTAATCTTAGCTGGAAATGTGTTGCTGGAAAAGCGCAGCAGGTCAGGCAGCATCCAGGGAACAGGAGAATCGACGTTTCGGGCATAAGCCCTTCTTCAGGAAATCCCCGAAACATCGATTCTCCTGTTCCCTGGATGCTGCCTGACCTGCTGCGCTTTTCCAGCAACACATTTCCAGCTCTGATCTCCAGCATCTGCAGACCTCACTTTCTCCTCAAAGAATCTAATCTTAGGCAGTATATCTGTATGGTGACTTACAAATCCAGCTGTGAACATCTGCTACACGTAACTGTCCAACCCTTTCGGCATATTGTGTTAGCTAAACAAGCCCAAGCAGTCCATCTTGTCGACTTAGCCATGGGCCGCTACAACATTTAGTAATACTGTAACAGGCCAAAGCTAAACAGCAGAGCAATTAAATTAATTATCATTTAAATCCAATATTTTTATCATAGCCCCCATTCTCATGGATGGACAGACCAACCGTTTCGAGATAAACTTTTTTTTTAGAAAATAAAAGGATTATAATTTGCCAGTTCAATTAAACTGTTTCAGATGGATGCCAGACCTTCATTCAATCCATAGATAATGAGTTGTTGACAGGTATGCAACTACATATAATTTTGAGGTCACTGGTGAATGTGAATTGGTTTCATCAGACTTCCAGAGGTATTTCCTTATTTCTTACAAGCTAAAATTCTTTTCTCAGATCATTCAACAATTATTTAATTGGATATAAAACTAGAGAGAGTAAAACACAACAGCTAGACCCAAAATTTCTAGAATCACTCTCTGGACCTGGCAAAATCAGTCAGAACTGGGTTTTTTTCTTATCGGTATTTTCTGTGGTTGGCTGGTTAGTACTGGTCTTCCCTTGATTGGCCATTCAACATTCAACCAGCCCTGAGTAGAGCAACACTTGATGTCGAATCATCTACAGTGTACTGCAGAGTTATAATCAAGGCCAGTCACCAATATCTGCATCAGTTTTCTTTCAAAGCATGTAACAGTTCAAAGTTGAATGACCCTTTAACATTTGACTCTTGTTTCCACCATAAAAAAATTAGAAAAAAAATAAAAGAAAAGTAGTAAGGGTATCTACATCAGCTAAAAGAAAGGGCAAGTGAGCATGTCTGTATGCAAGGCCCATTCTGTAGGAATGGTAGAATTGAAATGTATGTTTGATGTTTTCAAATCAAGAACACATCCGATATTAAAATGAAAATGATATTTTTAGGATGTGGCATTCTTGTTTGTGATTAATGTTTATTTTCAAATGACTTAAAATTGATTTATTGAAACAAAATTGTTAATTTTCAATGTTCTTTCTTCCTCAGTGTGACGATCATCCAAAAATCAGTCGTCAGGCATCGTTATATCTTCTTTCACAGGTATGCAAAACATTGCATAATCTTTAATGATTAAAAAATTTGATTTCTAACCTGCTAAAGTCAGTCGCATTGAGGCCTTGTGGTCTTGATAAAGAATCCTAAGCTTTGAACATAACATTATCCATACAAGCATCAATAATTAAAGTTTAAAATGTAAAGGAAATGTTTATGGTTTGTTGACTTGAAAATTGTCAAAATTAGCTTGTTTGGTAATGGAAAAAAACTTGGCTGATATGAAGCTGTGTTTAATAATTGTCATTTCCTTGCCTCTTTGTCTCCAACATTAAGTGCATAGCAAAAAAACTGCAGATGCTGGAATCCAAGGTAGACAGGCAGGAGGCTGGAAGAACACATCAGGCCAAACAGCATCAGGTGGTGGAGAAGTCGATGTTTCGGGGGTCCTGAGACCTCTCCACTTCCTGATAATGCCTGTCTTAGATTAGATTACTTACTTAGATTAGATTACTTACAGTGTGGAAACAGGCCCTTCAGCCCAACAAGTCCACACCGCCCTGCCGAAGCGCAACCCACCCACACCCCTACATTTACCCCTTTTTTAACCTAACACTACGGGCAATTTAGCATGGCCAATTCACCTGGGAGGAAACCAGAGCACCCGGAGGAAACCCACGCAGACACGGGGAGAATGTGCAAACTCCACACAGTCAGTCGCCTGAGTCGGGAATTGAACCCGGGTTTCTGGCGCTGTGAGGCAGCAGTGCTAACCACTGTGCCACCGTGCCGCCCACAGGCTTGCTGTGTTCTTCCAGTCTCTTGCCTATCTACCAAGCATTTAATGTTGAGCATATGTTTTGCGAATTGAGAACAACATGTAGATGTGTCCTTATTTGAACTTCATGCCCTATTTAAACCTGAGAGGATTTGAAACAAAAGTATATCCTATAACTTTTTAAAAGCTATAATTTGTGGGCAAGGTGATGGCCTAGTAGTATTATCGCTGAACTCTTAATCCAGTAGATCAGCTGACTGATGTTCTGGGGACTGAGTTCAAATCATGCCATGGCAGATGGTGGAATTTGAATTCAGAAAAATCTGGATTGAGTCTGATATTGATTTATCAGAAAAAAACCCATGGGGTTCACCGTCCTTTTATTGAAGGAAACTGTCATCCTTACCTGATCTGGACTCCAGATCTACAGCAATGTGGTTGATTCTTAACTCCCCTCTGGAATGGGCAGTAAATGCTGGTCTAGTCAGACTCTATGACCCTAGTCAGCGATGCCCTCATCCTGTGAATGAATAAAAAACCTATTTTGCCTCCCTTTATTAGCTACGTTCTTGTGCTCTCTTGTGTGCAGTCTCCTTTTTCCCTGCCCCTCCTCTTCACCACCACCACCACAACCACAAATGACTTACATTTAACCACAGCGTGAACCAATGCCTTCTGCACTCATAACCCAGTCACCGTCCTGGCTTCATTGGTTCTCTAGTTTTTGAGAAATATCTGAAGTTCGCATCATTGCTTTAGCATGCTGGTCACTTGAAATCTGGATCTCACTAATTGGCAAATTTGCACCTTCAGTTGTCTTTTGTAGCTTGCTGTGAATTTCATTTATCAAACTCAAAGATGTAAGTATGATAATGATTAATGGTTTTGCTTTAAATGTCAGTGTAATTATTCACTATGCAGGTATGGTGTTTATCTATAGCTTTGGATAAGGTACATTTTCATAAGGACCACAGAGCTATTTGCAGTTAGAGCATTAGGTGGAATATGACCTGGAATGCCTATAGCCAGTGTCCATTTCCCTTCAGCCAGCTTTGGTTGTGATGACTCTCTAGTGCGTTAAATAGGACAGCCAAGAGCTGATGTCATAAGAGTACATTTCATCCTGTCTTCAATAGGGAAATTTGTGCTCGGAATTTTAGGATTTTGAAAACCACAGCTGGTTCGTCTGCTGGACTGGACTGTGTTCACAACTCTCTTCTTTCAGTCTTGGGAAGAGCAGTTGCCATACCACACTGGGGGTGATGCATCCAGAAAGGATGCTTACTATGGTGTATTGATAAAAAAATTGTAAGATTTTTTAAGGACATGCTGAATTCCCTTACCCTCCTGGGGAAGTAGAGGAGGTGTTGTTTGTTCTTATCAATGTGAGTGGACCAGGACAAATTTTTGGTGATCGTCAATCCCAGGAACCTGACGCTATCGATCATCTCCACCTGAGGACCATTGTTGCAGACAGAAGTGTGCTCTCCGCTCTGCTTCCTGAAATAAATAACCAGCTGCTTCATTTTGCTGATGTTGATGGAGGGTTGTTGTCTTTACACCATGTTATTAAGTGCTCTATCTCCTTCTTGTACTCCGTCTCTTTATTGTTTGAGATCTGGCATACAACGGTGGTATCGTCAGCAAACCTGTAAATGGAGTTGGTTTGGAATTTGCCGTCAGTCATGAGTGTATAAGGAGTATAATTGGGGGCTGAGCCTTGCAGGGCACCATTGTTGAGGACTATTGGGGAGGTGGTGTTGTTGCCTATCCTTACTGATTACTTCCTGACGAACAGACTGCAAAGAATCCAGTTACAGAGAGAGGAGTAGAGACCAAGGACTGAGTTTGGAGATGGATTTGTTTGGAATTATAGTGTTGAAGGTGGAGTGGTCTATATAGTAGGACATAAGTGTCCTTGTTATCCAGACATTCCAGGGATGAGTGTAGGGCCAGGGAGATGGTGTTTGCCATGGACATGTAGTGCTGGTAGGTCAATTGCAAGAGATCAAGGCAATCTGGGAGACTGAAATTGACATGAACCATGGCTAATTTCTTAAAGCAATCCATAATTTATGGAGGTCAGAACCAATGGGCAGTAGTCATTTGAGGCATGCTACATGCTTTTTCTTTGGCACTGGGATGATGGTAGTCTTCTCGTAGCAGGTGGGGACTTAAGGTCGTAGCAAGGAGAGGTTAACGATGACTGTGAACAGTCCCACCAACTGGTCCACACTGGATCTGAGTGCACAGTTGGGGACTTCATCCAGGCCAGTCACTTTCTGTGGGCTGACTTGTTAAGGCCGATCTAAGATCTGTGGTGTTTGCCGAGAGTGCAGATGCATCTGAGGTTGGTGGAACAGGTGACGTCCTCTCACTGACCTTCCGTGAGAGAGAGCTTGGAATGAGTGCATTGAGCTCATTGGGAAAGGATGTCCTTTTGTTCATGATTCTGTTTGATTTTTGCTTTGTATGTCATGTAAGTCTTGCCACAAAAGACGGGTGTCCCTGTGGTTAGTCTGGGTCTCAAGCTTAGCATCCCCTTGGCATCCTTGAAGGCCTTGCAAAGGTTGTACCTGGATTTCCTGTATATGTCAGGGTCGCCTGATTGAGGACCTCAGACCTAGACTTCAGAAGGCTTTGGATCTCCCGGTTCATCCAAAGTTTCATATAGGGGAATGTTTGGATTAACTTCTTTGGTACACACACTTACACTTACAAATGAAGTCTGTCACGGTAGTGGCTTACTCATTTAGATTGGCTGCTGAGTTCTTGAACATGGCCCAGTCCATCGACTCTAAGCAGTCTCACAGAAGCCCTTCCATTGCCTCAGACTAACACTGCACTGTTTTCAGTGCTGGGTTCTCCTGCTTCGTTTTCGGCTTGTAAGCCAGGAGGAGGAGCATAGTGTTGTGATCTGATTTTCCAAAATACAGATGGAGATTGGAGCACTAGGCATCTTCTATGGTTGTGTAACAATGGTTGAGGATATTCTGAATTCTGGTGTGATATCAGACATGGTGGTGGTATCTTGGTAGCGCATTCTTGAGGTTGGCTTGGTTGAAATCACGGTCTATGATGAGCAAGGCCTCAGGGTATTCCATCTCAAGATTGTTTGTTTGTTTGCTTGTTTGTTTGTTTCTAGCATTGTATACTTCACCAAGTGCATCTGCACTTCTGTATGGGGTGGGATGTAGACTGTCAGGATAGTGGAGGTGAACTTGTGCAGCAATGAGCAGGAACAGCATTTCAATGTTAAATATTCTAGGTCCAGGGAACAGCAAGTCGCCAGGGTTGCCACATCTGAGCACCAGGAGGTGTTGGTTAGGAGGCAGACCCCCCCCCCCCCCCCCCCCCCCCCCCCCCCACACTGCCCTTGCCTTGCCTGAGGTTGTTGAATGGTTCATTCAGAGAGGAGAAAGTGAGGACTGCAGATGCTGGAGATCAGAGCTGAAAATGTGTTGCTGGAAAAGCACATCAAGTCAGGCAGCATCCAAGGATGAAATGTCGATTCTCCTGTTCCTTGGATGCTGCCTGACCTGTGCTTTTCCAGCAACACATTTTCAGTTCTAGTTCATTCAGTGAACTGGGAAGCCCTCTGGTTGTAAGGCACAGTCAGGTGTAGCAGGAGTGAGCTATGTCTCTGTGAAACAGTGCACACAGCAGTTTCTCATCTTTGGAAGGTGAGTCTAGCTTTAAGGTCAACCACCTTGTTCTCAATGGCTTGAACATTTTCCAGGAGTATGCTTGTGGAGGGCAAGCTTGAAACCTCTGAGTTTCAGTCTCGCCTGAAATCCACTGTGTCTCCTGCATTTCCTGGGTAGGCGGCTACTCCAGTCGATCCTGGGCATTGATGAGTTAAGTCAGCTGCTCTTAGTAGTAAGTGAGTGCTCCTGATAGGATCCTGAGCATGCAGCCTTGAACACTCCGGGCACCCTTATAGTCGATCCGGTCAATCCTGGGCATCATTGAGAGAAGTCTGCTTCTATAGAAGGTAAAGGAGTGCATTGATGGTGTCCTGAGCATCATTTAAAGCCTTGAGCATTCCAGAGGGTCTTGCAACCGATCTGGTTGGGCCTCCTCGATGTCAAGTTACTGCAGGGTCAGGTCTTGTTCCCATGTTGTCAGGCCTCGTTTCCACAAGGTTGGGCACGTGCAAGAGGCCAGAAGGCCTTCAATCTCTCTCTGTTGGTTCTCTGGGGTCCTGGGCACCAGTTGCAGCCTTGAGTGATCCAGGAGGGTCTTTCAATCAGTCTGGTCAGACCTCCTCGATATCAGGTCACCGTGGGGTCAAGTCTCGTTCCCATGCTGGTCAGGCCTCAAAATATAATACAATGTGACACTGAATCATAATGATATTTTAGGCAAGATAATCTAATAAAGTTTTGTCAAAGGGGTATGTTTTAATGAATGGCTCAAAGGAGAGCAGAGTAGTTAGCAATGCTGCCTTACGGCACCAGAGACCTGGGTTTGATTCTAGCCTTGGGTGAGTACCTGTGTGGAGTTTGCATGTTCTCCCTGTATCTGTGTGGGTTTCCTTCTTATGCTCCAGTTTCTGCCCACAATCCAAAGATGTGCAGATTAGGTGGATTTGTCATGCTAAATTGCCCTAAAGTGTCCTGCGATGTGCTGGTTAGGTGAGTTAGGCATGGTTTAAGAACCCCAAATGAGGTTGTGGGGATGGGCTAGGTATGGATGAGATGCTGTTTTGGGGGGTCAGTGTAGACTTGATGGGTTGAATGGCCTGTTTCTGGACTGTAGGGATTCTATGAGGGGGGAGGGTGCAGGGATATACTGGGAATTTCAACGGTTTCGGGACTGGGACACTCCAAGAATGGTCACCAATTGCACTTGTAAATTCTTGAGTGTTCAAATGAGAGTAGCACTTGGTCTTGTGGGATCAGAGAAGACTATTGATGGAAAGAAAGGCCAACCAAGAGGGGTTTGATAACAAAGATGAGGATTTTAAAATTGAGGTATTTTCAAGTTGGGAGTTCACTTAAGTCAAGCATCACAGGAATGGTGGGTAAAGTGGTTTGTAATGTGAACATGACAGCAGCAGAGTTTGGATGACTGAGAGTTTCTTTATGCTTGGGTGAGCAAATTAGTCATCTGAAAATTATATAGAGAGAAGTCCAGAACATCTGAAACTTAGAGTTCCTCCTGAGAGAACTGGTCTATTAAGTGGCAGGTACTGTAAGTTAGCTGCAAAACCGTTTCCTGAGCGAGAATCAGATAGTGAAGAGAAATGAGTCGTTTGGTCATACAGGACTAGCTTATAACATTGTCTTTATTTTTCTACATTACTCAAGAAACTAGGATCCTGATTGAATTCACATCTCACCTGTTCGTTTTACTGCCTGCAATTCACACCATTTTGGTTTGCCAAATGCTTGCATTCATTTAGTCCTTAGAGTCTTCCAAAACACATGAGTCACTTCAACATGGGATAGGGATTGAAGCTGGAGCATTTCCTGGTCTTTTTTTGGATGAATTGCAAGTAACAGATGGCACAGACATACCGAGCAATTGGGGAAGCTTTCTGCTGAAACTGTTGACGTAATTTCTTTTGGATTAAGTTCAGTTTTTTAAAACGGAAGTATTAAAATGAGGTTTTGTATATTACTGGAAATATAAGCAATTCTCTCAAAATGTAGTGTGTCCAGAAACCTATGTATAGTATAATGTCTCAGTTCCTATTTTTAGCCTCCACTTCTCAGTCGCCATCCTTTTGGTGCAGTTATCTGGTTTGACATCTGAACATGGTCTTAGTGGCTTAGCCACAGTGGAATTTTAACCTGCAATCGGAGAGATCAGGCAAGGGAATGGAGTGTAGCTTTTCTTTAATAGATGCTACTAATGATTTGAGAAGATCTTACAAATGCAGTTTAGCCTGATTAATTACAACCCAATAATAAATTGTTATTGCTTGTAAATCAGTGGCTGTGCCAGTGGTGGAATGCATATTAATATAAAATGTTACTTACAGTTCTGAAATGTTGTTATCTTTAAAGCAGGCTGCCCACTGGTGCTCAATAAATGCAAGGGCACTAGGCAGATTTGGCTCCAAATCCTAACTGAACCAAGCTTTTGGTCACTTCTGCTAATACTTGCTTTGACACTGCATATATTTTTCTCTAATTAGGCTTCTGTGAAGTGAAATGGCTTGTGATGTGTTTTTCTGTATTGAAACCATTTTACCTTATAACTTGTTGACAAATAAAATGCTGTTAAATAACAGGAAATGTTGTACACTAAATATTATAAATTATGTGCTGCATGAATTTTAATCCTGGTCTATTATAGGATGAATGTCCTAAATTGTCTCTAAGCATAAAACTAATTTTTAAAATTCTTTCATGGGACAATGAAATCATGGAAAAAGCCAACATTTGCCTCCAATCCCTTACTGCAGACAAACTGAATGATTCGCTGGGTCTTTTTAGAGAGTAGATTGGAGTCAAGCACATTGGTGTGCGTTTGGAATATTGTATTAACAGAGAAGGTAGGAAATTTGAAACATTAGTTTTAAAAAAAAAAGAAATACCTATATTTCATTTATGTTAACCCATATCCATGATGTACTCATTTGCATCTGATCAAGTTTTTGGTTGGCATGGCAGCAAATATGATCATTTACTGGTCAATGAGTGAGACTAGAATTGCAATTTGGTGGATCTTGATGATTCCTATGCTCATTTTAAAAATAATTACAAGCCAGTAATTCTCTTTCAACAGAAGCAATATAGCAATATCCTTTTGACTTGTAAATAACCATAAATGGGGAGATTTGTGAAGTGGCAATGTCAATAAGCATGGAAACAGGCCTTCAGTCCAGCTGGTCTGCACCAATTGGACATCTCAATCTGACCTAGTCCCAGCATTTGGCCCATATCCCTCTTAACCCTTCCTATTCATTAACCCATCCAGATGCCTTTTAAGTATTGTAATTATACCCACCTCCTCCACTTCCTCTGGCAGCATGTTACATACAAGCACCACCCTCTATGTGAAAAGTTTTGAATCTTAATTTTTTTTAAAGATCTTAACCCTATGCCCTCTAGTTTTTGACTCCCATACCCTAGAAAAATACCTTGGCTATTCACCCTATCCATGCCCCTCATGATTTTAATAAACATCTGTAATATCATCCCTCATCCTCCAACACTCCGGGTTTTTAAAAAATCTCAGCCTCTCCTCATAGCTCAAACCTTCAATCCTGGCAACATTCTTGTAAATCTTTTCTGAACCCTTTCAAGTTTTACCACATCCTTAATATAGCTAGGGTGACCAGAATTGTGCACTGTATTCTAAATGTGCCTCACCTCATGAATAGTTGCAACATGATGTCCCAATCCAATGCTCTGAGCAATGAAGGCAAGCATACCAAATGCCTTTTTCAGCACCCTGTCTACTTGGGACTCCACTTTCAAGGAACTATGCACCTGCACCCCTAGGTCTCTGTTCAGCAATACTCCCCAGGCCCCTATCATTAACTGTATAAGTCCTGCCTTGGTGCGCCTTATCAAAATGCAACATGACACATTTATCTAAATTAAACTCCATCTGCCACTCCACAGCCCATTGCCCCTGTTGTACTCTGAGGTAACCTTCTTCACTGTCCACTGCATCACCTATTTTGGTACGTCTGCAAACTTACTAACCATACCTCTGATATCCACGTCCAAATGATTTATATAAATGACGAAAACAGATGGACCCAGCACTGATCCTTGCAGCACACCGCTGGCCACAGGCCTCCAATCTGGGGAAAAAAACCCCTCTGTCTTCTACCTTCAAACCAATTTTGTCTTCAATTGGCTAGTTTCCCCTAGATTCCATGTGATTTAACCCTGCCAGCCACTCTACTGTGCAGAACCTTTGCACTAACAGAAACATACTGTCTAGGAATTCTCATTTTTAAAGGCCTCCCACTTTTCAACTGCCCCATTACTTGTGAACAGCATCCCCCAATGAACGTTTCAAAGTTCCTGCCTAATCCTGTCAAAATTTGCCCTACTCCAATTTAAAATTTGGACTGGTAATACAGAGGCCAAGACTAATTCTTTAGGGACTTGTGTTTAAATCCCACCATGGCAGCTAGTGGAATTTAAATTCCATTCACAAACAAATCTGGGATTGGAAGCTCATAGCTGCTTTGGTAACCATGAAATTCTCACTTGATGAAATGTTCACTGATGTCCTTTCTAAGGAAGGAAATTTGCCATCTTTATCTGGGCTGGCTGACGTGATGAAAATGTGTTGCTGAAAAAGCGCAGCTGGTCAGGCAGCATCCAAGGAGCAGGAGAATCGACGTTTCGGGCATGACCCCAATTCCTGAAGAAGGACTCATGCCCGAAATATCGATTCTCCTGTTCCTTGGATGCTGCCTGACCTGCGCTTTTCCAGCAACACATTTTCAGCTCTGATCTCCAGCATCTGCAGTCCTCACTTTCTCCTGGCTGACATGTGATGACAATCTCATGACGATGTGTTTGGCTGTTAACTGTCCTATGAAATGACATGGCAAGCTACTGCATTCAAGCAATTAGCATTGGGCAACAAATACTGGCCATGCTGGTGACACAACTATCCCATGAAAAAATGAATTACTTAGTTTCTTAATGAAATTAAAAATCCTAGTGTGCACAGCCGTACCTTCCAGAATACACAAATATTTGCTGTTGATTTATAGTATGCTTTTAGAAACAATACTTTGTTTATATACCATGCAATATATATCAAGGATACTTATAATATCCTTTTAGGTAAATATCTTTTTGAAATTGTTACTCTATAATGATCTAAAACCTATGGCCTTCTCAAAACAAGGCCTAGGTAGCAGCATTCCTGAAGAAGGGCTTATGCCTGAAACGTCAATTCTCCTGCTCCTCGGATGCTGCCAGGCCTCCTGAGCTTTTCCAGCACCAATCTTTTCAACTCTGGTCTCCAGAATCTGCAGTCCTCACTTTCTCCTAAGTAGCAGGACCCAAAGCATCAGCATTCATGAAATGAAGGTTTTGGAACCGTCATCGTCATCTTAATAATTTTGTCATGGCTATCAATTACAAAATATTTAAACTGAAACACAACATTAATTTTAACTTTTTTTTCTCTCGAGGTGTTTTTAATTATACACTACAGACCATTGGTAAATGCCTTAGCTGACGTGATCTTGAATGGGGACCTTTCGGTGTTCAGTATTAATTCAGAGCAGGATTCTTTGAAGCATTCAGTAAGTATATCTATTCAATTCAGTTGCAATGGATATCACTTGGGTAGCTGGATTACCATTGATGGTCAAATGTAGAGTTTGGATGTTCTTTGTAAAATTTTAGACATTGCGAAGAACACTTATTTTTCCAAATTGCTTGGCTTGCATGATTTTTTTGTTTTGAACTTTTATATGATAGTCCAATTTGTTACGTATCAGTTGTGTTTGGTAACTAATGTTTAAACGGCTGACTAACAATGTTATTGACAACTGAAGATAATTCCATGAAGGAAAACATTTTACAGAAATGCAATATCAGGAACATTGCTTCATGTTTATTTAAAAAAAAAAGCAAGAAATTCTGAGAACGAGATCAAATGCCTGGGCGGCACTTGAACAGCTCCAGACGTGCATTCCAAAATATTGGCAAAAATTCCTGCAGTCCCTAAAGAAGACCTCCCTGGATGTTTGATTTTTTTATTTTAGTCCAATAAAGGAATCCACACATTTTTATATTCCAGTTGTCAAAGGCACGGCAATTATCTATTATCTTAAAAATTCTATCTATTTGGTTTATTTAAACATGCCCATCAAGCCATTCTCGGGAAGTAGTTTCTTTAAAATAACTGTATAATTACCTTTTAGCAGTAAGTAAGAATACTGCATGTGCAACAATGTTCCAATTATCTTTGCAAATATTAAACTGCAGTACAAGACAAATCTTATCTGCTGCCCTGGAGAATGAGGTAAGCTATTTGAGTGAAGTGGAAGTAGTGTTTGGTAGTGTTGATATTCTGATGCATTCTTCGGTAGTGTCTGGATTTTGTTTGACCTGTTAATTTGCATTAAGTGGAACAAGCATAATTGCAGCCTTATGAATTGTGGTATGCCCTGTTGTCGTGTTTATATGTTTATTTGTCACCAGCCAAGTGCAATGTATTCTTTCATGCATTTTAATCCCTAGAAAACAGATTTATTTTTCCCAGATTTCACAGGAACTTCATAGCCTTAAAAAAAAGAAGTATCTTCGGCAAAATTTGGCTCTTGAAAATAATGCAGTTTAAAAATTGTGTTCCTAAGAGTCCAAATAGAAGCACGTTAATGTATTCTTTTAATATATAAGCAATGTATAGTTGATAGAAAGCTCTCTCATTTGCAAGGGGAGGCATTTTATTTAAAAATGTATTTTCCAATGCAATATATCAGTATCATAACAGTAAAAAAAATTAAAATGTAAAACATGTCAAATGACGGGAAGAAAATGAAATTCATGCTCGCTGTTTTCATTTTTCAGCAGCTAATTTCTGAGATTTTCGATTAATGGTTAGTAGTAACTGCAGCCTGAATCTTATCCTATTGTGACACTTAGGAACATCTGTTTACCATCTATCCTCTCTGATATACTTGTTCAGTTTTAGTGACCTGAAATTGTGTCCATTTGCAAGTTACAGGTATATTTCTTTTATTATCTCTAATCTTTTAATATTCTTCTTCTGCTTTCTTGCTGCCTCTGGCGTGTTGTAGCTTTTCCCGACTCCAATGGCTAGCTCTCCATCAATACCAAAGGTCTGTTTTTTTTTTTCACCCTGTGATTACATTTTTATCAGTGTTTTAGGTTAATGAAATGGCAAGTGACTTTCAACTTGAATTGTTACCTTATGCACATGTTACTTTTAAAAAAAAGTAATAAGGTTTCAATATCTTGCAATTGAAGAAATGAGGTGGTGTCTATCTGTCTTTGTATTTAAATAAAAATCTAGATTGTGAAAACATTGTCAGAAAAAAGTTAACCATTTTTATATGAAGTCATGTAAATATATTTTGGATGTTTTTGAGGACTAGTCCATAGGAGTTTTTCAGGGTGGTATCCTAGACCCTGCCATTTTAGCTGCTCCATCAATGACCTTTTTATAGTAAAGTTAGAAATGGGATGATTGCTGATTGATTGTACAATGTAAGTCCAGTTCATGACTCTTCAGGTACTGAAGCAGTCCATGAACAAATACAGCAAGACCCGGACAATATCCAATGCAGATTGACAAATAGCAAGTGATATTTGTGTCACTCAAGTACAAGACAATGTTGGTCTCTATCAAGATAGAGAATCTAACCATTGCCCCTTGATATTCAAGAGCATTCCCATCACTGAATCTCCTACTATCAACATCCTGGGGGTTACGCTAGTTCAGAAGCTGAACTGAAGAGGGCATATAAATCCAGTGGCTGAAAGAGCAGGTCGGAAGCAAGGAATCCTGCAGCAAATAACCCTTCTCCTGGCTCTTCAATGCCTGTCCACCACCTGCAAGGCACAAGTCAGGACTGTGATGGAATATTCCCTGCTTGCCTTTTTGAATGCAACTCCAGCAACGCAAGAAGCTTGACACAATCTAGGACGAAGGGCCTGCTTGGTAGGCGTATTAACGAGCATCAGCTCCCTCCACCACTCAGTAGCAGCATGTGTGTGCCATCTACAAGATGACTGAAGAGATTCACCAAGGTTCCTCAGACATCACCTTCCAAAACCATTTAGAATGACAATATTGACAGATACATGGGAATGCCACTATCTGCAAGTACCTTTCCAAGCTACTTGCTGTCCTGTATTTGGAAAAGTAGCGTTGTTCCTTCAGTGTTGCTTGATTGAAATCCTCGAACTCTGTTTCCAATGCCATTGTGGGTCCACCTGTAGCAAATCGACTGCAGTGATTCAAGAAAGCAGCTCACTACCAACAAGGACAACTAGGGATGAATGTTGGTCCTGGTCATGATATTCACATTTTCAGGAATGAATAAAACTAAATAAAAATTGGAAGATATCCACATCAGGTTGTTCAGTGAGTAATTGAGCCAGAATCAATCCTTGGTTTGTGCTGCATTTGCTAATCTTTGGTGAGATAATGATTGGGGCATGGCCATTGGCTGCTTCCTGATTTGTAATTGAACAGTTCCTGGGCTACAGATGAGGAAAAGTCAGGGGTCATTTTTGATGCCATCAACTGCTGATACTTTGCCAACACTTGTTAGCAAGGATGATTTATGAAAGGGAAGGTAAAGCTCAGGTAAGGTAGTGATAGGAATAGGTACCCAAAAAATGATCATGGGGCATGAGAAACGATAAGGTACCATTGTTCACAGTCAGAGGATTTCATTTCTGACTTTAATTCCAATTGTTGCAATGTTTTAGGAGCAGAAATATGATCAGAGATTTTCAAAAATGGAGTTGAGGGAAGGATGGTCATGGATTTAGGAAACAACAACATACCAATTTGTTTAGGATTCTCTTTTTGAAGAGCAGTAGACCATTGATTGCATCCTTCGTTGCTCTAGAAGTGTCTAGCCACAGAATTTTCTTCATACAAGAATTTCATGATCTGCAGTCGAATAAATATGATAGCTGATCTGTGACCTAACATCTTTGAACTAAAAGTAAATTTGTCATAGTCCAAGAGGATGGTAGAGCTGCTTTCTCAGAGCAAGAAAGAGACTGGTGTTGAGTTTAACTTGAGGATGAGAAGACAGGACCTTCATGGTACCCTCAGTCAGTACAAGAATTGAACTGGCACTGCTAGCGTTGCTCAGCAACATAACACCACGTACCAACATTTTTCTTTTAGTGTCGTTTTTGTTATTATTAATAATAATAATATTATTACTACTATTACCTTTAAATTGGAGACTGAAAGGTTTTTGTTGACTAAAATTAACAATTAACTTGAGCATCAGTTATCATTTGTGGAAGATTTCCATAGTTCCATTACTTTTCTCCCATTACTTTCCAGTTTTGGTAAAGAAAATGGGGTTCCTTACCAAAGCATTGTGTCTTGTTGACCATGCATGCTTTCTCCTTTTCTCACGCAAGGTTACAGTCATACAACCAGAAGCATGCACATCATTTTCCATTTATTCTGAAGACACCATTCTTTAGTGTGTGGCATAACATTCAGTCGTGAGTTGATGGTGGGATTGTGAAAAAACACATTACTTTTTGAAGTTTGTGCTCTTACTGTGTAGCTCAATTTGGTCGCTTTTGTGAAATTCATTTGCATGCCTATCATAGTTGTCTGCTTCTACTGATGCTTTTTGGGCCCTTGTGACCGGTCAATCTATTAAGTTGGAAAGAAAGGAATTAGAAAAAGCGCTTGACTTTCCTTAAATAGGAAATTTTTGAAAGCTAACCTCAAATATTTCAAATGATAGTCTTGTGATAAATTTGAAGCTTTTCTCGACTAAAACATATTTGCAATTTAATTTTTTAAATTTTAAATAGATAATGGAGGATTTGATTGTTTGTGCTGATGTTCAAATAGTGTTTTGATATGTTGCATTTGATTGGTAAGCCAAAATAATTACTGTAAAGGCACTTTGCTTCTTTGAACTACAAATATTTCTGATTCTTTACCTCTCTTTTTGAGTCCTGGCTTCAAGTTACAAACTAAGCTTGGCAAATATTGTTGGAAGGTGAAGACTGTTGGGAGCATAAATTGGATTGGAAAAAAATGACTCAATTTAGTGTGGATTTTCATTAAGCAAGTAATTATGCAGTCTGATGGGAAGCTGATGATTTTGCTTTAGCTTCATTCCAGAAAATGAGGAAATGTACAAACTCTGTACAGTTTCCTGTCTAATCGTTTACTGTAATTTTGGAGAAGATTTGTAGCTCAGATGGTAAGTTTGCTGGCTGAGCTGGTTGCCCACAAACCTGCCACCACACTGAAACAGCTCCTGATGAATTTAAAGGATCCTGTACCAACAACCAGCAGAACGAATGTCACAAACAAAATACCCTGCAAGGACTGAACAAACATTACTTTGGACAGACGGTCAGGAAACTAGCTACCAGGATATGAGCATCAACTAGCCACCAATCGACATGACCAACTATCACTAGTATCCATATGCACATACGAAGAGGGACACCAGTTTGACTGGGACAATATATCCATCCTGGGACAGGCTGAACAAAGGCATGCACGGGAAGTCCTCGAGGCCTGGAATTCAAACCGGAATTCCATCAATAAACACGTTGATTTTGGACCCCATTTACCAACCTTTGAGAAAAAGAACCAGAAATGATATCACCCACCACAACAGACCAAGACAAATAAATAGCAAGCAGGCAGAACACCACTGCTTCATTGGAGGTTCACTGATGATGTTACCTAGCATGGTGATGAAATGTCTGAGAACACATCTACCAGCTCAGCAAGCAAACCTATCACCTAATCTTTTCATGGTTAGGACACTAGCAATCTGACAGTAGTACCATATATAAAAAGGTTTATTAGTTTTTTTAAATTAAAAATGACAGGCTCCTGACTATTCTAATGCATGCAGAACAGGGGAAAAATAAGGCTGTTTTCTCATCTTTTGCCCCAACCACTTACCTGAACTTTTAGTTAGGCTTAAGACACTAGTTAAGGACTAGAGACTGATTTCCTGAATTCAACTGATTAATGAGTGATAAGGAGAGGGAGAAAGTTTAGCATTTTTGCCATTTAACTTTTAAGGTTGGAGTCTTCCACAAACTACTTAACACTTGTTTGGTCTATTAACTTAAACAATGGAGTGCATAGTCACATCTTGGAATTGTAGAGGGGAAGAAGGTTGTTACTTTTTGATAGCCTTCTGCTGGGAGTTGTGATGCTGCAGCCAGCTGGAAAACTGTATGGATATGGGCATATATGCCTCAAGTATCCATGATTGGGACACTAAAAGGCATAGAATCAAGCCATTCAGTCAACTAGGGAAAATGAGTTTCCAAATGTTAATAATTAGCATCAAATTTACTGGTAACATGTTTATTTTTAAACATTGATTCACACTTGTCAAGACATGCTTTGCTTATCGTTGTCTTGTAACTTCCTGTTTGTCTAGACCATTTGTGGCCACAGTATGTCACTTCTAGTTTATACTTTTTTTTTAAAAAAAGGCCTTCCTTAACATTCATTTCCTAGTGATTATTTTATGAACACTATTTTCTTGAATTCAAAATTATTTTGGTTGTCTTTCACATAAACTTCCACCTATCCCTATTAAGTATATTAGTTTCTTTCTTTCTCCTTTAGATATCCTTCAGTGAAGTTGCATGTTGTTCCCCATAGCTACTTCCATTTGTAGCTAGTTGACATTATGACTATTGTCTGGTTTAATAAGCATGAATTTAAATGGGGTCAACTGCAGCTGATCTGGTGAATTAACTTGACATTAATTAAAGTAAGATGTATGAATGAGCTGTTAATAATAACCATTCAACTCAATCATTTTGTATTTCTTACCAGTGTTATGGACCAGGCCAACCACCCTCAAAACATTTCAAAAAAGTAGCCCAGGCCCTAACTTTGCTAGTTGTTTTAAGCAGGTGTCAAGCAGATATTCCAGGAGTGATGCTGGTCAAACCACTTAGTTTTAAACAAAACAGAATTTAGTTACAAGATTGTTGAATGACACACAAAAGAGAACAGCATGCAAAGTAACAATCTAACTTGGTATAATCTATTAGATTTTTGGATAATGATGCTGTTCCCAATACTTCCAACAATCCCCAAAAACACCCCTTGGTACAAAAGGTAGAATCAAACACAGGGTCTTTCAAAAGAGAAGTCAGAGAGAGGGAGGGTCAGCATGGGCCAGCTTCTTTTGGATCCTGCAGCTTCATAACAATACTGACTGCTTTTCAGTGAAATAGCCAGACTGCCAAAACTAAATCAAACCAGAGAAAAGCTGAGCTGGGAGAACTGGTCACTCCCTTTTTCATTGTACAAGTTTTTTTTTTTAAAACACTTGAAAGCCTTTCGACTGTAGCAGCCTCTGTTAGCTATAATCATATTGGCTCTGAAACCCATCGAAACCTAGACATTTTGGAATCGCTGCTCTTACGACCTCTCTGGGGGGAAAAAACCGAGGACAGCATAACTTTGTTAAAGGAGCAACATCATCACACCAGGTTGCTGATTTCCTGTGAGGCTGTTGAACCATGGTCACTCACCCAAAGTAGCATCTATTTTGTTCACCATGTACCAATTCACTTTTACATTCCAGCAAGGTTAGTTGAAAACCCAAGCGAAACAACATTGCAGTATGCATTCACCCGGTATAATCTCGAATCAGGCCAATTGGAATTACCTAATTATAGTAATACCACGAGTTTTTGCTTTTAGTGAAGCAAATGGTTTCTTTTTGCTGAAGGACTATGAACATAATAAATTTGGCCAGGAGTGTAGGCCACTCAGCCCCTCAAGCCTACCCCATTGTAGGGAATTTCAATCCATTGCACTCTATGCACTCCTTCAAGTAAATAATTGAGGCCCTAGGACTGATCCTTGTACACTTCACTTGCTACATCTTTCCAATCTCAAAAGACCAGTTAATCTTTACTGTCTGTCTTCTGTATTAACTAATCTCCAATCCATGCTAATACGTACCCCCAATAATGTGAGCTCCTATTTTATGCAAAGTTAAAAATCACGCAATACCAGATTATGGTCCAACAGGTTTATTCAAAAATACAAGTTTTCAAAGCACTGCTTCGTTAGATAGCTACCTGACAAAGAAGCAGCGCTCTGAAAACTTGTATTTTGGAATACGCCTGTTGGACTGGTATTGTATGATTTTTTAACTTTGTCCACCCCAGTCTAACACTGGCATCTCCACATCATTATCTTGTGCAGTAACCTTCCAAGTGGCACTTTATCAAATCCCTTCTGAAAGTCCAAATGCACTACATCTATTACATCCCTTTCCTAATTCTGCTTATTGTATTTTCAAATATCTCTAGTAAATTTGTCAACCGTGGTTTCATTTTTACAAAACCATGCTGATTCTGTTTGATCACATTAGGTTTTACTGGATGTCTGCCTATTTCTTACTCAATTATGGATTCTGTTATTTCCCAACTGACATACTTTTCTGCCTTGTGTTTGTCTCTCCCTTCTTGAACAGGAATGTGACACTAGTGGTTTTCCAATCTGCTGGAACTTGTTCTGAATCCAGTGAGTTCTGGAATATTTCAACCAATGCCTCCACTATTTCTCAAACCCATGGGTACAGGCCGTCAGGTCCTGGCAACCTGACTGCCTGCAGTGCCATTAGTTTATTGATACTTGCAATAGATTGTTACAAGATTTTCCTCCCATTGCACCTCGGTTAGCTAATACCTTTTGGGATGTTTACAGTGTCCTCTACCATGAAGATCGATGTAAAGGTTTGTTTGAATTATCTGTCATTTCCTGGTTCCTGTTATCAATTCCTCACTGACTTCATCCAAGTGCCGGAATTTAGCTACTTTTTATATACCCATGCAAACTCTCTTTGTATGTTTTCATGTTTCTTACCAATTTACTTTCATAATCACCTTTCTCCCTACTAAACTTTCAGTCATCCATTTCTGGTTCCTAAATAAAATAATTTGCAACTCTTTAGCCTACCCCTTGTTTTTGCCACTGTGTATTCCTTAGTTTTTGGTTTGCTATTCTTTTTGTTTCACTGCCTTGGTTAAGCATGGGTGTTTCATTCTTCTAATAGAGTTCTTTTTAACCGGAATAAAGTTTTGTTGAATTTTGTGATGTTTCTTAAATGTCTGCCACTATTAGCCTACTGATCTTTGTCTCGGTCTAATTTCCTGCCTCACTGTTTGGCACCTCTTTCTTTAAGTTAAGGACACTCGTTTGAGATTGGAGTGCTCTCCTTTTGAGCTAAGTTTGAAATTCTGCCATGTTGATGATTGCTACCTCGAGGAGGATCCTTAACTATGAGATCTGTTTTAAATCCTACCTCATTAAATATTGCAGATCTAAAATGACCAGTTTGTGGTTGGGGTGTGCAACATACTGTTTGTATGGAACAATCCCTTACTTATGTTATAACTTTGTCTTCCATGTTACCCTTGCCCATCGGATTTGTCCAGTCAATAAAATCACCCATGGCAGTTGAAGTTTCCTTCTTTTACATCTTCATTATTTCCTGATCTACACTTCTCCTATAGTAATGCAACACTTCAGGGACCAACAGATGAATCCCACCTGTGACTTATTTCACTTGTTCCTTATTTCCACCCAAACTGATTCCATTTCATGATTTAATTCACCTATACCAGTACTCATTACCATACCGATGTCTTCTTTTATTAATAATGCCAATTTTTCTAGAACATTGAGGATCCTAGAATATAGAGTTCCCAGTCCTTGTCACCTGGCAACCACTTCTGTGTAATAGCCGGGGTCTGGCACAGGCTGCAATCAGGCCAGCCGATGTGGAACGTGATTGGAGGTGATTGACACTTTTTTACTGGCTTATGTCAGTGGAAAGTAATAGTTGAATTTCATAAGTTTTTTTTTCTTTTTTACACATCCTATTATCAGTAAAGTTGATTGCTTCAATACGGTGTATGATTGGTGAATGGGCATGTAAGCGTCTTACCTTTGTCTGGGGAACGCACAAGGGTCTCTGGGAAGGCTGGACAAACTGCTATAGCTTGTGAAAGGACACCAGGGTGAGGGTGGGGAGGCAATGCTTGACAAAGGAGCATCAATAGGACTTTTCTCAAAGTTTCCCTTCTGCAGTTGATGACACACTACCACTCTGATACTGTGAAGGCTGCCCCTTTAAAAAGTTGGTCTGACTCCTTGAAAATTATGGATGACTGGGAAATCCATGTTTCTCCCATGGAGCTGACCAGGAAAGGAGTGCCAGGTGTGGGTTCACAACTTGAACTAGTCTGCTCCTTTTAAAGTGCAATCCTGAAAATTGAAAGGCCTGAGAATGGGATCAAAGGTTCTGGGATCAAGATCATCTGCCTTTTTAAAGGGGCCTAGAAGTCATTCTAAGTTGTTGAAAGTCAAGGCCATATTATTACATCCTGTTTATTAATGATGTTAACTATGGCCATCCTAGACATTTTCTTCCTTTTGGTCATTTCATTAACAACATTCTCTTAAACCAAAATAATTTTGAGTCTATCCATGCCAAATTGTTCATTTGATCTATTCTGAAGTGGTAAACAGCTATAATTTGTCTTATTTTGACTTTCTTTTTTAAATAAAGTACCAGTGGATGCTGTGATCACATTCTGTGATTTTACGATTATTTTGATGTACGGTTGAACAATACTTGTAAACTGCAACAAGATTTTGTAAGAGGAAATTAGAATGATTTTGTTATAAGTAAATTCTCAACATTGAGTTTAAAAATTACTTCAGTGCAGTATCTGAAGTAGAATTGTTTTTTCACCAAATTGCTCGGGTGTATCATTCTGTCTTGACTGAGATAAGCTTATACAGGTCTGACAGAGATGCTGTTCAAGATACTGGAATATGTACACCAGCTGCAGTAGGAACAGAAAACTTTATCTTCAAGTTTATCAACAAGCTTTGCACTTGCATTAGCACTACCCTTTCAGGGTGAAATCCCCAATTTTGTGTTTTCAACCAACCTCTGATAACTTGGTGCATCAAGGCTAGGTGTTTCGATTGCTTGCAAAGATTCAGGTGGTCTGATTGTAGTTTATGATGGAGAGAGGTTATGGGCCTAAGCTGTGATTCTGTATGCCTTATGTTTCAAGAACTACTTCAGAATGTAAATGAAAGTGCGAATGGGCTGTGCCTGTCCTTGAACCTGCTCTGCTCATGACTGATTGATTGATTGGATCTTGGCCTCAACTCTACCTTGCTGCTTGCTACCCACAGACTTTGATTTCTCTGTAGTACAAAAATCTGTCTATCTCAACCTTGAGTATTTTCATCCTGTACGGTTCTCTTGGCTAGGGAATTCCAGGCATTCAAAGCCATCAGAGAAAAGAATCCTTCTGTCTTAATTGGCGGCCCCTGTAATCTGAAACTCATTTAGTTCTACATTCTCCCATCAGGAAAAATGTCCTCCCAGCCTCTTCACTTATTCTTTTGTGTCCTGGTGCATGAATTGCATAAAATTAGAATGCAGGTACAGCAAGTAATTATGATGTCAAATTGAATGTTAACATCTATTGTGAGAGAAATAGAATACGTAAGTTTTTTTTAAAATACAGCTGTACAAGGCCTAGACAGGATCATACCTGGAGTGCAGTGTATAGTTTTGGGCCCCATTGAAAAAAGATAATTGCCTTGGAGGCAGTTTAGGAATTAATTGAACTGGTTAGGCCTATACCTGTTGGAATTTAGAAAACTGAGTGGTGGTTTTACTTAATTTACAAAATCTTGAGAGAACTGGATAGGGTGGATATCAGGAGGATGTTTCCCCTTGAGGGAAACTAAAACTAGGTGACATAATTAAAAGGTCAGTGTCTTTTAAGGTAGCGATGATTATTTTTTTTCTCTCTGAGATGCATTAAAGGATGAAATTGCCTTCCTGAGAAGGTACTGGAAGCTGTGACTTTATTTTCTCAGCTTTGAATAAATTTTACATTTTTGATATACAAAGCAGTCAAAGATTGAGATGCAGGCATGAAAGTGGAGTCGAGACCACAATAAGATCAGCTGTGATCTTATTGAATGGTGGGCAAGTTTAGTGGGCCTAAAAGCCTACTCCTTCCATGTTCAGTGTTTCAATCAATGCCCCCATCAAAAGAAGAATATTATTTTCCAATAACTTGCCTCTTCTCAACTCCAATGACTATCGACACCGATCTGCTCATCCTTTCCTTATAAGTTAGCACTTTCATCCTTGGAGTCAATCTGGTGAATCTTCTCTGGAAATTTATTCCTCCATTTAAGTAATGAGCAAAACTACAAATGGCACTGTAAGTACAGTCTCACCAATGTTCTGCACAATCCTATCAAGATGTAGGTACTCTTACATTCCAATCACCTTGCAATAAAGACCAACCTACCATTTGTCTTCCTTATTGCCTGCTGTAGCTGAATGTTAACTTGCGGTTCATGTGCAAGAACAGTTGCGTCTCTGTACCAGCATTCTGTTTCTTGTTGGACACCAGAATTGTGCACAGTTTGTTCAGTCTGTGGTACTTGCCAGGAAAAAGCGTGGAAATTTGGAACTGATGTTTGGAATGAGGACTGAAAGTGGTGGCTTCAGTTGTCTTGTTGTTTGAGAAGAAATTTCCTCTGAAGTGTCAGATTTTGGATAAGCAGTTAGACAGTGGAAGTGTTGTCTGAGGAGATGGGTTTGCCGGAAAGCATGCAGAAACAGGCACTGGTTTTAGATTGTTACTGAGGAGCAGCATCTTGATCAGATGAAGGATAAGATTTACCCCTATTTCTAAATTAGATTAGAATAGATTAGATTACTCAGTGTGGAAACAGGCCCTTCGGCCCAGCAAGTCCACACCGACCCGCCGAAGCGCAACCCACCCATACCCCTACATTTACCCCTTTTTTTAACCTAACACTATGGGCAATTTAGCATAGCCAATTCACCTGACCTGCACATCTTTGGACTGTGGGAGGAAACCGGAGGAAACCCATGCAGACACGGGGAGAATGTGCAAACTCCACACAGTCAGTCGCCTGAGTCGGGAATTGAACCCGGGTCTCTAGCGCTGTGAGGCAGCAGTGCTAACCACTGTGCCACCGTGCCGCCCTTTTTTTAGCATTTCAGGTTGTGTGCTGTATCATGGTCTGTGACCTTTCTCGCTTTATCTATTTAAAAATCTGTATCAAAATAAGCATATTGGGAGCATACTCATTGTATATCTAAGCTCCAATGTTCCTCAAACTGCAGTGTATCATGTGGTCAATCAGCTCATTTTTGGGAACTTCAGTTATTGATTAATCCAGTGCAAATGTGGATCATTCAGGAAGTCTCCCTGTTCTTAAAGGCTGCACTTTTCTTTTGCTTTGAAACATGTCATATCAGTGTGTCCAATATAGCTAATTGGAAATCTTGATCTGTGTTGTTGCAATTCTGATTTGTACATTAAAAAAATGGACAGAAGACATTTGTTATTTAGCATGTTCCTATTCACATGATGTCTGTGTGCTTCAGTTCTTTTGTGAAATGTTAAGATTTTAAAAATCAATCTGCCGATGTTTCCTTTTGATGAGTGAGTTTCCTTTAGTTATTGAAAGATGTTAGATACTAAAGCAACAAAGACAGGTGAAGGATGTTTGCCAGTGTTGAGTTTACCAAGCAGCAGTTACCGACGTGTTCTGTGTGCTTCTGAGACTTGCACAATTTAAAGCAGGCACCTCAATACTCAGGAAGTACCATCAGCCAGAGCCTTCATGAGATCCTTCAGTTCCGATGACAAAAAAGAAAATGGTCCAACACTATGTCCCAAGCTAACTCACTCAGCTTTGAGGTACTAAACACTAAAAACACCAGTCTTGTCATTTGTGCACCTTTTCCCAGATTCCCAAAGCAACTGCTGTACTCTGAACTCTGTTATAGCAAGAGACATCCAAGAAGATGTTAGAACTCCTTTAGGGGTGTTCTCAAAGTATGCCAGAAGGGATCAAACATGCATGCTGACACTTTATGACTGACCGAAATGGAGAAGGTTCGCTTTTGAGAAGACACCAAGCACCTCCAGGGGTTTAATTCTGAACATGCAGAGATACCATTGAGGCGTTGGAAACCTCTGAATAACCCTACAGGTTTAATTGGAAGCACTAGCTTTCGGAGCCCTGTTCCTAGAACCACCTGATGAAGGAACAGCGCTCCAAAAGCTAGAGCTTCCAAATAAACCTGTTGGACTATAACCTGGTGTTGTGTGATTTTTAACTTTGTACACCCCAGTCCAGCATCTGCATCTCCAAATCTGAATTTACCAACCTTTCCATTACAACCTGCTCTGTAAGTGACAGATGTAACAGATCGCACATTGAATGTCTGAATTGTCTAATTCCATTAAACAGAGTGAAATCAATTCTTCCTTAATTCTAAAGAACTGTACGTGTATGGAATGAGTTGCCAGAGGAAGTGGTGAAGGCTGGTATAATTGCAACATTTAAAAGGCATTTGGATAGGTATAGGAAGGGTTTGGAGGGATATGGACCGGGTGTTGGCAGGTGGGACTAGATTGGGTTGGGATATCTGGTTGGCATGGACAGGTTGGACCGACGGGTCTGTTTCCATGCTGTACATCACTATGACACGAAAAGGATAATGTGTAAGCATGCCATTTTATGTTGATGCATGTGGTTAAAATACAGCAATATCCACCTGCAACTAGTTGGCTATTTCTGTTGGAGAGCACTGCTATATGAGAGATTCATGGTGAATTTGAAGAACTATTCTCTTTTGAAGTGCTATTCATTTTCATAGATAAATGGACTTGGACTTAGTGATAAGTAAGAGCAGGAAAGTGTTGGAACCAAGTTTGTGATTAACTTGGAGAAACCCTGCAACCAGCTGGCACTGCCCTCCGGATCTGTCCATCACTTCTCCCCCCCCCCCCCCCCCCCCCCCCCCCCCCCGACCTATCACCTTCTCCCTCCCCTTCATCCACGTATTGCTACCTTCCCCCCCAAACCCCACCCATTTATCTCTGTGCCCACAAGCCTCATTCCTGATGAAGGGCTTATGCCTGAAATGTCGATTCTCCTGTTCGGAGGCTGTGCTTTTGCAGCACATACTTGGATTTACTTGGATTTTGTTCACTTATTTAGAATGCATATTTTCCATATGCTAGGTACAAAGCAAAATGACAAAATGAGGCAAATTTGAGTAGATATCTGTTTTGATTTAACTGTACCTTGTTGGGCTTAATTTACTTTAAACTTGTGCAGTGGATAGGAAAACTATTCATAGACCATTGGAACTGCACGTTTTCCTATCCACTGTGCACATGAGCTGTGGGAAACTGGGCCAAGTTTTCTCTGCAAAATCTTCCATTGTACTTTAAAGCACAAATTCTTCACAATATGTTTTGATGCCAAACTATCACAATAACATCTACTTTAGAGAGGTTGATCAGCACCCTGTCCTCTTCAGTATTGGCTTCTGCAGGTTATACTTGCCTTCCTGTTTGGTGAGAAGTATCACCAGTTATTTCCTGAATAATTGATGTGTGGTGTGATTATACCTGCATTGGGCTTGTCGGGCTTATAACCTACTTTCTCTTTCCTGTAAAGAGCACCAGACTTTCTGGTATTGCTCTGTTTTACCAGTAAACTACACAAGATCAAACCAAGACTGATTATAGATACAAAATTACTTACCGTACACTAAGTAGAATTGGTTACTGTATATGCGTGCAAAATTAGACTGGTTGTAATGGTCATTCGACTTGCAAACAAAATGTAAACCATTTTATCCTTCAATGCACTATTCAGTTTCAATTTGTTTTAATAAAACTGCACTTTGCAAACTAGATACACTGTATTAGCATTTGTGATAATGGAGAAGAACCAAGGATGAACTGAAAAAAGCTATTAAGGTGGATGTTGGAAACAATAATGAAACTTATGATCTCTCTGGCAATGTTAGACATTTCTTGACTGCCGAAAAATGATCAAGTTTACTATTCTGAAACATGAGGAAGCACTAACAGATTTAGTTAGATTGCAATACTTCACTTAGTTTATTTAACAGTGTAGATTTTCAGATTCATGAATGCTTCTTTTGTTGACTTTAAGTGAGCATTTTTCATTGTGTCATTTAACCAATCAAGCTCAATTTTGAACTATTTTTATCATTCTCTTGTAGTACAAAAGTTTCAGGCAGATGCATATAAATTATTCTTAGCAGCGAATCTCTACAGTGAGCAAACAGGCCATTCAGCCCAACAAGTTCACATCAACCCTCCAAAGAGTAACCCACCTAAACCCATACCCCTACCATATTACTATGCATTTACCTCTTACTAATGCACCTAACCTATAGGTTCCTGAACACAATGGGCAACTTAACATGGCCACTTCTAACCTGCACATCTTTGGATTGTGGGAGGAAACCGGGGCACTCAGAGAACCCACACAGACACGAAGAAAATGTGCAAATTCCGCACAGTTGCCTGAGGCTGGAATCGTACCCAGGTCCCTGGCACTGTGAGGCGGTAGTGCTAACCACTGAGCCACTGTGCCACCCATTGGTGTGTCATGTAATTATTTGATAATACTGCAAATTTTCCACTGTTTCTTTACTTTAATTCATCCAGGGATGCTAGGCATCATCCCCCTAATTGAAGTAGTTTAGAGTCTAGAACCAAGGTTATAATACTGAATTATAATTGTTGGACCTTATTTTTTTCCTAGTCTACTTTGGGCAGTAAGACTTGTCGGGTTGAATTGTGAGTCAGAAGCTCGCAATATGGGTGAAATATGAAAGAATCACTTAATGTACTTCTCCTTGGGTCAGGCGATTTACTGATCAGAGGGTGGGGTCTCTTAGCTGGAAACCTTATAGTTTGGAAGAAGTTGCAGATTGCAATGCAAAGCAAGTATAATGACACTTCAAAATAGAGGTGACATCTCCCTAACTCCCTGCAATTTAAATTTAAAAATATTTTTGCACCCAGGTACTGCTGTGAGAAGGGAAGACCATCCACAGTGCAGCATGTGGCTGATGCAGCATTCATGCAGGCAGGTGGGCCACTTTAAGTCTGCTGCTGGGATACCACCAGTTAAACTGTCCCTCATTGTTTATAAAAATCTGGAGGCAAACTGAAAAATCTTAGTCAGCCTCCTTCATTTATCTTAATTACTGAACTTTTAGCTTTAAAATTAACTTTAACAAGCCACCCATCTCATCTGTCTTGCTCTGATGCCATTCTATACCCTCAGCAGTTGGGATGGAGCTAGGGTACTGGCACACAGGCCAGCTGTGCTCTTACTACTGTCTGCCCATCTCATGCACATAAGGAATGCCCTTTATGTCTAAACTTGTGCAGTAATCTCTGTCATGACTTCCCTTTCCCGCAATCTCATCTACTGTTTTTGCATCGTCTCTGAGAGACTACATTGATCGAAGTTGCAAGATGCAAAAAATATTACAAGATGCATTTGATAGCTTCAGACTTCTGACCAGTTAAGGTGTGCTTTCTGCAGTTGGGTAAATTGCATTTTTGGGAACTATGCAAGACGGAAATTACCAGTTACGACCATCTGTCTGACATGGTTTGATAATGTCATGCTTTATTTAAAAAAAAAGGCAACACCTTTCATTTCTAGTTTTCATAGATCATATCTTGACTGCAAAATTCACAATAGTTTGGAGTTTTTAAAAAAACTCACTTGTTCCACATGTAGTTGAATAGGTTGCGGCAGGATGTGGTTTTACATCTGTGATTATCCACACAATAAGTTGTCATTTCTGCTCTGCTTTTGAGGGTAGGTACTGAGCAGAGGCCAGGTGCTGCCCCACAGGAAAATGGGACGGTTAGTCACTTAGACACTTCTCTGTTCTTCCAGTTATGAAATGGTATTTGAAGAGTACTGGAAACAATCCTTTTTATCTGCTCCTTTGATATGTTGACCGAATGAAGGTGTAGGTGGAGCAACTTTACATGAGGCTCCCAGAACTGAAACTGTGAAAGTAATTGCTTTACTCTGGAATATATTAGCATGTATCTACATATTTGGTTTCTAGGGAATCTCTTCCAGCAGATTCTTATCCTAAACCTCTAAATTTCCTTGTCACATTTCTGATCGATATTTACCTTCAGTGGGAAAGAAGGTATTATGCAGGAGAGACAAAGATCCATCATTTCTTCCAGGAGTTATAGCATGTCAAGTCCTGGTCTTAGTCCAGTTCTAGATTAAAACAAGTGCTTAAACAGTCCAATGTGTCTACAGTGAGGCTGACTTTCCCACAATACTCTCCCTTCCCTTAACTTGCTGAATGGCTGCTGTATGTAGCCAACTGACAAAACTAGGCTTGCAGAAGTAACTGGTGTGTAAGATATCCATGGCAGTTATGATAAAGAGATACAAGGAAATGGATTAGCCTGTTTTTGAAGTAAACAAACAAATATTGGAATTTTCCCTTCCTGTAACAAGTTGGCACACTGTCATACATTTCCTATCGGGCAGTAAAATGTGGCAATCTGGCAGCTATTACGGTAAGAAGTTTGTCTTGGTTATCTATCATCTAGGGGCTTTCATTTTGTAAAACTGGAAGTTAGAATTTTACTGTAATTAGGATCTGATCTTCATTGAGTTACTGCTTGTCTTAGTAATTCAGAGGAAGAGTGAGTTTATTTTGGTCATTTAATTCATTGTTCTTGTAAGTGTGATTGCAACACAGAAGAAAGGAATCAAATAATTTGGAGGGCAAATTTGTGTTCTCTTGATTGGGTGAAGTTTCCATATTGCATGTCATTGGGAGAAGGCCACAAAAGTGGAATGCAGTTAACTCATTTAAAGAATGGGACATTGCTCTTTTCTTCTCTTCCATAATTAGTTGACTTTAATATTTTGAAACAAGATGGGCTGTATCTTTGAAATAACATAATGGCAAGTTGCCTAGGATTTTGTAAATATGATCAATCCTAAAAGGAACAGCTTGCTTAATCAAGATCCCACAAATACCAATGACCAGTTAAATTATTTGATAATTGAATAGTGATAGTGATGGGCAAACTGCAGGTGCTTATTTTAGTTCATTGAACATAGGAGTTTAGAGGTCATGTTGCAGCTGTATAGGACATTGGTTGGGTCACATTTGTAATATTGCATTCAATTCTAATCTCCCTGTTAAAGGACAGATGTTAAACTGGACATGGTACAGAAAAGGTTTACAAGAATATTGCCAGGGTTGGAGGGTTTAAGGTACAGGGAGAGGCTGGGCCTATTTTACCTGGAGTGTCAGAGGCTGGGAAGAAGTAGTGACCTTAAAGATGTTTATAAATCATGAGGGATGTGGATATGGTGAATAGCCAAGGTCTTTTCCCCAGGGTAGGGGAGTCCAAAACTAGAGGGCACAGGTTTAACGTGAATGGGGAAACATTTAAAAGGGACCCAAGGGGCAATGTTTTCATGCAGAGGGTGGTGCTTGTGTGACATGAGCTGCTAGAGGAAGTGGTGGAGGCTGGTATGATTACAACATTTCAAAGGCATCTGGGGAGGAAGGATGGGTACATGAATAGGAAGGGTTTATGGGAATATGGGCCAAATACTGGCAAATTAGATGAGATTAATTCAGGATATCTGGTTGACGTGGATTAGTTTGACTGAAGGGTCTGTTTCCATGCTCTGACTCTGAGTACCCACTAAAAATATGAAACACAATCTAAGGGAAAAGAAGTTACCATGGAGGTTACATCACAGTGGCAGCCGCAGTTGTACAATGTACAGATACTTATTTCCAAACATACCCCTTTCATTTAAAAAAAGGCAAAACTATGCATTATCATTTGCAGTTACAAATGATGAATGTTAATTCTAGTCAGTCCTACTTGTGCTCATCTTTGCACATGCATTTTTTCCATAATCCCTAAAGAGTTCAGTTCTGTTAATAGCACATTAGACAGGCAAGAAGGGACCTTGGATGACAAGAGCGGAGGAGCTTCTCTTCAAAAGAAAGGAGGCAACTTATGTAAGGTGGAGGAAGCAAGGGTCTTGCTCAGCTCTAGAGGATTACAGGTATGGGCCCCAGCTATGCCTGTCTCTTTGTTGGCTACGTAGAGCAGTTGATCTTCCGTAATTACACCGGCACCACTCCCCACCTCTTCCTCCGCTACATTGATGACTGCATTGGTGCCACCTCGTGCTCCCGCGAGGAGGTTGAGCAATTCATCAACTTCACCAACACATTCCACCCTGACCTTAAATTTACCTGGACCATCTCTGACACCTCCCTCCCCTTCCTGGACCTCTCCATCTCCATCAGTGACGACCGACTTGACACTGACATTTTCTACAAACCCACCGACTCCCACAGCTACCTGGATTACACCTCTTCCCACCCAACCTCTTGCAAAAATGCCATCCCGTATTCCCAATTCCTCCGCCTCCGCCGTATCTGCTCCCAGGAGGAGCGGTTCCACCATAGAACACACCAGATGGCCTCCTTCTTTAGAGATCGCAATTTCCCTTCCCACGTGGTTAAAGATGCCCTCCAACGCATCTCATCCACATCCCGCACCTCCGCCCTCAGACCCAACCCCTCCAACCGCAACAAGGACAGAACGCCCCTGGTGCTCACCTTCCACCCTACCAACCTTCGCATAAACCAAATCATCCGCCGACATTTCCGCCACCTCCAAACAGACCCCACCACCAGGGATATATTTCCCTCCCCACCCCTCTCCGCCTTCCGCAAAGACCGTTCCCTCCGTGACAACCTGGTCAGGTCCACGCCCCCCTACGACCCACCCTCCCATCCTGGCACTTTCCCCTGCCACCGCAGGAACTGTAAAACCTGCGCCCACACCTCCTCCCTCACCTCTATCCAAGGCCCTAAAGGAGCTTTCCACATCCATCAAAGTTTTACTTGCACATCCACTAATATCATCTATTGTATCCGTTGCTCCCGATGCGGTCTCCTCTACATTGGGGAGACTGGGCGCCTCCTAGCAGAGCGCTTTAGGGAACATCTCCGAGACACCCGCACCAATCAACCAAATCGCCCAGTGGCTCAACATTTCAACTCCCCCTCCCACTCTGCCGAGGATATGGAGGTGCTGGGCCTCCTCCACCACCACTCCCTCACCACCAGACGCCTGGAGGAAGAACGCCTCATCTTCCGCCTCGGAACACTTCAACCCCAGGGCATCAATGTGGATTTCAACAGTTTCCTCATTTCCCCTTCCCCCACCTCATCCTAGCTTCTAACCTCCAGCAACTCGATCCCCTGACCTGTCCGGACTTGTCCGACCTGCCCAGCTCCTTTTCCACCTATCCACTCCACCCTCTCCTCCCTGACCTATCACCTTCATCTCCTTCCCTACTGACCTATTGTACTCTATGCCACTCTCTCCCCACCCCCACCCTCCTCTAGCTTATCTCTCCACGCTTCAGGCTCTCTGCCTTTATTCCTGATGAAGGGCTTTTACCCGAAACGTCGATTTTGCCTGTCCTCGGATGCTGCCTGAATTGCTGTGCTCTTCCAGCACCACTGATCCAGAATCTAGAGGATTACAGGCAGGCGAGGAAGGAGCTCAAAAATGGTCTGAGGAGAGCCAGGAGGGGGCACGAAAAAGGCTTGGCAGGAAGGATTAGGGAGAATCCAAAGGCATTTTACACGTATGTGAGGAATAAGAGAATGATCAAAGGAAGAGTAGGGCCGATCAGGGATAGCATGGGGAACTTGTGTATAGAGTCTGAGGAGGTAGGGGAAGCCCTAAGTGAGTTTTTTGCTTCTGTCTTTACTAAAGAAAAGGACCTTGTAGTGAATGAAACCATTGAGGAGCAAGTAATCATGCTGGAACAGATAGAGATTGAGGAAGCTGATGTGCTGAAAATTTGACAAACATTAAGATTGACAAGTCGCCAGGACCAGACCAGATTTGTCCTCGGCTGCTTTGGGAAGCGAGATATGTGATTGCTTTGCCGCTTGCGAAGATCTTTGCATCCTCGCTCGCCACCTGAAGACTGGAGGGAGGCAAATGTAATTCCTCTCTTCAAGAAAAGAAATATGGATATCCCCAGCAATTACAGACCAGTCAGTCTCACATCTGTCATCTGCAAGGTGTTAGAAATGATTCTGAGGGATAGGATTTATGACCATCTGGAAGAGCATGGCTTGATTAAATGCAGTCAGCACGGCTTTGTGAGGGGCCGGTCATGCCTCACAAGTCTTATTGAGTTCTTTGAGGATGTTACTAGACAAGTTGATGAGGGTCGAGCTGTGGAGGTGGTGTATCCGGACTTCAGCAATGCATTTGATAAGGTTCCCCATGTAGGCTCGTTCAGAAGGTCAAGAGGAATGGGATACAGGGAAATTTAGCTGTCTGAATACAGAATTGGCTGGTCGACAGAAGACAGCGAATGGTAGTGGAAGGAAAGTATTCTGCCTGGAAGTCTGTGGTGAGTGGTGTTCCACAGGGCTCTGTTCTTGGGCCTCTACTCTTTGTAATATTTATTAATGACTTGGATGAGGAGATTGAAGGATAGGTTTGCAAGTTTGCAGACCACACAAAGGTTGGAGGTGTCGTTGACCGTATAGAGGACTGTTGTAGGCTGCAGTGTGACATTGACAGGATGCAGAGATGGGCTGAGAGGTGGCAGATGGAGTTCAACCTGGATAAATGTGAAGTGATGCATTTTGGAAGGTCGAACTTGAAAGTTGAGTACAGGATTAAAGACAGAATTCTTGGCAGTGTGGAGGAACAGCAGGATCTTGGTGTGCAGGTACATAGATCCCTTAAAATTGCCACCCAAGTGGACAGGATTGTTAAGAAAGCATATGGTGTTTTGGATTTCGTTAACAGGGGGATTGAGTTTAAGAGCCGTAAATCTTGTTGCAGCTCTATAAAACTTTGGGCAGACCGCACTTGGAATACTGTGTCCAGTTCTGGTCGCCCTATTATAGGAAAGATGTGGATGCTTTGGAGAGGGTTCAGAGGAGGTTTACCAGGATGCTGCCTGGACTGGATGGCTTATCTTATGAAGAGAGGTTGACTGAGCTCGGACTTTTTTCATTGGAAAAAAGAAGGAAGAGAGGGGACCTATTTCAGGTGTACAAGATAATGAGAAGCATAGATAGAGTTGATAGCTAGAGACTTGCAGAAATTGTCAACACGACGGGTCATAGTTTTAAGCTGTTTGGCAGAAAGTATAGAGGGGATGTCAGAGGCGGCTTCTTTACGCAGAGAATTGTGAGAGTATGGAATGCATTGCCAGCAGCAGTTGTGGAAGCGAGGTCATTGGGGATATTTAAGAGACTACTGGACATGCATATGGTCACAGAAATTTGAGGGTTCGTACATTAGGTTTACCTTACATGAGGATCAATGGTCAGCACAACATCGTGGGCTGAAGGGCCTGTTCTGTGCTGTACTGTTCTATGTTCTATGTTCTATTTAACTGTTTTTGGCATCAGCTCTTTCCTGTGATATGTTCCTTCCCTGAGCATTGTTCCCATGGTAAGTGCTTGATCAAAGCAAGATGCCTGTCTTTCAGATTCAGTGTCTCTGTTGGATTGAAGATTCCAGATTGTGCCAAACTGGGGCTACAATTTGTTTGATTAGAGTAAAAATTTATTTTTCTTTTCTTCAACATTAGTGCACATAAGAATTGAAGACTTGGGAGTAGAAGTAGACGCTGCTCCTTGGATGCTGCCTGAACTGCTGTGCTCTTCCAGCACCACTAATCCAGAAAGTGGAAGTAGACGATTCAGCTCATCGAAACCTACACCACCATTCAATGAAAGCATGACTGATTTGATAATCCTCAACTCCACTTTTCTGTCTGCCACTATAACCCTAAATTCCCTTACTGCTTTAAAATCTTCATTTCAGCCTCAAATACTTCTAGCAGCTCATCATCAAACCATCTGTGGTAAAGACTTCTACTAGCCTATGAAAAAAGAAACCACCTCATCTGTCTTAAATGTCTTATTCTGAGATTATGCCTCTGGTCTAAGACTCTCCCATAAAGGGCAATAATCTTTCTGCAGCTATCCTGTCAATCCCCTAAGAATGCTTCAATAAATTTGTCTCTGATTCTTAACTCCAATGAATATATGCCCAGTTTGGATCTGTCTTCATATGGCAATCTCTCCACACCTTGTACCAGACGAGTGAATCTTCTCTGAACTGCCTCCAGTGCCAGTATATCTCCCTTTTGGATAAGGGGTCCAGGACTGTTGACAATATTCCAGCTGCTGTCAACAAGGCCTTGTATGTTTTTAGCAAACCTCCCTATTCTTATACATCAATCTCTTTGAAATAAAGGTCAATATTCCAGTTACCTTCCCTATTACGTAATGAATGTGTATGCCAGCATCAATGGTTTATGTAGAAGGATTCCCAAATCCCCCACATCTGTAGATTTGTGCAACTTTTGTCCAATTAAGTATATATTGGGTCAATTGTAAGTAATTGTGGCCTCAGCCCTGATCTCTGTGGCATTCTGTTTCAAGTTGCCATCCTGAAAATGCCCCCCTCTTTTGGATTTGCTTGATCACATTGTGTTTCTAAATGCTCTGCTAGTAGATACTTTATCATAGAGACAAAGATTTTCCCATTGTGAGGTCCCCAATTTATGCACACCCGACTTACAAATGGTTGTGAACAAATATTTGTGAATGAGATCCCATTGGGGTGTAATTTTAAACATTTCCTGTACTAACTGTACTGAACAGCTGCTTTTCATTGTTCTGCATTGTGTTCTGACTTGTGTACAAATCAACTTGCAAAAGGGCACCAGAACAAAACCATTTGCGACCTGAAGTCTGCCTGTTCGGATGCTAAACGAACCGGCCAATGGTTATATGTTTATTGCCTCCTTCCATTTTTAAATAAAGATGTTATGTTGATAGTTTCCCAGTCCCTTTAAAATTGTTCCAGAATCTAAGGATTCCTGGAAGATAGCAGCATCCGCACTCTGTAACCACTTCCTTTAATATCGATGATGTACCCATTAGGTCAAGCAAATTTATCCGTCTTTAGCCCCCATTAGTTTCCATAGCACTTTTTCTCCAGTGATAGTTATTGTCTTTATTTTCAATTGAATTTCTTAATCAATATAAAGCGAGAAGGGACTGTCTTGAGAGAGAAATCAGGAAGGCAAAGAGGGGATATGAGAGAGCATTGGCAGATAAGGTTAAGTATAATCCAAAGAGATTCTGCGTTTTTGATAAGGGATAGCATTACAGCTGTACTGAGGGAATATATTCCTAGAAATACATCCAGTGAAGTTATTTGGATGGAACTGAGAAATAACAAAGGGATGATCACCTTATTGGGATTTATTATAGACCCCCTTAATAGTCAGCAGGAAATTGAGAAGCAAATTTGTAAGGAGATCTGTTACCTGTAAGAATATTAAGGTGGTTATGATTAGATTAGATTTCCTACAGTATGGAAACAGGCCCTTCGGCCCAAATAATCCACACCAACCCTCCGAAGAGTCATGCACCCAGACCCGCTTCCCTCTGACTAATGCACCTAGCACTATGGGCAATTTAGCATGGCCAATTCACCTAAACTGCACATCTTTGGCCTGTGGTAGGACTGTGCCAGTTTTCTAGGCTGGAATCGAACCTGGGACCCTGGTGCTGTGAGGCAGCAGTGCTAACCACTGAGCCACCGTGCCGCCTACTGTTATGGTTGGGGATTTTAACTTTCCAAACATAGACTGGGACTGCCATAGTGTTAAAGGTTTAGATGGAGAGGAATTTACGTACAAGAAAATTTTCTGATTCAGTATGTAGATGTACCTACTAGAGAAGGTGCAAAACTTGATCTACTCTTGGGAAATAAGGCAGGGCAGGTGACTGAGGTGACAGTGGGGGAGCATTTTGGGGCCAGCGACCATAATTCTATTAGTTTTTAAAGTGATGGAAAAGGATAGATCACATCTAAAGCGGAGGTTCTTAAATTGGAAGAAGGCCAATTTTGATGGTATTAGGCAAGAACTTTCAGAAACTGACTGGGGGCAGATGGTAATGGGACGGCTGGAAAATGGGAAGCCTTCAGAAATGAGATAACGAGAGTCCAGGTAAAGTATATTCCTGTTAGGTGAAAGCAAAGGCTGGTAGGTATAGGGAATGCTGGATAACTAAAGAAAAAGAAGGAAACATATGTCCGGTATGGACAGGATACATCAAGTGAATACATAGAATATAAAGGCAGTAGGAGTATATTTAAGAGGGAAACCAGGAGGGCAAACCGAGGACATGAGATAGCTTTGGCAAATAGAGTTAAGGAGGATCCAAAGGGTTTTTACAAATGTATTAAGGACAAAAGGGAAACTAGGGAGAGAATAGGGCCCCTCAAAGATCAGCAAGGCAGCCTTTGTGTGGAGCCACAGGAGGTGGGGGAGATACTAAATGAATATTTTGCATCAGTGTTTACTGTGGAGAAGGACATGGAAGATATAGAATATAGGGAAATAGATGGTGACACCTTGAAAAATGTCCATGTTACAGAGGAGGAAGTGCTGGATGAATTAAAACACATAAAAGTGGGTAAATCCCAGGACCTGATCAGGTGTATCCTGGAACTCTGGGAGGCTAGGGAAGTGATGGCTGGGCCTCTTGCTGAGATATTTGTATCATCAGTAGTTACAGGTGAGGTGCTGGAGGTTGGCTAACGTGGTGTCACCTTTTTTAATAAAGGTGGTAAGGACAAACCAGGGACCTATAGGCTGGTGAGTCTGACATCGGTGGTGGGCAAGTCGTTGGAGGGAATCCTGAAGGACAAGGTGTACATGTATTTGGAAAGGCAAGGACTGATCAGGGATAGTCAACATGGCTGTGTGTGTGGGAAATCATGTCTCACAAACTCGATTGAGTTTTTTGAAGAAGTAACAAAGAGGATTGATGAGGGCAGATCGTGGTCTATATAGACTTCAATAAGGCGTTTGGCAAGATTCCCATGGGAGACTGGTTAACAAGGTTAGATATCATGGAATACAGAGAGAACTAGCCATTTGGATACAGAACTGGCTCAAAGGTAGAAGACAGGGTGGTGGTGGAGGGTTGTTTTTCAGACTGGAAGCCTGTGACCAGTGGAGTGCTACAAGGATCGGTGCTGGGTCGACTACTTTTTGTCATTTATATAAATGATTTGGATGTGAGCGTAAAAGGTATAGTTAGTAAGTTTGCAGATGACACCGAAATTGGAGGTGTCTTGGACAGCGAAGGGGGTTACCTCCGATTCCAACAAGATCTTGATCAGATGGGCCAATGGGCTGAGGCATGGCAGATGGAGTTTAATTTAGATAAATGCACGATACTGCAATTTGGGAAAGCAAATCTTAGCAGGACCTATACATTTTATGGTAAGGTCCTTGGGAGTGTTGCTGAACAAAGAGACCTTGGAGTGCAGGTTCATAGCTCCTTGAAAGTAGAGTCACAGGTAGATAGGATAGTGAAGGTGTTTGGTATGCTTTCCTTTATTGATCAGAGTACTGAGTACAGGAGTTGGGAGATCATGTTGCGGTTATACAGGTCATTGGCTAGGCCCCTTTTGAAATATTTTGTGCAATTCTGGTCTCCTTCCTATCGGAAAGATGTTGTGAAGCTTGAAAGGGTTCAGAAAAGATTTACAAGGATGTTGCCAGGGTTGGAGGATTTGAGCTACAGAGAGAGGTTGAAGAGGCTAGGGCTGTTTTTCCTGGAGTTTGAGGCTGAAGGATGACCTTATAGAGGTTTATAAAATCATGAGGAGCATGGATAGGGTAAATAGACGAGGTCTTTTCCCTGGGGTGGGGGACTCAAGAACTAGAAGGCATAGGTTTAGGGTGAGAGGGGTAAGATATGAAAGAGACCTGAGGGGGAACTTTTTTACATGATATGTGTATGGAATGAGCTGCCAGAAGAAGTGGTGGAGGCTGGTACAATTACAGCATTTAAAAGGCATCAGATGGGTATATGAATAGGAAGGGTTTGGAGGGATATGGGTCGGGTGTGGCAGGTGGGACTAGACTGGGTTGGGATATCTGGTTGGCATGGATTAGTTGGACCAAAGGGTCTGTTTCCATGCTGTACATCTCTTTGACTCTATGACTTTAAATACATTAAGAGCAAGAGGGTTACGAGAAAGAGGGTAAGAGGCTCTTAAAGATCAAAGAGGTCATCTTTGTGTTGAACCCCAGTAAATGCGAGAGATACTAAATGAATATTTTGCGTCTGTTTTTACTGTGGAGAAAGAAATGGAGTAGAGAGAATGCAGAAAAATAAACTTTGATGTTTTAAAATCAGTTCATATTACAGAAGAGGAAGTTCGGGAGGTCAAAGAGTATAAAGTTGGTTAAATCTCCGGGACCTGATCTAATGTAATCTAGAATGTTGTGGGAAACACGGGAGGAAATTATGAGCACCTTTGCAGAAATATTTAGATCGTGTATAACTACCAGTGAGGTGCCTGATGACTAGAGGGTGACTAATGTACCTTTGTTTAAGAAAGTATGTAAAGAGAAACTATAGACCTGAGAGTCTCAGTCCAGTTATGGGTAAATTATTGGAGGTGATTATAAAAGATAGGATTTCTGGACATTGAGTGGCAGAACTTGATTAGGGAAAGTCAGCATGAAAATAGTGTCTCACAAACTTGTTTGAGTTTTATTTTTGAGGAGTTTACCAAAAAGGTGGTTGATGGCAGAGCAGTAGACATTATTTATTTGTATTTTAGTAAAGCCTTTAACAAGGTTCCGTATGGTAGACTAATTTAGTAAAGTTAGGTGACATGGGATTCAGGGTGAGCTTGCCAATTGGATACGTAATTGGCTTAACGGCAGGAGACAGAGTAATGGTGGAGGGTTGCTTTTTGGACTGGAGGCCTATGACCAGTGGTGTTACAAAGGGATTGACAAAAGACCCAGAACCAATCAGGTAAATTTGGATGGGAATATAGAAGCATACTTAGTAAGTTTGTAGATGACAGCAAAGTTGCTGGCATAGTAGACAGTGAAGATGGTTTTCTAAGATTACAAGGGATCTTGATCAAATGGGTCAATGGGCTGAAAAATGGCAAATGGAGTTCAGTTTGGATAAATGTGAGGTATTGCATTTTAGTACAACAAACAAGGGTATGGCTTATACAATTAATGGTAGGGCCTTGGGTAATGTTGAAATGAAAAGTGTGGGACAAGAAAAGCACAACAGGTCAGGCAGCATCCAAGGAGCAGGAGAGTCGACGTTTCGGGCAGAAGCCTTTCATTAGGAATGTGGGGGAGGTGGGAAGGGAGCTGAGCAAAAAAAAGGACAGTAAGGGTGGGGCAAAGGTAGCTGAGAAGGAGATAAGTAGATGCAGATGGGGGGGTTGATGGTGGGTAATGTTGCAAAATATAGGGAGCCAGGGGTGCAGCTACATAATTCTTTAAAGTTTGTGTCAGATATGGACAGGATGGTTAAAAGTGTTTGGCACACTTGACTTCATTGCTCAGTCCTTCTAGTATAGGAGTTGGGACACTATGTTAAGGTTGTACAGGACATTGGTGAGGCCTCTCTGGAATACGGTGTCCAGTTCTGATCATCCAGTTATCGGAAGGATATTATCAAGATGCAGAGGGTTCATAAGAGATTAACCAGGATGTTGCTGGGTATGGAAGCCTTGGGTTATAATGAAAGGCCTGACAGGCTGGGACATTTTTGATTTGGAGTGTAGGAGGTTGGGACCTTAGAAGTTTATAAAATAATGAGAGATATAGATAGAGTTGATGGTAGTTGTCTTTTCCCTCAGATGGGGAATTTCAAGGTTCGAGGAGAGAAATTTTCAAAAAGATATGAGAGGCAAATGTTATACACAGAGGACTGTTCACGCGTGGAATGAACGTCTGGAAGTGGGTACAATTACAAAGTTTATAAGACATTCGTATGGATACATGAATAGGAAATGTTTGGAAGGATTTAGGCCAGGACCTGGCAGTTGTGACTAGTTTTAGTTTGGGATTATATTCAGCATGGACTGGTTGGACTGAAAGGTCTATTTCTGTGCTGTATGACTCTGACTCTCCTTTTGCTCCTTGAATATTTAGAAATTTTGGAATGCTACTGGTATCTTCTACTGTAAAGACTGATGCAGAGTATTTATTCAAATCCTCTGCCATTTCCTGTTTCTTAGTAGTTGGCTTGTTTAGGGTGTCACACTCTGATGACAAATTTGAGAAAACTTTTGCTAAATCATTCACAATTCAACATAGTTTTGCAATGCTTTCACATCAGTTAACTGCTGCATCCTGCTGTATTCTGTCCTTGTCGAAATATGGCTCAGACCAAAGCAAGATGGTGCTGGGGTGTGGCGATTGTTTGCAAGCTGGACTGCAGTAGATAATATTTTTACATATCTTATTCTTACATTACTTATGTACTTGATTTCAGGCATTTTTAGTTGTATCTTTCTCTTCTTAATGTTTAACTCCAGATTTTCTTCATTTCGGAAATTATTTACTTTCAATTGCTCATCGGGAGCCTGCTGTTCAGAATAATTTATTGGCCTCCTTATCAGTTCTTTCTCGGGAGCTCCTGGGTGGTTGGTACAGTGGGACTGCTAGTGCCTCCATCTTGTATTTCGGACTGCACTTGAAGTCAGCTGGGCTCTTCTCGCACATGCTGAGTTGCTTTGTAATTTCATCAACCTGAATTTTTTTTTTTTGTTCGTTCACAGGATGTGGACATTGCTGGTTAAGCCAGCATTTTATGGCCCAGGAGGATCTCTAAGACCAACAGGATCTGATCAGAAATCAGTGGCTTAAGTGGCTTGTAAAATACTGAAATCTATTCAGCCTCATGTAGGATTGCCAGTCCAAGCTTTAAACTTCGTTCAGCTGAGATGAGTGGATCTTGCTTGAAAAGTATTAGTTCTACTCCACAGTTTCATTCGTCCAATTGCCTGGGGCTCTCCTCCTTCTTTTCTCTTTTCAGGATTAAGATTATTCCATCATGGAGCCTTAGCCATATACTGGAGGGTCATTTTTGGGTCGTCGTCTCAAGTTACTTTGCATAGGTCTGTGCAGCTCATGATGTTGCAAGAAGCACTGTTATATATCTGACGCTTCTCATTCACTTGATTCTCTCCAAAAGTCGTCATCCTAATCGCAATGGGTCATTTGTCTCAATTAGATGTGATGTTAACTTGGTGGATGATGTAGTGTCATTCAGCAGAATCATGAGCTGACACCTCTTTAGCTCATGATTCAACTTCAAAGACTTTCTTTGCTTCTTTCCAGTTGAACACTTACTTAGAGTCATAGAGATGTACAGCACAGAAATAGACCCTTCGGTCCAACTCATTCATGCTGATCAGACGTGCCAATCCAATCTAGTCCTACCTGCCAGTACCTGGCCCATAACCCTCCAAAGCCTTCCTATTCATATACCCATCCAGGTGCCTTTTAAATGTTGCAATTGTACCAGCCTCCACCACTTCCTCTGGCAGCCCATTCCACACTCGCACCACCTTTCCGTGAAAAGGTTGCCTCTTAGGTCTCGTTTATATCTTCCCCTCTCACCCTAAACCTATGCCCTCCAGTTCTGGACTCACCCACCCCAGGGAAAAGATCTTGTCTACTTACCCTATCCATGCCAACATGATTTTGTAAACCTCTATAAGGCCACCCCTCAATCTTTGATGCTCCAGGGAAAACAACCATAGCCTAATCAACCTCTCCTGTAACTGAAACCCTGGCAACATCCTTTTAAATCTTTTCTGAATCCTTTCAAGTTTCACAATATTCTTCCAATAGAAAGGAGACCAGAATTGCACACACTGGTTAGGCCACTTTTGGAACAATGTCCTGTACGACCGCAACATGACCTTCCAACTCCTGTACTCAATACTCTCACCAATAAAGGAAAGCATACCAAGTGTCTCCTCACTATCCTATCTACCTGTGACTCCACTTTCCAGGCGCTATGAACCTGCACTCCAAGGTCTCTTTGTTTAGCAACATTCCCGAGGACCTTGCCATTAAGTGTACAAGTCCTGCTAAGATTTGCTTTCCCAAAATGCAGCACCTCGCGTTTATCTAAATTAAACTCCATCTGCCACTCCTCAGCCCATTGGCTCATCTGATCACGATCCTGTTGTAATCTGAGGTAACCTTCTTTGCTGTCCA